>NC_043708.1:127931796-127975380 GCF_006229205.1 Suricata suricatta
GCATCCCTCTCTCTCCCCAACTCTCTCTCCCTCCTCCGCTCCCCCTGGTTCTCCATTAGGTCTCTTTTGTTTTCCTGCTAGACCTATGAGTGCAAACATATGGTTTCTGTCTTTCTCTGCCCGGCTTACTTCGCTCAGCATGACACCCTCAAGGTCCATCCACTTTCCTACAAAAGGCCATATGTCATTCCCTCTCATTGCCATGTAGTACTCCATCGTGAATATATACCACATCTTCTTGATCCATTCGTCAGGTGATGGACATTTAGGCTCCTTCCATGTTTTGGCTATTGTTGACATTGCTGCTATGAACATTTTTATGTCTGATGTGAATTCCATCCAGTTAGCTAATTGTGTAAGATTTCCCCCAGATAAAGCCAGACCAAGAGAGAGGATTTCACACCATACAGCATTGCTGTGGCCCCAAAGAGAGTCATGTTTTTGGAGTATTCTCTAGTGTGCTGTCATTGTCCCTTGTTTGGAGCATCTCAAAACCCATCTTGAGAAGTGGGTTGTTGAATCTGGACTTGGAGTGTTGGCCAGGGTTATTGTTCTTAAAATCCCAGTGCTTGTTTTAAGATGATCCAAGGCAGGGGTGCCTGGGTAGCTCAGTTGGTCGAGCATCTGACTCTTGGTTTCCAGCTCAGGTCCATGAACCCAGGGTCATGGGATGGAGCCCCGCAGCAGGTTCTGCACTGAGCATGGAGCCTGCTTAAGATTCTCTCTCTGCCCCTTCCCCACTCACACACATGCTCTCTCAATCAAAATAAATAAACATTTTTTTAAAATTCTCCCACTCTTTCTGCCCCCTCCGGCACTAAGATTCTCAGAAAAAAAAAAAAAAAAAGATCCACAGTAGAAATTGTCAGTCATCTCTGGAATGCAAATCTAGGCTTTTCCACAGCAACTGATTTGTTTGCACCCCCTGAGTTCTGCAAATAGCACAACGGAATTGGTTTTCCTCTCTCATTTGATGACTAGAAGGATGCTCAGAGTGGCCCACCTCTGACAAATGCTCAGCAACGCTTTTATGCATATTGTATGACAAAGTTATATTTTTCTACCTTGACTGTTTGTTATAAATCTGAATTGAAACTAAAGGAATTTTCAGGACTGGAATGTTAGAATAATAATTTTCTGTGCAATTCGATGTACATTCATTGACACATTCCCCCACACAACTAACATATGCTAGGGTCACAAACGAGGATGCCAACAGGGGCCAGGCAACTGAAATTAATGCATGGCTGGCCACATCCAAGAAAACGGAGGTTGCAGAGGTCACATCCACCGAAAGGCATCCACATTCAAGTGTTAACTCTGTGCTGGCCAGATAATGCAGGTGACTAGAAGTCAGGTGGCTATTTGTATCCTTTGACCAACAATGTTTTCAGTTCTATGGTAAACACTGTGGATAGAAACATAGATAAGATATGATTGCTCTGGCCCACCAGGGGCTCACGCTTTGTGAGGGGGAGAAACATGGAAACAAATAGACACCATAGCTGTCAAAGGGATAAGCCTCTGATAGCACCTGCAGGGGTCTGCAGGTAAAAAACAGAGTCAAGTGCAGGAGTCCCCACAGAAAACACACGAGGGACTTAGCACACAGACGCAGACTCTATGCAGGACTGCTGAGAAAGGAGCTCCTCGTGGGCGAATCCTAGCACACATCCCTGCAATCAACACATAACGTATTCGACCCGTGGGAGATCAATTCGCAAAATGAAGTCAGACCTGCCTAGCAATGATTCCATAATTGTTCACTCAAGTAATCAGCAAATTAAAATACAGATACATGGAAGGAAATAATAACTCTTTTAGTCGAGAGCATTAACAAAGTTCAGACTTGAAGTCTCCAGTCTACATCTGTGACTTCTGGGACATATAATCTGAGTAAGTTTTAATTCATCCAGTCTCCAATTACTGGCTGTAATGGTGACCTATGAAGAAAATACAGAATCACTCATTAATGGATTGAAAAGTAGTCAGGAATTACATGAGGCTTTATTAAGTGCGTAATAATAATATTTTCAAGCTGTTTTGTAAACAATTACCTGCTTTACTGATTTTTTAGGTACGTATTTATAATGACTATTGCTGCTTCTTCCTGAGAAAAACCTTGGCCCAAAATGGAGAACAAAATAGTAAGAAATTTGACCTTAAAACCAAATGAATGTCTTAATTTCCGGTAGACATGGGCTCAATCTTTTTTTGGCTTTTTTCCGGAACACCCTCCTACTGAGTTGTGACCTATATCCTGATTCCTGACGGGTTTTTTTGAAATTGGACCATACTGGATGAATTTACAAAATGGAGTTGTATTTCAGTAATTCTCACCTGAAAATCCCAGTCTTACGTTTCAAAGTGAGTATGCTTTCCCACACATGTTCATTGGTAAGACATGTTCAGGAATTCCGTAAAACTAAGGCGGGAATCCAAGTTGTATGCCCAGATGGGAGATTAAAATGTTCTGGGCCTTTGTTCAGTGTTGTGTGTATAATGCCTCCTTTCTTACAGCTTCTATCTTTCTTCCCCATTAATAAAAATAACTATTTCTCTTAAGAACCAAGCAAATCCCAGCATCGTGTTATTTTACCTGAACAAAGTGTATTTTGGTATATGACATAAATATCCATTTTGTTAAATTAAAGAGTATTTCTCTGAAAGCCAGAAGTCAAGTCGAAAGGAAAAGGCTCAGAGGGCCAGCATTTACAATGCATGTGGGTGGGGGCAGGGAGTGTGGCACACTTGGGTGGCTCTGTCGTTGAAGTGTCCGACTTGGGCTCAGGTCTTCATCTCATGGTTGGTGAGTTCAAGCCTCTCATCTGGTTCTGTGCTGATAGTTCAGAGCCTGGAGCCAGTTCCAGAGTCTGTGTCTTCTTCTCTCTCTCTGCCCCTCCCCTACTGCCTCTCTCTCTCTGTCTGTCTCTCTCAAAAATAAATAAAACATTAAAAATTTTTAATAAAATTAAAATGCATGTGGGGACATTGTGCTGTTTTCTGCTCATGTTTTGTGTAGCTCTGAAGTGCTCATTTTAGCAAGGTGTGTTCAAGAAGGTCTGTGTCCCCAACAACCTGGAACCTTCCATGGTCACTTAATGATGAAACATGGCAGGAGAATAAAGGACAAAATTAGCAGCACCATGAAAAGTGTGACTGGACTCTGAAGGGTGGAAATTAAAAATGAAAAAGCAAGTGATCAATGAACAGTATGGAGAAAGGAGCTAGAATTTAAATTGGCAAGAGAAAACCACTATACACCATCAGGACAAGAAAATCAAAGCGGGAAGAAAAATGATATAGACAATAAGTCAAATGGACCTAATATGATCAAAGTTCATACTATGTGTAGTTGTAAAGCAAGTCAGACAAGAAAATGGATTTTTCTTCTTTGTGATCACACCTTTCTCAAGGTGTAGCTGTCGCTGCAGCTTTTGAAAATCCAGAAATACTCTGCTTAATGAAAAGATCGGTAGTCCGCCATTGTGCCTTATCTCTTATTCTCTGCAAATAAGAAAACTCTTTAGCTCATCCCTGCAAATTCAGCTCAGGTAGACGCATACATTCAATGTGACTGAGAAAAGTGTAATGATAAAAGTGTTATTTGCCAGAATTAATGTTTTGTGTTCCTACGAATCGTCTCTAACATGAGCCCGAAACGGAAGTCCCAATGATCTGTATACAAGCGTTGCTTTTATCCTATTGATATCTTTTGTGTTGTTGTCTCACTCTACATTCTGCCCACGGTTTCCTAAACACACCCCTTGGTTTCCCATCTCTCTGACTGACTGATTCTTTCACTCCAGGTGCCTAGACTCATTGTCAGCAAATTCCGTCCCCATCAGGTCCAAAATACTGCCTCCTCCTGAGAGAATCACCTGTTTTCTCAGCCAAGAATAAATCCCTCCTCCCAAGAACCCTCATAGCAATATTCTCACCGATCTTATAAACCTTTAATCAATTGCATTTGTCTTTATGACATAGTTATTTGGGGTTCCTGTCTTATCTTTCATACATTCATTTGTTTTGCAATTATTTCTGGAATACGTTCTCAATTCAAGGGTAAACTGGAAGACAAGATTTTTTTAAATTTTAGATTCATACATATATTCAATGTGTTAGTTACCTATCGATGTGTAACAAGTTACTTGCAAATTGACTGGTTTAAAGCCAGAAGCATTTATGATCTCAGAGTTTCCTTGGGACAGGAATCCTGGTGTGGCAGTGATAGAGTTTTCTGACTCAGGACATCTCATGAGGTTGCAGTCATCTGAAGGCTAAAGGAGGCTGGAGGATCTGGTTCAAAACTCACTCACACCTCACATGGGTGCTGGCAAACCATAATCCCTCACCACAATGGCTACTTCATAGGTGGCCCATGTGTCCCCACGTTATGGCAACTGGTGACCCAAGAGAGAAGGAAAGAAACCGAGATGCAGCCACCATTGTTTTGTAACCTAATCTTGGAAATGACATCCCATTGCTTCTGCTGTATTACATTTATTAGATACAACCCAACAAATTCATGATGTATGCAGAGAGAGAGGATGACACAAGAACATGAACCCCAGGAGGCCAGGATGATAAATTTAGAGATCACCTACCATGTCTAATTAGCACAAGTATACAATAAATGTGAAATGAATAATCTGCTTAAGGTTTGCAGAGATTCTATTTCTTCTTCTTCTTCTTCTTTTTTTTTTTTTTTTTAAGTAAGCTTCATGCTCAGCAAGGGAGCCCAACCTCCATGACTCTGAAATCAAGACCTGGGGGCACCTGGGTGGCTCAGTCCATTAAGCATCTCAAATCAGCTCAGATCATGATCTCATGGTCTGTGAGTTTGAGCCCTGCATCGGGCTCTGTGCTGACAGCTCAGAGCCTGGAGCCTGCCTCAGATTCTGTGCCTCCCTCTATTTCTCTGCCCCTCCCCTGCTCACGCTCTCTCTGAAAAAGTTAATAAATGTTAAAAAAAATGAAATCAAGAACTGAGCTGAGATCAAGAGATAAATGCTTAACTGACTGAGCCACCCAAGAGCCACAGGGTTTGTTGAGATTCGTGATCCTGTTCATCTATGGTTTTCATAAATGTACTGGTAGAACTGTAGGGAAATCACAACCTCAGGCCATCAGATATTTATGTCCAATGACATGACAATTAGCCTTATCATTATTAGTAATAAAAATTCTAAAATTTAATTTGCCCTTACTTTATGCACTCATCACATACTTCTTGCATAGAAGGCATCCTTTATTTGTTTAGTCCTTTTTCGGTTGAGCTGTTCCAACTAGGAATCAGCTTAGACACCAACTCTAAGTCTAAGGGATACTAAGACTCTAATTTGGTTATGATAGAAAAATTTTCAAACATCATTTCTTCAAATATTTTTATGATCCTATTTTCCCATTTTTGATAACTACACACACACACACACACACACACACACACACAATATACACGTATATAATAATACACACACAGGAGACTGCTTAATGTTGTCCCAGAATTCACTGCTTTGCTCATTTTTTTTTTCTTCTTCAGGCTTCTATTTTTTTGTGTGTTTCAGTTTGAATTGATTTTTACTTTTTTAAAATGTTTATTTATTTTTGAGAGAGAGAGAGAGAGAGAGACAGAGACAGAGACAGAGACAGAGACAGAGCACAAGCAGGGGAAAGGCAGCAAGAGAGGGAGACATAGAATCTGAAGCAGGTTCCAGGCTCTGAGCTGTCAGCCCAGAGCACAGCATGGGGCTCAAACCCATGAACCGTGAGATCATGACCTGAGCCCAAGTCGGATGTTTAATCGACTGAGCCACCCAGGTGCCCCTGTGTGTTTCATTTTGAATAGTTTCTGTTTCTATGTGGTCAGGTTAATTTTTTCCCTGCCATATCTTTTCTGCTATCAATCTTATCCAATGACTCAATCTCAAACATAGAGCCTCCTAGTGATTCGTGTGGCATATATTCTATATGAGAGAAGAAATGTAACTAAAAATTTTTTTAATCACAGAGAAATATACTAGGAGTCAGGATATCTGAGTTTATAACTTAACTCTTCTTCAAATTACAGTGTAAATTTTCAGGCTGTCAATTTCCTGAAGAGAGTTTGGGCCAGATCAAAGGCTCTCAGTATGTTCACCCAAAAAGTTCACTGTATTACTATTATCATTTTTAATTAGGTTACAATAACTATCTCGCTGACAGCTCTGGTAAACAAGCAGGTCCAGCCCTCTTCTCAACCAGCCTGAGGGCTGATGGCCCAGACGTCACCAGTCTTGCTTCACTGAGCTGATCCAATTCTAGCTCAATGCAAAGAGGCAGCGTATTAGATGGCTTTGCCATCTTATAATGAGAAATAGTCTACTTGCATTAAGTATAAGCCTTTACGAGTCAACTGCATGAATCTTAACCAATCTTTGTCTCAGTACTAAATAGTATCTTTGCACAAGTAAGGATGATTTTTAAGATGTCCCACAGGGCCCACCCCTCTGAATACTGGCCCATCTTTTTCATCTCATCCAGGCAGATTTCCAGCTCCCAATGACACTGAGCAGAATTTCTAGGTCAGGATACTCTTCCTCATTCTCTTTGAACTGCACCAAGAACATGCTGGTTTTTCCTCAAGACACTTGGACAAGAACTCACTATATTCTAGATTCATAGAACCTAAAGCAATTGGGAAATGAAGTCATCAAGCATGAAGTCACTGAGCAAACCTGCCTTCCACGGTAACTGGCCAGCCATCAAAGATATGATGCATGGTCCGAAGCATGCTTCTGCATCCTTCATCTGTAAGCCAAACAAAGGTGCAAATGTATCATCAAACGGTTTTTGTACAAGTGGCAAGCTCTCTATTAATATACACAGGTGGGTAATTGCAATATATCTACTTCTTCTTTAACAGTGTTCCAGTCCATCCCAAATCCAGTTCAGTAGCTCCTGTCATATGGTTGGACTTGACACATAGAGAGCCATTTGCAATACAAGCAGCATCAGTCCTGTAAATTTCCACTTCAAATTAGCAGTCTTTCTTAATGTATCCGTTTATCTCCATGGGTTTATTATACAACTTAACCATTTTTCTGTTAATTTCCCTTCTGTGTGAGTTGGAAATACTATCAATGCCCAAAGATTTGTGTAAGGTTAAAAAAATATTTTGAATGTATCTGAACCAAAATGGACTCCCAATAAATTGAATATTTGTATATAGTAATGATGATAGTGATGATGATGATAAAGCTCATTCCATATACATTCCTTAAATTCATAGGCTGTTTCTAACATTTATTATGACAAATTTCAAACATAAACAGACCTGTAAGATTTACCATGAAAACGTGTTTATCTACCACTTAGATTCTGCTATAAATTTTGTTACTTATCCATATAACTGTATATCTATCACTCCACCAATTTGTTAAAGTTTGGACATATCTTTAAATTTTTTTATATTTATTTATTTCTGAGAGAGAGAAAGAAAGACAGAGAGAGCATGAGCACAGAAGGGGCAGAGAGAGAGAGGAAGACACAGACACAGGCTCCAGGCTCTGAGCTGTCAGCACAGAACCTGACTCATGGCTCAAACTCACAGACCATGAGATCATGACCTGAGCCAAATTTGGACGCTTAACCGACTGAGTCAACCAGATTCCCCAAGGTTTGGACATATTTCAAAGTAAACTGCAGACATTCTTACACATCATCACCCTGTGTATACTTTTAACTAGAGTTTTTTTTTTTACCTTAACTAGATTATTTCTTTCAATATAAATCTTCAAGTATATAAATCTTAAGGGTAAATTCACGAGTTTTGATTAAGCACATACAGGTAACTAATTTATGGAAGTCATTATCTTCACCCCCCATACTTCTTTTCCCTTCCCAGCCGATGCTTCTCTCTGTTGCACATGCACACACACATGATCATACACACATACAGATAAGCTACTCAGTTCTGACTGTTTTTTTCATCACAGATCATGGATCTGCCCATTCAAGAACTTCAAATAAATGGGATAAGGTATTTGGGGGCTCGTGGGTGGCTCAGTCAGTTGAACATCAGACTTGATTTCGGCTCAGGTCATGATCCCGGGGTCTTGAGGTGAAATGAAGCCCCAAGTCCAGGTCCAAGCTGAGCATGGAGCCTGCTTAAGACTCTCTCTTTCTCAGGGTGCCTGGGTGGCTCAGCCAGTTACATGTCCAGCATTGGCTCAGGTCATGATCTCACAGTTTTGTGAGTTTGAGCCCTTGCATTGGGCTCTCTGCTCTTAGCACACAGCCTGCTTCTCATCCTCTGTCTCCCTCTCTCTCTGCCCCTCTCCTGCTTGTGTGCATGCTTTCTCTCTCTTTTTCTCTCTTCCAAATAAATGAACATTAGAAAAAAATGGGGACAATATATTTATATTCTTGTCTACAAAGGGTTTTCTTTTTCCTCCTCATGATTTTTAAGATTCGTCCATTCTGTTCTGTCTACAGTAGTTTGCCCTTTGTTGCTGAGTAATATTCTATTACATGGCTATGTGACAGTTTGTTTATCCATTCTATTGATAGAAACCTATTTCCAGTTTGAGGCTATTATTAACAAAGTTGTGGGGCACCTGGGTGGCTCAGTTGATTGAGCGTCCGACTTCTGCTCAGGTCATGATCTCACAGTTTGCGGGTTCAAGCCCTGCGTCGGGCTAGGTGCTGACAGCTCAGAGCCTGGAGCCTACTTCGGATTCTGTTTCTCCCTCTCTCTGTCCCTTCCCTGTTCACACTGTCTCTCTCTGTCTCTCAAAAAAATAAATAAAAAACATAAAAAACCCCCACAAAATTGCCATAAACTTGTTTGAACCTACCTTTGTGTGGACATATGTGTTTCTTTATTAGGTTTTTAGTTCATAGGGATTGGAGGCCTTCCCCCTTCTGTTTTATTTCCCAAATACCTAGTGTAACATTGAAAAGAGAAGATGAATTCACAATCACACACACTCACTTAGTAGCCGATGGCATTAAAATCACAAAATAAGAGTTGCTCCCTGCTTCAGAAAAAGCCTTTTGTGAGCCAGCAAGTATACCAATGTCAAAATTTTCTTTTCCATAATGTTGTGGGGGGGAAATGCAACCTTAATCCTGGAATGAACTGGGTAAGCATTCATTTTACTCCATTTTACTCAACATGATGATCTGGAATCATTGCCCCGTTATTACTTGTTACAAAGAGAGTTGGCCTAATTGAAGAAGATCCAACAGGTCAGTTCTGAGGCTGTTAAAGTCAGTAGCCTTGTACAGAAATGGTAGGGACGTCAGGGTCCAGAATGTCAGTCTCAGAAGCACCGATAGTGGCACCTAGATCCTCTGGCTCTCTGTGTTGAGTTATATATATATATATTTTTTTTTTAATTTTTAAATTTAATTTTTACTTGAGAGAGAGGGAGAGAGAGTCTATGAGCACAGGAGGGGGACAGATAATCTTTTTTTAAAACTTTTTAAAAAAATATTATTTTTAATGTTTATTTATTTTGAGAGAGAGAGACAGAGAATGAGCAGGGAGGGGCAGAGAGAGAGGGAGACATAGAATCAGAAGCAGGCTCCAGGCCTGTGGGTCTGAACCCATGAACCGTGAGATCATGACATGAGCTGAAGTTGGACGCTTAACCGACTGAGCCACCCAGGCACTCCTTTTAAAAACTTTTTTTAATGTTTATATTTTTGAGAGAGAGAGAGAGAGAGAGAGAGAGAGAGCGAGCAGTGGAGGGGCAGACACACACACACACACACACACACACACACACACACACAATCAGAATCCAAAGCAGGCTCCAGACTCTGAGCTGTCAGCCCAGAACCCAATCGGGGGCTCAAACTCACAGACTGTAAGATCATGACCTGAGCCAGAGTCAGAGGCTGAACCAACTGAGCCAACCACGTGCCCCAAGAAAGAGAATCTTAAGCATGATCCATGCTCAGCACAAAGTCTGAGGCGGGGCTCGATCCCACAACCCTGGGGTCATGACCGGAGCTGAAATCAAGAGATGGCCCCTCAAGAGAGCCCTGCAGGAGCCCCACATTAGGTTTTAATTTTTTTTTTTTTAAGAGAAGAGTTCTGCGTTCTGATGGGCTGTGTAAAGCTGAAGGGCTGTTCCACATCCATCCATCCAGGATGCGGAGTTGGGAGGATTTCAGAAGAGGCTCTGCAACAGAGGCCAGGAGATTCAATTCTGATGCCCCCTCCAACACTCACTCACTGCGCCACTACGGGAAAGCCCCTCACCGACCCCTCAGGGCATCAGCTTTCCAGGAGTAAAATGAAGACTGGGGGGGGGGGGGCAAGGATTCTTAAAACAACTAGGGTGATTAAGGAAAAGCAATTTTAGAATAGTCACTCAAATAAAATAATTACACTCTACCTTGTGTTCTCTTTTAAATTTCCTCAGGATTTCTCAGCCATCCCAAGTGGAGAACCTTGCCTCAATTCTTCAGTGATTGATTGCAACGTGGATGCTGCTTTTATTGAGCACCACTGTGCACTGGCCCCAGATTTTCATGCTAATGACCCTCCCCAGTGACGAGGTCATGTCTCCAGTACCCACTGAAATTCGAGTCTAGACCGGTCTGAATCTAAAATCTGTGGTCTTAAGCATTTCACATGGGCCTTTGGAAATAGCGTGAGCTCTTTCACTGTTTGGGGGACTTAGCAGGCATGCATTAAGGATTACTAATGCTCATGATAAACCACCTCCGCGCTTAAAGTCTCCTCAGCATCCTTTAAACGGCAGTGATGGTCCTGGCTGTATAGCCACAAATTAGCTGCATTTCCTCCCAACCCAAAACCAGCTGGGTTCTGGGTCTTAATGGATAAGGCCAGAGCTGCCTGCCATAGAAAAAATACAGCCGACTTTATACTGCAACTGTAAGCCTTTTCTTCAGCTATATTAACATCAGTAGGTAGACCAGTGTCTCTAATTTCATCTCAGATTGTAAGATCTCTTCCTTCTAACTGCCCAATGTTATGCCTAAGATTTCAATATCATCCTCAAAAACCAGAGACCACCAGGGAGACCGAGTCACACATGTAAAAGCAAAGGGCTTTATTACGGGCTTAGGCTCGCGGGGCCTAAACTCGGGCTCACAGACTTTGCCAGCGCAGTGGATCCGTGCTGAGAGCCCCGAACAAAGGCGGGGCAGGGCCTTTATGGGTTTTGGGAAGGGGGAGTTACAGGACATTGTGACACAGGTACAGGGGTCCAATCATTATCGCATAACATCATTGGCAGTAACTTTAACCATACACATTGTCCGTTACTTTTGGCGGGACCCAATCACAACATTTAGAGTGTTAACCAATTACAGAATGGACCCAGGACCCAGGACCTTCATGTAGGGTGTCACTAGCCTTAAGCCATAAGTGATTATCTATAGCTTCTATCTCTAGGCCTGCCCTTAGAAATGTTAAGGGTGTTAGCTGGCCTTTCCTGGTTGGGTGTTACAAGTGTGGTCCCTCCTGCCTTGGGCAATGTGTGCCCTTCTATTGTCTAATGATTCTGAGAAACCGACACCTAGGCCTCCAAGGTCAGAGGGAAACGTGAAGCCTGTCGTGGAGTCAGTTTGGTTCAGACCTGCGTCCTTACACCCACATATTCGAAATCCAGTGTCAGTTCTGTCCGATGAACATTTACTACCATCTTATTTCAGGACAGGCATAGGGAATGTGAAGATGAATGAAATAGTAGATATATATCCTTGAAGGATCATTTTCCAAAAAGGGTAAGATCATGGCCACCATACAGATGCAGAATAACACATGTCAGAGATTCTATTTAACTTGCTACCAGTGAGGGGACTCTGCTAAAATGTTACAACTTTTTTCAAAAGTGGGGAAGCCATGAGGCGCCTGGCTGGCTCAGTTGGCTAAGCATCTGACTTCAGCTCAGGTCATGATCTCATGGTTTTTCTCAGATCATAATCTAAGTGTTCATGAGTTTGAGCCCCCATCCCCCGCCCCCGCACATCGTGTAAGATTTAATAGATGGAGGCAGAGATGGGAGGAACAAGAGACCACGTTATGGAACCAAGAAGGCCTTTATTGGAGTCTGCAATTCCCGGGCGAGGTTCCGTGACTCTGGAGCGTGGAGTCAGGGAAGTCATGCCTGGTATGGGAGAGCAAGGTGTTTTATGGGTGCAGGAGTTCCAGGTTTGAGCTCAGGTGGGCCGATAGCCAAGTAGGGGCATCTTTGGATGGTGGCAGGATTCAACTGGCTGTCCACTTTGGTGGGGAGGGGGATGCTGGAATTCCATGGTGAGGCATTCCAGTTTGAGACAGTCCAGATTGAGAGAGGGGGTCGTCAGTCCTGGTGGTGCCTGGATCTGTTATCTGACCTGCAATAAAATGGCCGCTGGTGCTTTTCAAATGGCTCAGATCATTCCAGGTTTGCAGGTAGGGGTTGTCAGTGCACCCAGCTCTCCACAGCAAAGTGGCCACTCAGTTGCCTTCCCATGGCAACTCTTACACATGGTCGTTCTTTCTCTAACTCTCAAAAATAAGCAGTGCCTGGGTGGCTCATTTAGTTGAGCGTTCCACTTCAGCTCAGGTCATGATCTCACAGTTCGTGGGTTCAAGCCCTGCATCGGGCTCTGTGCTGACAGCTCAGAGCCTGGAACCTGCTTCTGATTCTGTGTGTCCTTCTCTCTCTGCCCCTCCTCTGCTCATGATCTGTCTCTCAAAAATAAATAAATGTTAAAAAAATTTTTTTAAATAAAATACATAAAAACATTATCAAAAGGGAAGAAAGTCAAAAAACACACAAATTTATCTTGATCTTGGTTTGCAAGCAAACTGTCCCCCATCCATGGAGGGCAAAGAGAGACTGAAGAAAACAGGGAGACTCCTCCTGGTGGATACATGGTGGGTGTAATAAACAAGGAAACTTACATGCCAAGTTTGTCTTGCCCAGTGCAGGATGGGTAGATTTCCACACCTGCCTTGAGAATCTGAAAACTCCACAGAACGGGGTTCAGTCTTGCAGAGTCCAGATGACCTCAGCAACCCCTTTCCCTCTCAAGGCTACATCCTTGAAAAGGCTCCCAATGTGGGAAGAGTAGGCAGAGCCTATATTCCAAAGTAGGGGGTGAGGAGCCCCTGCTTGCCCCAGAAAAGCTTGAGGATACACAGGAAGTCATGTCCTCTTGATGACCCTCCCACACAATGCAGTAGGAGGGTGTTGAAATGAATTAGCAAAACCACTTTTTCTGTAGGGTGCCTAGTGGAGGGGGAAGGGATGGTCATCCTTTCAAAGGATAGACTTGATTTGCATAACTATACACAATAATTATTTTGCATTGGCAGTAATTATCTAAGATTTACCAACTTAGAAAAGACTTCAAGGGCAATGAAAGTCTAAAATCAGATGATCTGGAAGGCTTTTCTATATACATAATGCATTGTTTTCTGTGGGAGCACATTATTTTTTCTCCACGCCTTTATGAGAAAGGAGATTAACATTTACGGAGTACCTAGGCGTTGACTCAGTGCTAAACACTGTAAAATTCTCCTCGTCACCTTAGAAGATTAGTTACTACTACCTAAGTTTATGATTAAAATTAGAGACATGTTCAGAGTCCCCTGTAAGTAAGTTGGGAAGCTGGGTTTATTTATATCTAATGATTCCCAAAATACTTCTCAACCTATAGAATACTGCTGCACAAATATATTAAGGAGGAATGGTAGGGGCAGATGTATAAACAGTAATTACATGCTGTGTGATACATTAGATATGTGTTTTCATAAGAGCACAGAAAAAAAATCCCAATGTTACCTTTTCCGTTGTCCAGTCACCGAGATGTGGGGCTTTCATTTTTCTTAAGACTATTTTTTTAATGTCTTTATTTTTGAGAGACAGACAGTGCAAGCAGGGGAGGATCAGAGAGAGAGGAAACAGAATCTGAAGCAGGCTCCAGGCTCTGAGCTAGCTGTCAGCACAGAACCCCACGCAGGGCTCGAACCCACAAACCGTGAGATCATGACCTGAGCCAAAGCCAGACGTTTAACTGACTGAGCCCCCCAGGCACCCTAAAGACTATTTTTTTAAATGTTTATTTATTTTGAGAAAGAGAGCGTGTGGGGGAGAAAGAGAGAGAGAGATCCCAAATAGGGTCTGCATGGGGCTCGATCCCACCAACAGTAGATCATGATTTCAGCCAAAATCAAGAGTCTGGACCTTAACCAACTGAGCCACCCAGGTGCCCCTGTTTTTGTGTTTGTTTGTTTTGTTTTGACCAGATTAGTATCAAATTTTTGGAAAAATACCACCTAGACAAAATACTATTATGACATCCTATTGCAGGAGGTAAGGATGGGGGTCCATGATATCCACATAACACAGGTGATATTTACTTTTGTTATCCCCAAGATTTCAATATCGTCCCCCAAAGCCAGAGACCGAGACCGCCAGTAAGACCAAGTCACGCATGCAAAAGCAAAGGGCTTTATTACAGGCTTAGGCTCGCGGGGCCTAAACTCGGGCTCACAGACTTCACCAGCGCAGTGGATCCGTGCTGAGAGCCCCGAACAAAGGCGGGGTAGGGCTTTTATGGGTTTTGGGAAGGGGGAGTTACAGGACATTGTGACACAGGTACAGGGGTCCAATCATTATTGCATAACATCATTGGCAGTAACTTTAACCATACACATTGTCCAGAGTGTTCGTGACTTTTGGTGGGACCCAATCACAGCATTTAGAGTGTTAACCAATCACAGAGTGGACCCAGGACCCAGAACCCTCATGTAGGGTGTCACTGGCCTTAAGCAATAAGAGATTATCTATAGCTTCTATCTCTAGGCCTGCCCTTAGGAATGTTAAGGGTGTTAGCTGGCCTTTCCTGATTGGGTGTTACAAGGGTGGTCCCCCCCTGCCTTGGGCAATGTGTGCCCTTCTATTGTCTAATGATTCTGAGAAACTGACACCTAGGCCTCCAAGGTCAGAGGGAAACTGGAAGCCTGTCGTGGAGTCAGTTTGGTTCCCACCTGTGTCCTTACACTTTCATCCTTCTGCAATTTCTCAGAGTATTTTTTTTATGTTTATTTATTCTGAGAGAGAGAGAGAGAGAGAGAGTGCATGTGAGTGGGGGAGAAGCAGAGAAAGAGAGAGAGAGAGGGAATCCCAAGCAGCTCAGCACTGTCAGCACTGACCCAGACTCAGGTGTTGATCTCATCAACCATGAGACCATGACCTCAACCCAAATCAAGAGGTGGATGCATCACTGACTGAGCCACCCAGGTGCCCCTCTCAGAATTTTTTTTTCCATAATATTTTATTGTCAAATTGTTTTCCATACAACACCCAGTGCTCTTCCCCTTAAGTGCCCTCCACCATCACCACCACCTCTTTTCCCCCCTTCCCCTTCCCCCTCAACCAGTTCATTCTCAGCATTCAATAGTCTCTCAAGTTTTGCATCCCTCTCTCTCCCCAACTCTCTCTCCCTCCTCCGCTCCCCCTGGTTCTCCATTATGTCTCTCTTGTTTTCCTGCTAGACCTATGAGTGCAAACATATGGTTTCTGTCCTTCTCTGCCTGGCTTACTTCACTCAGCATGACACCCTCTCAGAATTTTTAAGACTAATTTTGTATCTCGCCTGGGTATTTCATCCCAAGTACAGAGAGCGCGAAATTTAGAAGGTGGGTATGGTCCTCTGCTCTGCACGTCCAAAAGTTTCTGCTGACCATGAGTCAGTGACCTGGCACATTCTACTGTCAATATCCTTCCCCAAACAGGAAAGGACAAGAAAACCACAAGCCCTATTAAATGGTGCTCAGTTTATCCCGGCGCAAGCCAGAGCAGGAGAAACACTCAGGCTTCCAGTAATCTGCAAAGAAGTTCCGCTGGCTCATGCCTGGCCCCTCCTACTGCAAGCCCCATGGAGCGTGAGAGCATTTCTCCAGCAGATGCAGGTCCCCCTGCAAGGACGTAAAAGGACCAGGTAAGTTTCAAAGTCAAGGAGACCTGGCTGCGTCTCAGAGACTCGGACCCTCCCAGTCCTTCCGTGCTCACCCAGTGGTTATTGGCAGATTTTTACAAAAGCCTCTGTTAGCCTGGTTTTAAGGATGAGCGGATCACATCTCAGACAGACCTTCCTCCATGAATTCATGTGGCAAAGGTATTTTCTACAACACGTGTACAACAAACACAAAATAATCTTTCTTGTTAAGTTGTATTTTTTCTTCGCGTACACAGCCTGTACATTGGCAGTTTTGCTTCATGAAGTTGCCAGCTTTAAGAAAATAAATCTCTGCATGCATAAATGCTTTCTAAACATTGTTTTTTTTTAAGTTTATTAATTTTTGAGAGAAAGAGAGAGAGAGAGAGAGAGCAGGAGCAGGGCAGGGGGCAGAGAGAGAGGTAGACAGAGAATCCCAAGCAGGCTTCATGTTGTAAGCACAGAATCATGGGGCTCGAACCCATGAACCGTGAGATCATGACCAAAGTCATCCAAGCACCCCCATTGATGTTTTCATATAACACGGAGTTCTGCTCTTTTATTTTTAGGTCAGTTTGGGAGGTGATAAGGAATAGTCAGTGAACATAGTTGTTGTTGCTGCTGTTTTTATTTGCTTCTTTTATGAGTGTTTTAAAATGGGCCATGGCTACTTCCTTTCAGGAGAAATATTAAAAGGAACTGAAAGCCCCATAGTAAGAGAATATGCTTGAATAAATAATTAAGTTTGGCAGGAGGCTGCTGGCTCTTGCCCCCGTCTCTCAGGGACCGAAGCCCCGGGGTGGGGGGAGCCCATGGATTGCTGCTAGAAATGACAACTCACTAAAGAACACATCTCCCAGTGGTATCTAGAGATGGGCTTATGCTGTTTTTGTGGTTTTGATTGGTGAGTAGGAAGACTTGCCCAGAGAGGACCATTTAATTCAATTTAAACATCAAAAAATTTTGTCACCCTTTTATTATTATTAGCTAGTTGAATTCTGTCTTAATTAGAGGGACTAAGTTAGAAAAAATTGTTAAAGCACACTTTCATAGAATGGGCCAATTGTAAGTCAACTTCATGGGGATCAAGGTATTAAAGTATAAAGTATGTTATTAAAATGGATCTTACATTTGTAATCATTGTAATTCTTACTTAGAAAATATTGAGGGATAGTTGACCTTTATTTTATTTTTTAAGTGTTTATTTTTGAGAAAGAGAAACAGAGAGAGAGAGAGCATGAGTGGGGAGGGGCCCAGAAAGGGAGATATAGAATCCGTAGCAGGCTCCAGGCTCTGAGTCGTGAGCACAGAGCCGAATTCAGGGCCCAAACCCATGAACTGTGAGATCATATCTGAGCCGAAGTCCGACGCTTAACTGACTGAGCCACTCAGGCACTACTATAGTTGACTTTTAATAAAGTATATATATTAGGGTCACCGGGGTGGCTCAGTCAGTTAAGCCTCGGACTTCAGCTCAGGTCATGACCTCACGATTCATGGGTTTGAGCCTCCTATCACATCAGGCTCTGCGCTGACAGCGTGGACCCTGCTTGGGATTTGTCTCTCCCCCTCTCAATCCCCTCCTCCCTGACTTGCATTCTCTCTCTCTCTCTCTCTCTCAAAATAAATAAATAAACTTGAAAAAAGTATACATATTAAAGTATGCAATTAAACATGTTTTGACAGCTTTGTGCAACATTATTGTTTAATGGTTGACCCCTTATAAAATGTACACATTAAGGTGGAAAATTAATAAGTTTTGAATTATTTATACGTCCACAAAACCATCACCACAATCAAGACAGTGAACATGTCCATCAGATCCATGAAACATATCCAAAGTCTCCATGCGCCCCTTGGCAATCTGCTCCTTGTTTCTAGGACTATAGAAGAATTTGCATTTTCTAGAGTTTATGTAAGTGAAGTCATACAGAAGGTATTTTATGTTTACCTGCTTCCTTCGCTCAGGATACTTATTTCCCGATTCATTCATGCTGTTGTATACACCAGCAACTTATTCATTTGTACTGCTGAATTGTTTCCATTGTATGGCTATATCATAATTTGTTGGTACATTCACTTGGTGACAGACATTTGGATTCTTTCCAATTTTTAGCAGTTACCAATAAGGCTGCTGTGAATGTTTGTATACAAGTATTTGAAAGAACATATGCCTTCTTTTCTCTTGAGTAAATAGCTAGGAGTGGACTGTATCTTACGATCCATGGATGTTGAATTTTTAAAGTAACTGCCAATGATTTTCCAAAGTGGATCTACCATTTTGCATTCCCAATAGCGTAGATGAGAGTTCCAATTTTTCCACCCACTTCCCGGGAGACTTTGTATAGGTTTGAATTTTAGCTATCTAGTAGGTACATAGTGATATCTCCTCGTGGTTTTAATTTGCATTTTTTATGACCGTGAAATCAGCATGTTTGACAGTACTAATTTGCCATCAATGTATCTAGTATGATTAAATGTTTGCTTGGACTATTAGCCCATTTTTTAAAGCATGCTATTTCTTATTGTTGTGCTTTGAGTATTTTTGACATATTCTAGATTCAAATCCTTTATCAGAGCTAAGCTTTGCAAATATTCACCTACTCTGTGGCTTATATTTTTTCCATCCAACATTGTTGTTTGAAGAGCAGACATTTAGAAAGTTTTGATGGAGTCCATTTTAAAAAAATTATTTGAGGGGCACCCTGGGTGGCTCAGTCAGTTGAGTGTCTGACTTCGGCTCAGGTCATGATCTTGTGGTTTATGAGTTCGAGCTCTGTATTTGGCTCTGTGCTGACAGCTCAGAGCCTGGAGGCTGCTTTGGATTCCGTGTCTCCCTCTCTCTCTGCCCTTCCCCTGCTCACGCTCTATCCCTCTCTTTCTCAAAAATAAACATTAAAAACAACTTAAAATATTATTTGATAATAACTATGCTTTGAAGTTGCATCTAAAGAATCTTTCCCTAATCCAAGGTCTAATTGGTAAATTTATTGATATAAAGTTATTTTTAAAATTCCCTTGATATTTACTAATTTCTCTAGAGTCACTTGTGGTATAATCTGCCCCATTAGTAATTTGGGTCTTCTCTTCTTTTCTTCACATCAAGCCTGGCTAGTTTGTCAATATTATATACCTCTGATCTTCTCAAATAATTTTAGTTTCATTTATTATCTCTTTTAATTTTTCTGTTTTCTGTTTCATTGATTTCCATTTTGATCTTCATTATTTGGTGTTTTTTTTTTCTACTTTGGATCAAATGAGACTTTTCGTTTTTTTATTATTTCTTTAAGGTAGAGACATAGGCCATTAACTTAAGACATTTGTTCTGTTTAATAGAACTGTTTGATAATGTAAGTATCACCCCAATGTTATTTTACAATATTCAACAAATTTTACATGCTGAGTTTTTAGTTTTAGGTTTTTTTATTTTTTGTTCAACATATTTCTTAGTTCTCCTTTTCATTACTTCTTTGATAAATGGGTACCTTAAATGTATGCTCCTTAGTTTCTGTATTTTAGATGTTTTTAAGAAATCTTTCTGGTTTCAAATTGTAATTTAATTCTAAGTTTATCACAGAACATATATTGCATGAATTGAATCTTTAAAACTTTATCGTGATTTGTTTTCTGGCTTAAAATTTATTGAGATTTGTTTTCTGGCTTAAATTATATCTTTATAAAATGTTCCATGTGTGTTTGAAAAGAATGTGTATTCAGATGTTTTTGAAGTGAATTGTTCTGTATAGGTAAAATAAGTCAAATCTGTTGATAATTTTGTTCAATTTTTCCATATTCTGGTTGATTTTATGTCTGTTTGTTCTACCAATTATTGAGGGAGGAGGGTAAACTCTGATACTATTTGTGAATTTGTTTCTTTTTACAATTTCAGTGAAATTTGCTTTGTAAGTTTTAAAGCTCTCTTGGGTGTATACATATTTGTTTTGTCTTCTTTTTTATTTTTTTATGTTTTTTATTTATTTTTGAGAGACAGAATGAACAGGGGAGGGTTAAAGAGAGAGAGAGAGATACAGAATCCGAAGCAGGCTCCAGGCTCTGAGCTAGCTGTCAGCACAGAGCCCAATGCGGGGCTCTGTGAGATCTGTGAGCCGAAGTCAGATGCTTAACCAACTGAGTCATCCTGTTTTGTCTTCTTGATGGACACTTTTATCATCATAAAATTACATTATTTATCCCTACTAATATTCTTTGAAATTTACTTGGTGAGATATTGGTATATCCACTCTCTCTTTCTTGTTTAAGTGCTAACATAGTATATTTTTTCAACCTTTATTTTTAATTTTTTTGCATCATTATCACAACTCTTTTCTCCTAGACAGCATAATGGAAAGTCTTTCTTTTTTTTAAATCCCAATCTGGCATTTTGCTTTTTAATTGGGATGTTTGGACTCTTTACCATTAATGTAATTATTTAAAAAAAAATTTAATGTTTATTTATTTTTGAGCAAGAGAGGGATACAGAGAAAGAGTGGAGGAGGGGGAAAGAGAGAGAGAGTGAAGCAAAGAATTTGAAGCAGGCTCCAGGCTCTGAGCTGTCAGCACAGACCCTTACACAAGGCTCAAACTCACAGACCAGACTGCAAGATCAAGATATGAGCCAATGGGGCACCTGGGTGGCTCAGTCAGTTAAGTGTCTGGCTTCAGCTCAGGTCATGATCCCATGGTTCGTGGGCTCAAGCCCCGCATCGGGCTCTATGCTGACAGCTAGCTCAGAGCCTGGAGCCTGTGTTTGGATTCTGTGTCTCCCTCTCTCTCTGACCCTTCCCTATTCATGCTGTCTCTCTCTGTCTCTCAGAAATAAATAAAAAACATTAAAAAAAAAAGACCTGAGCCAAAGTTGGACGCTCAACCAACTGAGCCACCAAAGTGGCCCACCATTAATGTAATTATTGATGTCATTAGGTTTAACTTTGTTATCTTGCTTTCTATTCCCTATTTGTCCCATTTGGGTTTTATTCCCTTTCTCTTTTTTTTCTATCTGCTTTGGAATTAGTTGAATATATTTTTGTGATTCCATTTTTTTCTCCTTTTGGGCACATTAGCTGCACTATTTGGTTACTTTAGTCAGCGCTCTGGAGTTTCCCTTGACCTGATCACAATCTCTTTTCAAATGAAGTCATACCACCATGTTTGGTATAAAACAGTTCTATTTCTTATCTCTTGACTTTTGTGCAATTGTTACACATTTTGCTTAATAATAAAAATGGGCAAACAGAAGGTTAAGAAGAAAGAAAGGAAGGAAGGAAGGAAGGAAGGAAGGAAGGAAGGAAGGAAGGAAGGAAGAAAGAAAGAAAGAAAGAAAGAAAGAAAGAAAGAAAGAGTGAGAGAGAGAAGGAAAGAGAGGGAGAAAAGGAAGGAGGGAAGAAAAAAGGAGGGAAGAAAGAACAAGCAGGGAGAAGGAAAGAGAGAGAGAACAAAACTGAGCCATAATCCCTTCATCCCGACTCCAAAACCCAGAAAGTTCTGAAAAACAGAGATTTTCATGACACACCTGACCTAATCCTAGGTGATTTGGTGGCAGGGCCTGACTGGAAATGGCATGAGGACAGTCAGAGTCTTTAGGACCCTTACTGTGATCACTCAGATTTTGCTACAGAAAGATGCTTGGAAAGAGTCAGCATAGCAGGTCTGAGGCAACTGGGTTTAAAAAGGCCTGTTTGCATGTTTGGCTCTGCACTGGCATCTGAGAACTGGCATTTTGGGAGAGTTGCCACCACCCTTGACTCAGAAGAGTGGCTTTACTGGGCTGAGCTGTTTGCAGAAACCATGTGGTTTATGCTGAAAACGTGTTTTTCCTTCTGGGAGTCGTGAATGTTGGGATGTGCTAGGCAGAGCGTGATTCTGTGTCCAGTCTCCAGTAAAGATCCCGGACACCGAGTCTCTAATGAGCTTCCATGGCAGACAACATTTCACATGTATTCTCATGATCTGTAGCTGGCAAAACCAAATGCATCCTGTGGGACCTCCCTGGGAGACGATCCTAGAAGCTTATGCCTGGTTTCCTACAGATTGTGCCCCTTGAGCTTTCCATCTTTGCTCGTTTTGCTTTGTGTGCTTTTGTTATAATAAATCACAGCCAGAAGCATGACTACATGCTGAGTTCTGCAAGGCCTTCTAGCAAATGGCCAGGTCTGGAGGTGGTCTTGGGAACCCCTGACACAGACATGAATGTGATTGATTATAGGGCACTACCCTAGAACTTACTGGACTGCTGTGTAACATATGCTGTGTGTCCTGTATAACCTATCTCCTTTTTCCAATGTTCCGAATTCTAATGCATGTGTGACCTGTGATCTTGGATAAAAGATTGTGTAACTGTATCCACAAACACACACAGAGTGAAATATAAATAGTTTGTATGTATAACTCATTGGGAAGTATTTATGAACCACTAATTGCCAGAGTCCAGCTCCAGCAGTCCAGGGCTCCCTGAAGGATGGACAGTGTTGGCAAAAGGGAGTGAGAGCCTCGGCTTCTTTCTGCTCACCAGGCAGGCATCTCTGCTCTGACCCAAGAGTCAGCTTTATTTATTGAAAAAATGTATGGGGTACAAAACAGAAGTGACAATTGCCTTAGACAAAGATTTCTGATGACATTTGTTGGCATGTAAAGTTTCCCAGAACATAGATTGTTAGAACTCATGCATAATCTTTACCCATAGTGATTGAAGTAAGTGACTAGATGTTTAGCACATGGGAAAGGGACCTTCAGCATTTAAACACAAGGCAATGTTTTTAGCAAGAGTTAGTTCTCTGTGAGCAGGGGTCAATAGCTTGTTTTTCAAGGGGAAGAAAAGCAGGTTATCTCAGGAAATGTAATATTTGCTTCCATAATCACAAAAGAAGAAACTCCTATAACAAATTTTTTCAAAGGTACAATTCACATATTTTTAGCATGAGAAGGCAAGTCACTCCTGATATCAGTCGGTCAGGCGCCTTGGGGGTCGGTGCTCAAACAGAAATTGAGTGGGGTTGAGTGGGGGTAGATGCCAGTCTCCATTTGACAGGGGAGGCCTTGCAAACCTGCCTTACCTCATAAGGAGATTTTTGCTCTACTTATTTGTTCAGAAAAACTGGCTTCCTGCAACTAATCTTTTCCAGGTAGGGTAGATCATGATATCTTAGACTAGCATGATGACAAAAAAAGTGCTAATAATCATACTAAGAGATAATAATTCTTGAGTTCTTAGGCCCAGGAGCAGACACTATTTACAAACTTCACAATAACTCGGCAAGGTACATATGATTAGGATTCCCCTTGTTGTTGTTGTTGAAAAGAAACTAAGTCTCAAAGAAGTTGTGCAATGTGCCTGACAGTGCAAAGCTCACAAGGGTTCAAGACTAGACTTCAAACCGAGTGCATCTGGCTGAATGTCTGTGCCCCAATCATAATACCACAGGAAGTGACACTGCTCTGCCCAAGCTCATTGTTCCATTGTCTGTCATCAGCACTTTCCCTGTCACTCACAGGTGCACTTCTGGGATTCTTAGAGAAGTCTGTGCCTCAGGCTTATTGATGGAATTCTGCACAGACTATTTGCTTTCCTCGGTCAGCGCTGCTAGCTGGCGGCAGAAAAATGTGCTTTTGTGTTCCCTTTACCGTGTAATCACTACCGAATGTTGACTCTCCTTCACACAAGTGACCTTGTACTGTAGTAAATGATATCTTGAGTGCAGACAAAAGCCAACATTATCAATCCTATTACTTATAGTTAAGAGGGGGGAAAAAGGCACAGAGGTGAGGGGTGAGAAGGAAATTGAGGGAGTCAGAGTGGAAGCTAGATCTCAGGTATCCAACAAAGGTAGGACCAGGCAGGCCAGAGACAGGGGTTGAAGATTTGGCTGACTTCAGGGGCACCTGGGGGGCTCAGACTCTTGACCTCGGTTCACGTCATGATTTCACAGTTTGTGGGTTCGAGCTCCGCATTGGGCTCTGTGCTGGCAGTGCCGAGCCTGCTTGGGATTCTCTCTTTCTCTCTCTGTCTTTCCCCTACTCTCTCACACACACACACTTTAAAAAATATTTTTTAAAAAATCTGACTGACTTGTACGTGGTATGTCCTTCATGCCTCAGGCTCATGGCTCCCCAAGAAAACTACCCTTGGGAGGTCACTTGTCTCTGCTACAAAAATACGACAAGGGACACACAGGGAAGGGCTGACAGCTGAAGAGACCCTGAGCTAAGAGTCAAGAGAGCTAGGTCCTACCCATGGGCTTCTACTTCCTTGTGGTGTGACATTGGGCATGTCACTTAGCTCCCCTCAGCCTCAGTTGTCACCAACAGCAAAAAGGGGTGCTTCAAAGTTACTCCTGAGGTCCCTTTCAGCTCAAAAATTCTCTGATCCTCCAAAATAAACTTTCTGGGTCAAAACAGATTTCACAAGAGGTGTAGGAAGGAAGCAAAAAAAGACTCTTTTGTCAGTTAAATATTCCCCTCAAAGGACTATTCTCCCTAAAGTCAACATCTGTAGCAAGGTTTCAAAAGGGCTTCCTCTCCTCACACTGATGTTGGAGGCTTATTTTAACATGTCCTCTAATCTCTATGAGGTTTCAGAGGGTCTGAGAGAACAATGCCAGAATCTTAATGTTCTAGGGCACAGCAAGTTCAACTTGAATACACTGGATTTCATCCTTCCTCCTTCAGGAATAAATTAGTTTGTCCTTATGAAGGAGGCTTTGATCAACATTTTAATATTTAAAACTGCCTAATGCCTTTTTGTTTCATGGTGTCACTAAGGATTATCTCCAGACACAGGAGACAAACTACAGCTAAGAAACTTGGAGAAAAAGAAGAGGCCTTGTATTTACCCCAAAAATGCAAAACACTAATTCAACGGAATGCATGCATCCCTATATTTATTGTAGTATTATTTACAATAGCTGAATTAGGGGAACAGCCCCATTGTCTATCAATAGGTGAATGGGTAAAGATAGTAAGCCACATAGGAATAATGAAACCTTAGCATTTGCAAGGACCTGGATGGAGCTAGAGAAAATAATGATAAGTGAAATAAATCAGTCAGAGAAAGACAAATACCATATGATTTCATTCATATGTGGAATTTAAGAAACAAAGCAAACGAGCAAAAGAAAAAAAAGAGAGAGAGGTAAATCAAAAAAACAGACTCTAAACTACAGAGGACAAACTGCTAGTTACCAGAAAGATGGTGGGTGGAGAGATGGATGAAATGGGTGATGGGGATTAAGAGTGCATGAACTGCAGTGAGCACGGAGTGACATAGAGCACGGTTGAATCACTATGTTGCACACACAAAACTAATAAAACACTGTATACTAACTATGCTGGAGTTAATATTTAAAACTTTAATAAAATGTAAAAAAAAATGTTGAGCATTGAAAGAGTCTAGAGTTTTATAACCTATCCTGAACAGCGGGAAGTGAAATCCCAAGATAGAGAACTTAGACAAAAAGAATTTTGAATAAAGTAGCAACCTTTTTCTCTTGTTCTTTCTGGTGAAAGACTAGCATTACCTTCTTATCAAGGAGTAAATGAATATCTGTATCAGAACTTTACCATAGAAAGCCGTTTTATGGAGGTTGGCCATGCAATGAAATATATATGGTTCTTAGTTTGGAATGTGGGTTTGGTCATCTTTGATGAATCTTTAACAGGTCTGCATACACACGCTTCAAGATCTTTTTCAAATGAAATATAGATCATGGTTTGGCAAACTATTTCTATGAAGGGCTAGGCAGCAAGTAAGTTTGGACTTGAGGGCCATAAAGTCTCTTTGACAACTATTTGGTTCGGCTAGTATTGTGTGACATCACCCATAGAGCATCCATAGATAAATGTGCATGGCTGTCGTTATTCCAATAACACTTTATTGACAAAAATAGGTGGCAGGTCATTTGCCAAGCCTTGGTGTAGATAGCTGGGTGTCTGCATTAGGTAAGGTGACCAGTACATCCCATTTGCTTTGGACTATCCTAGCTTTAGCACTGTGTTCCCTGAAACCCCACATTCCAAGATGACTGCCATGAACTACTAGGTGGGTTTTATTTGTAAGTTACAATCACATTCTGAGACACAGTTAGCTTCAAATGTGGTAACAATCACCTCTCTCCCCTTAAAATTGCCTTTGCTGGAGCACCTGGGTGGTTCAGTCCATTAAGCGTCTGACTTCGGCTCAGGTCATGATCTCACGGTCTGTGGGTTCAAGCCCCACATCGGGCTCTGTGCTGACAGCTCAGAGCCTAGAGCCTGCTTCAGATTCTGTATCTCCCTCTCTCTCTCTGCCCCTCCCCTGATCACACTGTCTCTCTCTGTCTCTGAAAAATAAATAAATGTTTAAAAAAAAAGTTTTTTTAAATTGCCTTGCCAAGCTTATCAGTGTCAGCATAAAGTTATAAATTACAAGTGCATTCCGTTACCCCCCACATATTATGCATGCACAAGGGACAGGAACCAGATACCAATTTTCTTTTCCTACATTTGCTTCCATCCAGGGACCTCCCATTTCCTCCCACAGTTGGTCCCATCACCAAACGAAACTGCAAATGGAGTGTTGGCAGAGTGTCCGGGCATCTCAAGAGATGAAAGTGAAATTATAATAGAATTGTCATTGTTGGACTAATTATTATTATTCCATGTTGGAGCGAGCCCCAGGGGATCTGCTGAACTTCAGTGGATAAACAAAAGACAGAGTCTTCAGGGAGTGAAATAATACAAAAGAAAAGAAACCTCAAACAGAGCACTAATTGAAGATTTTCTTGGTGGCTCCAGCCAGCTCCAGCCTGGGCTTTTAGCAGGATGTGCCAGAAAGTACCAAAACCATGATCTCTCTACTGTGAGGGAGGCCCCAACACACCAGGGATGCAAATAATAGGCTGACATTCATAGTGTTTGGAAGAGAAAATTGGCACCTCCTATTGCTGCTCATGTGACCTTGGCCTTGGAGAAGTCCATAGGTCCTTAGGCTTCAGTGTCCCCCATCTTCCAAATAGCATAAAATGAAGCACTTCATAGAGTTGTGGTGAAAATCAAAAGTGCTGTTCTTCGTGAATTTGCCTGATTTAGAGAAAAAGTCATAATACAAAGGATTTGACTTGCTATGGGGCTGCATCATCTGTGGAGTTCTACATTTGGGGAACTCACTTTATTGGTGAGTTAGAGATTGTATCTAGAGTTTATTACTTTCGTGTTCAAAGCAAAAATATGATGAATATTTATTTAATTACAATGAAAGGAAAGAGGAAGGTGTCAGTGGATTTAGGAGAGGGAACATTCTTTGTGAAAATATGGAGATGAAAGAGTCAAGACAAGGGGAGAGAGAGTGGACAAGAAGAAGGAAGAGAAGGAGGAGGAGATGGAGGTGGTAGAGGAGGAGAGAATAGGGAAGAAGGAAGTGGAGGAGGAGGAGAAGGAAAAGAAGAAAGAGAAGGATGAGGGGAGGAGGAAGAGGAAGAAGAAGTTGTTCAAAGAACTGAAAGAAATCCCCCACAAGTTGGGAGGAAGGGCCACTGGGGCAGAGTGGAGAAAGATGTGTGAGGAGAGTCTATCCTGGTCCAGAACGTCCAGGCTTTGCAGACCACACTGAGGGCATATTTTCCTGAAGCCCACGGGTCTTACTAGCAGGTGCAACACTTAGGTTTTAAAGGTTTTGAAAATTATTGTTTTTAAATGTTGGTCTGATGCTAGAATGGAAGAAATCTGTTTATAGAAGGCGGTGGCAATGAGGGGTAGAGTGGGAGGTGAAAGGGTGAGGCTCAAAACTGGATTTGGGGAACCGGACCCACTAGGAGGCAGTAACAGTTGTCCACATGAGAGGCCATGAGGTATGGCTGCTGTAATGTTCCCTGAGAGAGTCCAGTGGAATCTCTGGCCAGGTCAGAGCTTGGAATCACTAGAGCCAGCAGGGAAAGGCAGCAGTCTAATGGAGGCAAGGAGGGAAATTTAAACTGGAAGGGAATCTAACTGACCCATAATGGACACAGAAGAGAAACAGACACAAAATAGGAGGCAAAAAAAAAAAAAAAAAAACCCCACATCTAATTTTGAAGCATATTTAATGTCATGTGTGCAGATGGTGTGTACAATTTCCTGGCCACCTAATATCCATTTATCCAAAGTCCAAGGACTGTGTCTAGTTTCTTTCAGGAGGATCACTCCTAGACCCACATTCATACACTCTCAGAACCTTTGCTTCCAATGGTATTGATTCCAGCCCTATGTGTAGGAGAGGATGAGTACTTTACCCATTGCTCAGCACAGCCCCAAGATCTGGACATGTAGGACCTTGTCTTGGCTCCTGCTTTGGCCTTCTTGCATCATATTTATCTACACAGTGTGGAGAATATACAGAACCAAGTGGATATGCCCAACAGAACCCCCCACTTGCCTGTTTTGTTCATGTTCTAGATCTAAGTATCCAAGATGCCAAAATTACCTACCTAAACCTCTCTACCTGTTCCCAGATCACATGGTGGTCTCTCCCTCCATCTGAGGGCAGACCATGCAGCTGGTGTGTGCTCACCTGGGCTCGAGGGGTGGGTAAACGGTGACTGTTTGCAGGGCTGTGCATGCCAGAGTGACCACATATGTTCATACGAGGCCCCTCAGGCTGCAGTCCAGAGCCAAGGAAGGAAAAAGAATTTCTTGGGCTACCCCTCTGAGTAAGCCTCTAAAGAGTCTGATAATTCTAAATGCAGACCTGCCTCTCAGGTTCTAATTAAGGTATATTTTTAAGAAAGTTGAATATATTTCATTTAATGTATAATATGACTATAAATAATTTGGCATATACTATATAGGCCTATATTTTTAATCTTGCTGCAGACCCCTCCAAAAGTTAGGAGAAGAACCAGCCTGGCCAATCAAAGCAGAACATAATATTGGACCTGGTAATAGGTCAGGGTTTGGGCATGTGCCCCAGACAAACTTAGTAGGACACATTACTGTACTCACAGAGATGCTTTATTTCCTCCTCCTCCTCCTCCTCCTCCATCTTCTTCTTTTAAATTTATATTCTAGTTATGTAATATGCAGTGCAATATTGTTTTCAGGAGTAGAATTCAATGATTCATCACTTACATGTAACACCCAGTGCTCACCACAAAAAGTGCCCCCCTTTAGTACCCATCACCCAATCTAACCCATCTCTCACCCATCATCCACCATCAACTTTCAGTTTGTTCTCTATCCTTAAAAGTCTCTTGTGGTTTGGTTTTTTTCTCTTCTCTTCCCTCTCCTTCCCCTATGTTCCTCCCCTTTGTTTCTTAAATTCCACATATGAGTGAAATCATATGGTATTTGTCTCTCTCTCTGACTGACTTATTTCACCTAGCATAATACATTCTAGCTCCATCCATATCATTGCAGGTGTCAAGATTCCATTCCTTTTGACGGCTGAGTAATATTCCATCAGTTGATGGGATGGACACTTGGGCTCTCTCCATAGCTTGACTATTGTTGATAATGCTGCTATAAACCTCAGGGTGCATGTACTTCTTTGAATCTGTGTTTTTGTATCCTTTGGGTATATACCTAATGGTGTAATTGCTGGTTTGTAGAGTAATTCTAATTTTAGTTTTTTGAGAAACCTCCACACTGGTCTCCAGAGTGGATGCACCAATTTGTATTCCCACCAACAAGGCAAGAGGGTTCCACTTTCTCCAAATCCTCTGTTGTTTCTTGGGTTGCTGATTTTAGCCATTCTGACAGGTGTGAGGTGGTAGCTCATGGTGATTCTGATTTATATTTCTCTGTTGGTGAATGATGTTGAATATCTTTTCATGTGTCTGGATGTATTCTTTGGAAAAGTGCCTGTTCTCAGCTTCTGCCCATTTCTTACTTAACTGGGTTATTTTTGGAGGGTGGGGGTGTTGAGTTGGTAAGTTCTTTACAAACTTTGGATTCTAGCCCTTTATCCATTATGACACCCTTCTTCTTATTCCCTGGCTTGAAGCTGAGGGGACAAGGGTGCCAGAGTAGCAGCAACCTTCTTGTCACCATGTGGAGTAGAAGACTGAGTCTGCGGAGTATGTGTGGGGATGGATCCTGAGAAGCAGGCAAAAACCAAGGTTTGGGCCATTGACTTCTTGACTGATTAGCAATTCAAGTCAGATCTACTCCTAGACTTTTCAGTAAGGCCATACAATAAATTCCACCATAAAATACATCAGTTTGGCCTGAGTGTTCCATCCCTTCTGTCGATCAATGGGTAGAGGCAAATAAAGTGTTTAATAATGGATTATTTTTAACCCACTTTCTTTAACTCATCAATTTAATCTCCTCTATCCCACCTGTCATCTCTTTCTCTACACCAATTTTCTAACTTACTGACATCTTAAAGGCCATCATTGGGAAACAAGCTAGCATAATTATTAGGGTGAAGTCAAATAAATTCAGTCTTGAGTCCTGACTTGGAGACATGGGAGCCAGTTGGAAGTTCTTGCCTGAGACCTTTATTTTTGAAGGAGTGGCCCTGTTCTGTAGGGATGGTTCAGCCATTATTCAGGGGAACTGTGGCAGCATCAAGAGTCCCGCAATGATGATGGTGGAGGTCTAGTAATAGTGTAGCTGATAGAGAGATCCTAAATGGACAGTTGTGTGGAAGAAGATGCTTGGGATCTATTTCCTATTGCTTGGTCTCTCCCAGTCCTAGCTGAGTTTCAAAGCCTGGTGATCCAGCTTTTCATCAGTTCTGGAAGTTACCAAGTCTCCTCCATAAGCAGGATTGAATTCCATTTTATGCAGCCAAGATACTTATACCCAGAGACCTACTATGTGGGATCCAGGAGTGTTTGAAGTCAATAAGGGGATGGAGTACCAGTGGCAATTTAGGATCGTCTATCTGGCTTAGTTGGGGCTGAAGATCATAAAATTCCTTTTTTATTAAGAACTAGTATTCTGGGATTATGTTTAAACTAGTATTATGTTTAAATAATTATGAAGGGGAGCCTGGGTGGCCCAGTTGGTTAAGCGTCCGACTTTGGCTCAGGTCATGATCTCACTATTCGTGGGTTTGAGCCCCATGTCGGGCTCTGTGCTGACAGCTAGCTCAGAGCCTGGAGCCTGTCTTCAGATTCTGTGTCTCCCTCTCTCTCTGCCCCTCCCCTGCTCATGCTGTCTCTCTCTCTCTCAAAATAAATAAAACATTTAAAAATTTTTAATAATTATGTAAATAGTCATTTAAATAATTGATCCAATTATTATATGTGTTCATATAGATAAAAGTGCCCACTGAGGGTCAGTATTGGGACCATGGTGTCCATACCATTAGAAGGATTTTTGGGCCTAGAAACTTCCAGAAAGATAGAATGAGACAGCTATCTCTCAAATCTTGGGACAGTTTAAGAGAAGAAATGATAAGGTTACATATTTTCATGCAGAGTAATGTATTTTTTCTCTTGAGACATCCTCTTTGATCTATGCATTATTTAGAAGTGTTTTTAGTTTCTAAGTATTTGGAAAATTTTCTGTTACATTTCCATTAGTGATTTCTAGTTTAATTCTCTTGTGGTCAGACAGCATACTATCAGTGCAGTGCTTCTGAACTTATTGAAGTTTGTTTTATGGCCCAGAATATGGTCTGTCTTGATATCTATGTCATGGGCAAATAAAATGAATGCGTGTTCTGCTGTTGTTGGGCGGAGTGTTCTATAAATGTCAGTTCGATCCTACCGGCTGATGATATCTTATATTCTACATACTGGCTGGTTTTCTGTCTAGTTTTTTCATCAAATATTGACAGGAGTGTTGAAGTCTCCAACTATATCTGTGGATTTGTCTGCTTCTCCTTTAAATAGAGAAGATGTCCAGGAGTTTTAGTTGTACTTAGTGAGAGGAACAGAGAAAAATATGTTTTGTCCATCTTCCCAAAAGTAAAAATACCCTTTCCCATGGTTCCTTTTTTTAAATTTTATTTATTTATTTTGAGAGAAAGTGCAAATGGGGGAGCAGCAGAGGAAAGAGAGAATCCCAAGCAGGTTCTGCACAGGCGGCAAAGGGCCAGACGTGGGGCTCAAACCCCACCAACCATAAGATTAAAAACTGGGCCAAAACCAAGAATTGGTGCTTAACTGACTGAGCCATCCAGGTGCCCTTTTCCCATGGTTCTTGTAATTGAAAAATAACTCCCTGTCTGGAGACAATCCAAGCCTAATTTGGATCAAAATGTCATAACTCACATCTGATTCTCAGACTGGGTAACTCTGAGATTTAAAAAAAGGAGGGGGTATGCCTGGGTGGCTCAGTTGGTTGAGCGTCCAACTTCAGCTCAAGTTATGATCTCACGGTTCCTGGGTTGGAGCCCCACATTGGGCTCTGTGCTGTCAGGGTAGAGCCTGCTTTGTATCCTTTGTCTCCATCTCTCTCTGCCCCTCCTCTGCTCATTCTCCATCTCTCTCTCTTAGAAATAAATTTTAAAAAGAGATTAAAAAATTTAGGCCAGAAATACGCATATTGAATTTTTTTATTTAACTTCCTTTCAGCTATTTATCAGGGCTATTTTTCCTTAAAGAGAATGAGCTACTCAAATTTTGGGGGGGTCATTGGATACTGGTATACAAAATATTTATTCTTAGGATCTCAGTGTACCATTGCTTTGCACTGGTCTCAAGTGAGTCTTACAAAGGCCAGGAAATAAATGGAGTTTTGATCCACAAACACTTCTCATTGTTCTAGTATATTACAAACCCTTTTTGTTATCAATTATCCATTTGGTGAGCATGTTGTTGTTATATTTACCTTCTATCCTGGAAGAACATACCTTCCAGATTTTAATATAAGAGCTATTAAGGTAAGATGAGCCAAGTTGAAGCCCATGGAGCTCCCTCTAGCTATCAAAATAGTAATGCAAAAGTATTACAATTTCTATGGAGAAATTCCTAAAGTTAATGCTACCCTCCCCCCTCAAAAAAAATTCTGGGAAAATATGAGGATGCTGATTTCTATTTTATTTTTACTGAACTCTCAGATTTGGCCAGGTCAACCCATCTTGGATTGGTCTTGGAGAATGAAAATGAATTATTTTAAGCTTAGCAGGTGGTGACTCCAAATTCATTTATTATTTGGATGTGATCTTTTTTGAGGAGAAGAGCAATAGTTGTCCTCCTACTGATCCACTGGAATCGTTTATTTTACTGAGATAGTTAGCTAACAGAATGTCATAACCATCTGACTTCAGAATTATTTCAGCTGTTTGGCTTCATGCCACAATTTAGTCCACAGAAGTATGACCATCCTCCCCACTCATAACATATTACACAGACCAAATATCCTGGTGGTAGGAGCATATGAAGACAAGACAGTTCTTTGGCCTTAATAAAACTCATGTATGCAATGAAATGGGACATAAGTTTTTTGAAATCCCTATTATTTCATAATCTGAGACATGTTAAGGATATTTTTTCCCCAAAATAAAGGACACGTTTCCTTTGTTTACTCCACCTTGCACTGTGGACTAGTAAGCATACATACTACATTTGGATGGGCATTTGAAGGATTTAATACCTGAGTAATCAGAAATACGTCTCTGGTGGGGTGAAATACATCTTCATTTCCTAAACCCCAGGACCCGTAAATGTTATCCTACTTGAAAAAAAAAGAGTCTTTGCAGATATAATTATGTCTAGGATCTTAAGATGAAACCATCCCAGATTTAGATTATTTTTATAAAAACATGTGCCCTAAATTGAATGAAAAATATCCTTATAAGAAAAGGGAAAGAGGGGCACCTGGGTGGCTCCATTGGTTAAGCCTCCGACTTTGGCTCAGGTCATGATCTCCTGGTTCATGAATTCAAGCCCCATATCAGGCTCTGCACTGACAGTGCGGAGCTTGCCTGGGATTCTCTCTCTCCCTCTCTCTGTCCCTCCTCCATGCACATGAGCTCTCTCTTTCTCTCTCTCAAAAACAAAACAGATACATTTAGTATGTTAACCAACTTGACAATAAATTATATTAAACAAAAACAAAAACAAAAAAAGATAAATAAAAAAACAGCTTAATAAAAAAAAAAAAAGGGAAAGATACAATCAGACAGAGGGGAAGACAACACAGAGACAGAGGCAGAGATCGAAGTGACTCATCGTCCAGCCAAGGAATGCCAAAGAGCGCCACAGGCACCAGCATGGAGGAGGCGGGCATGGAGCAACCCTCCCTCAGAGCCTCCAGTGGGAACAATCCAGCCAACTCTTTGATGTTTTACATTCAGCCTCCAGGACAGCGAGAGAATAAATTCCTGCCGTCTGAAGCCACCCCAAGTGTGTGGTAATTGGTTACAAGAGCCTTAGAAACTCGAGACAACTTCCCGATCAGAACAAGGTCCAGAATAAGTTCCCATGGACAGTCCAGATGGCAATCCCCAAGCAGATCCAATAAATGACACTCAACGCTCTGGAGGTAGACACTATATGAGACTATGACAAATCCCAAGGAGACTCTCAGACCACAGAGGTTTTAGTGGAGTTACTCTTTAGCAAGGAATGATTCTCCTCTACAGAAAAAGCTTTAGGGTTGATCTTGGGTCTTGATAACAACCAAACTCCTGGTTATGGAAAGTCAGGTGACCCTGGACCCTGGGTCACTCATCCTGATCTGAGTGTCCATTCCATTCAGTAAAGCATCACCTCACGTGGGTAGTATATACAGGTTAGGCCTCCGCAGGCCCTGCAGGCACAGAGAAGTATCAGCATATGACTCACATCTGTCTTCCGCCTACTTCTGGCGTTTCATAGGAAGCCAAATTCTCAATTAGTCAACATATAGGCCAAGAAAGCAAGTGACTTCTTCAGACTGCAAAAGCTAAATGTTCCTCCCAGAGGGGCTATGACAGAGATGGGGAAAATAAATCCTCATTCAACCCAGCCTAAGGTGGCAATAGAAAGCAGGTGTTCTTCCGAGATATGGGGTGGGATGGGGGGCAGAAGGGGGGAGGGGAACAGCCTGTGATATTGTTCTTGTCAAATGGATGACCGTCAAGGTACTAGCAGAGCACTGAAGGAAACCCAACCAAGAGCCGAGAAAAATGGAGAACAACAGAGAGTAGGAGCGAATGATGCGATCCAATTTCAGAGGGAAGATGGGCTGAATGAGAAGGTTAGAGATGAAGGAAGGAGGAGCCCAAGGGAGAGAGATCATGAATGACTCTATAGCTCATTTAGCTCCTACCAACCGGTTTTCCTGGGGTATGGATGCCTGGTGATTTCTGAAGGAATGCCCAGAATAGGAGAGGGCATATGAAAGATCATAAGAGTGTCTGAGCCTAAGAAAAATCCTAGTAATGCTGAAGTTCTTGAAGCTATGCTCCAGAAGTTATGGTGAACCTTCCAGAATGATGGCCCGGAATCTTACAACCGAGTTGAAGAAACAGAAACAAAAATTCAATGTTTACTGTGGTGTGTAACATTGGTGTGCCTACATGATCTCCTTAAGTCTCTTTGATTCTATTTTTGGGGCCCCAGGACTTTAAGGAGCTTTTGTTCCCACTAACCAACACTTGAGCTCTTTCCCACCCCCCTCCAAGGATTGGTCTGGAAGCTCTGGGAATTTCCTCTCCTCTAAGCCAGTGACAGACGAATTGGAGAATATGAAAGCCCTATGCTTCTTGTCTTGGGGTCAGGACAGGGCTGAGGTGCAAATGACACTCCAGAGATCCCCAAGGAAGGACAAACTTGAAGTGATTATCTCCAAAACGTTGCCTGAAGCCAGGCTCTTATTTGGCTTCCTCCTTTTTTTTCCCCCTGCTTTTCTGACTTTCTCAGATGAATTTGCCCTGGGGATTAGTTCATTCGTAAATCACTTATATGAGGCTCCCTGTCTCAGAGTCTGATGTGGGGGTACCTGACCTAAGACACTTATGAATCTCATCAGTAAATGGTCAGTTGAATTTGGGATTAAGCTTCAAGTCTTTTAAACAAATAAAGTCTTTGCTAAAAAGAAAACCAACACTGATCACTTAACGAGGGACACCATAATGCCATCAGCAAACATCTGGCCTTCTAATAAAGTAAGTCAGGGGACCTTGAAGACAGTCCTTTCTGACCACCCCAACACAACAGAAACACTTTACAACTGGTTTGCCATTAGGTTTTCCAGTATGTTTTTCCACTGGGAATTAGAAAATTCATACACTCCTGTACATGAAAAATATCCAAATCACCAATGAAAGTGGATGGTAATTCACAGCTTTTCTTTTCCTTTACCGATAATTTGTTGGTTTCTTTCAATGAGTTGCTCTGTGTATGGCAGCATAACAGAGTATCGTGGACTGAGGGGCTTAAACAACAGAAATTTATTTTCCTGTAGTTCTGGAGGCTGGGAGCCCAAGATCAAGTTGGCAGGTCTGGTTTCTTTCAAGGCTTCTCTCCCTGGCTTGCAAATGGCCACCTTCTCCCTCTGTGTGCAAGTCCCTGGTGTCCGTGTGCCCAAATTTCCATTTCTTTTTATTTAAAAAAAATTTTTTAAGGTCTATATTTTGAGAGACAGAGACAAAGAGTGGGCAGGAGAGGGGCAGAGAGAGAGGGAGACACAGAATCTGAAGCAGTCTCCAGGCTCCGAGCTGTCAGCACAGAGCCTGACGCGGAGCTCGAACCCACGAACTGTGAGATCATGACCTGAGCCAAGGTCGAACACTCAACCGATTGAACCACCCAGGCGCCCCCCAAATTTCTTTTTCTTCCTGGGACATCAGTTAGATCAGATTAAGGCCCATCCCAACTGTCTCATTGTGGCTTATTCACTCTTTAAAAGGCCCTATCTTCAAATATATTCACATTCTGAGTGACCGGTTAGAACTTCAACATATAAATTTTGGAGGGTGGGACACAGTTAATCCCATAACAGTTGCATATGACCTTTGAATTTCAGTGTAAAATATTTTTTTGAATGAAAGAGCATTTAATCAGAGGAAAATATTGCTTAGTATTTACATAGATAAAACTGGAGTTTGGTTTAAGGCTCTGTAGTTATTTGACTTTGTTCTTTTTTTTAATTTTTTAAAATGTTTTTATTTATTTTTGAGAGAGAGAGAGAGACAGCATGAGCAGGGGAGGGTCAGAGAGAGAGAGGGAAACACAGCATCCAAAGACAGGCTCCAGGCTCTGAGCTGTCAGTACAGGGCCCCACACAGGGCTCGAACCCACGAACCCTGAGATCATGACCTGAGCCGAAGCCAGACTCTTAACCGACTGAGCCACCTGGGCACCCCTTGACTTTGTTCTTAAACCGTCTTTTGTTATATAGACCTTATTTTGATCACAGAAAAGTTGGAGCCGCTTGTGTAGGATTTAAGACGGGGTTTGCATTACCTGCTAGGGATATAGCCATCCTTATTATTACATTCCATTAGTCCCAAGAAGAAATCAGGAATAGGCTGGGTGGCAACTGAAATCTTACAACGTGGTAAAGAGCATCATTTTGTGATTGTACAGTTGGGTTGATTTAATACCAACTCATCTTATATCTGTTCTTGTCTAATATACAACTAAAGTATTTTTTAAAAAGAAAAAGTTTGTGAAAGGCAGTTTGGAAAGACTGTTGTAACCCTAACTCTGTAGGAACATGGAGCTGTGATAGTGATTCATGTATGACATTGGTGGTCGCCCCAATGATTAAGTGCTGCCAAAGTGCTGGCAAAGTAGACCTCAGTGGGCTGTGGTGGTGACAAGCCACTAACATTATCCACAGCAGACCTGCCGCACAGATGACCAGAGCCATCACCCAGAATTTCCTTCCTTATTGCGTCATGTAACTGTTTTAACTTCCTTCTGTTTCATCTCTTTCTACTAAGTTTGCATAGGTATTAGTGTCATCTGACTTTGTAATTTTTGTGTGGTCCCCAAAATATCAGAAGAAGCTTGCTATAGAACAGGAAAAAAAAAAAGGAATAGATGTCAGTGTGGGGTCTCGGGGCTGGAGCTTGGATAGAGTGGAGAGATTTTAATGGCTTGGTTTGGGAAGTAGAGTGTTTTTTGTTGTATGGAGGCAAACTGGTTCTCTGTTAGGCAGAAGCCCTTCACCCTGTGTGTTTGGTTTTGGTTTTGGTTTTGAAATGCAGTTCTGGGAAATGATGAGGTGGGTTGTGGTAGACACGTGTCTCTTATTTGGCCTACTCTTAACTCTAAGAGCCTTATTTGTTGAGAGAATGTCTGCCCTGGGGTCCTTGTGGGATATCACGTGTGGGATATCACTGGCTCAGGCCATGGTCTCCCTGTTCATGAGTTCCAGCCCTGTGTTGGGCTCTGTGCTGACAGCTCAGAGCCTGGAGCCTTCTTTGGATTCTGTGTGTCTCTCTCTCTCTACCCCTTCACCCCCCAAAAAATAAATTAATATTTTAAAAGGTTATAAAAACAAAAGGAAGTCATGGCCATGGGGGAGCGAGCAGATGATGGAGGGTTCAGCCTCTAAGACACTTGCCACCAGGCTTTTGAATCTTGGGAGAACAATTGGGGGGTTCACAGCTATGAGGTGGCAATAGCTGTGACCAGATGACACCTGTGTTCTCTGTCTGTGTACCAGTGGTAGGGGGCTAACCTAAGTTCACCCTAGGGCTTGAACTTAGCTGTCTTTTCCAGGCCCAGTCTCTTGATTCAGCCCTTTTGCTGAGTCTGGTTATCTGATCTTCTTTTGAATGTTGGGAGTGGCTCCAAGCCTTCCACATAAATTCCTTTTAATGTGAGTTAGCCAAATTCTTATTGCTCGTAGCAATGAATTCCGAGTAAACGTTCTTTCTACATTCATCCTTTTATCTTTCACTCCTGTATTTCCAAACTTAATTCTTTCATCCAAGCCTAGAAATATTTCCCTTCCTGCCTTTTCCGGGATGTTCTCACCTTGGGTGTCCTCCTTCCCGTACTCAGCAGCAAAGATACCATTAACCAACACCTCCCACCAGCACCTTCCTCTGCGTCTTTGGCCTCATTCCTCATCTTGGTTACTTCCTCCACCTTGTTTACCACCAGGTCTGGGTCTCTTCTTCCTTATTCACAAACTTCCCTATTCCTTACGGTGTGAGACACCCAAGGCACCTCTTCCAAGTGTGATGGTTTTGGCCAACTGCGGCTATGCCCCAGGTTCAGCCCAAGGCTTGCTGTTCCTCTCTCTCTTAAAACACTACCTGAAAGTATCCCTTCATTCTTACCGTGATGCCTCTTTGTCCCTGGACCCAATATCTCCCCTGTGGTTTTCAACATAGGCACCATCCTTTTTACAAACATTGGTTGTATCACCATTACCCTGATCCCTCTGTCCTGTAGCCTCAGACACACCTCTGATCCATTTCTATGTCTAACACCCACCAAGTTTTGTCCTCGACCTGTCTCTCTCTATTCCTTCCTTTCCATTCCTCCATTCAGACCATCTTCACCTGACATCAGGGTCATTTCCAAGATAATTATCTTTCTTCTAATGACTTTTGCTCTAATCTTTCTTATACACGTACTATAAAGATTAATGATGAATATCAGTGAATATTTAATAATTAGGGACTCCTTTGGCTTGAGGTAAACATTATCCTTTTTCAAGTTATTTTCAGCCTCAATTGCTTAGTGAGACGCCTGGTGTGATTGGCCAGGAATCAGGGAGAGATTTTTTTTGGAAGATAAGGTGGTCAATGTTTTGTACTATATAGGACTTAGTCTTAGAGTCAATGGCTAAGATATTCTCTTTATAATTACAGTGCAATTAGATTTTTATTTTTATTTTTAAAAGTTTATTTATTTTAAGAGAGACAGAGACAGAGAGAGCAAGGGAGGGAGGGGCAGAGAAAGAGGGAGACAGAGAATTGCAAACAGACCTTGTGCTGTCACCAATGTGGGACTCAATCCCACAAACTGAGATCATGTCCTGAGCCAAAACCAAGAGTCGGACACCTAACCAATTGAGCCACCCAGGTGCCCCCAGTGCAATTAGATTTTTAGAACTGGATAGAGCCTTTAAAAATTAGATCAACTCCTTCAATAAGAAAGAAACCTGAAACAGAGGAAGGTGAGGTCATTGGTCTGAGACAGAACTCATTTAATTCCCCACCCCTCAAATCCCAATTGTGGTAAGAAACACACGACATGAAATTTACCATTTTAATTATTTTTCAGCTTGCAGTTTTGTATTAACTAAATTCACATCGCTGAGCAAGAGATTTGTAGAAATTTTAATTTTGCGAATCTAAAACTCTATACACAGTGAACAAGCCCTTCCTCCTGCCCCCCAGTCCCTGGCAGCCACACTATTTTCTGTTTCCATGAGTGTGACTATCTTAGATATGCCATGGAAAGGGAATCAGATGCGGGGCTCAGTTAGATGAACTTCCTGCTTCAGCTCCGACTGAGCTGCACATTGGCTCATCGCCATCAGTATGGAGCTCTTTTTGGATCCTATCTCCCTCTCTCTGCTCCTTCCCTAATCATGCTCTCTCTTTCTCAATAAATAAATAAATAAATAAATAAAAACGCAAGGGAGGAATCGGACAATATCTGGTGTGTGAGTATTTTATGCAGTATAATGTCCTCAAGGTCCATTCATATTGCGGCATGTGACAGAATTTCCTCCTTGCCTTCTTTTTAAAGAATAATACTACATTTTCTTTACTCATTCCTATGATACTTTCTGAACCCATTCATCTGTTGATAGACACTTGGATTTCTTTCTCTTGTGGCTGCCAGGAATAGTGTTATGAACACAGACGTGCAGATGCCTCTTTGAGAGGCTGATTTCAGCTTTGGGGGGACACGGACTCAGAGGTGGGATTACTGGATCAGATAGTTGAGGTGGGATTACTGGATCAGATAGTTGTTCCATATTTAATTTTTTGAGGGGCTTCCATGCTGTTTTCCATAACAGCAGCGCTGTTTTACATTCTCATCAACACGGTGCAAACTTCAGGTCCCTTCCCAGCACCGCCTGCTCCAGCAATGCGTTTCTTGAAAAGAAGGGTCACGTGACACGGCAAACTGCAACGTTGTCTTATTTTAAGACACTGCCAGGGTCTTCATCAGCTGCCGCCCTGATCAGTCAGCAGCCATCAGTACTGAAGCAAGATCCTTGCACTAGCAAAGATATTACAACTTGCTAAAAGCTCAGACAATGGTTAGCCTTTTTTAGACAGAAAGTATTTTTTAATTAAGCATTGTTTAATTTGCATATATTTGTACTTTTAGAGATACTGCTATTGCACACTTAATAGACGACAGCATAGTGTCAACAACTTTTATGTGCACTGGGAAACCAGAAAGAAGTGATTTCACCTGCGTTATTGCAATATTCGCATTATTGTGGTGGTCAGGAACCGAACCCGCAATATCTCCGAGGAGTGCATGTATTACATACATGGATATGAATGAATGCAGTAACACATGCGCACTTTGCATTGAATAGGAAGCGAGCCGATCATTCTCCAAACTGGTCTGTGCCCTCCTTTGGCCTGCAGTCTCATGCCCTCTAGCGGCCACCACTTGTATCTGCAGTAAATGGGACCCGTAAATGGCATGAGCAGGAGATGCAGCAGTTTTTCCCACTCCATCCCCGCTTTGCCTTCCGTAAGGAGAACTCCCCGCTGGGCCCACAGGGCACCACTTACCCTCTCTCCCTCCAGGGAGGCCCAGGGGAGGGAACGGCTTCCCCTACTCTTAGCCTCCTGGAGCCTCCCCCTGCCTTTTCCTCGCCATCTCCCTGCCTCAACTCAGGGAAATGAGCCTTCATTACCGGCCTCACCTTGTACCACTTGGGATGATGTGGTTCCTGTTGGAACCTCGTCTGATCCATCAGCGATTCTCCTGTTATGTCTCTGCACATTAGCTATATTTTGCATATATGCAAATTGTGTGAGCATCATCTCCCTTTAAACATTTTTAGAAATTTGCAACTTTATTTTTATTTATTGTTATTTTAAAAATTTTAATGTTTATTTATTTTTGAGAGAGAGGGAGAGAGAGCAGAAGCAGGGGAGGGGCAGAGAGAGAGAGGGACACAGAATCTGAAGCAGGCTCCTGTCAGCACAGAGCCCAACCCAGGGCTTGAACCCACAAATGATGAGATCATGACCTGAACCAAAGTCGGATGCTCAACTGATTGAGCCACCCAGATACCCTTTTAGTTTTATTTTTTTAAAATGTGTATTTATTTTAAGAGAGAGAAGGAGAGAGAGAGTCAGCAGGGGAGGAGCAGAGAGAGAAGGAGAGAGGATCCCAAGCAGGCTCCACACTGTGAACATAGAGCCTGATGCAAGGCTCGATCTCATGAACAGTGAGATCATGATCTGAGCCAAATATCAGGAGTCGGAGGCTCAACTGACTGAGCACCCCTGGCACATTGTGGGATACGTGTGTGTTTGTTTGCCATCAAGGGGAAAACTTTTATTTGAACTGCATAAAATTTAGAAATGTCTGAACAGCAAACAAGATCTCACACCAAAGAAAACGGCTTTAAAAATGTCACAAAATGAGAAAAAAATTGTTTGGAAAATTTAAACTCCCCTAAATTAATCTATACATTTAGGGCTAGTCTAATAAAAATATTATGAAGATTTTTTTTTTCCAAATCATTTTTTTAAAATAAAATTTATTCAGGTAAATATTAAATTATTTGAGCAGACATCTTCTTTTTACTTTTTTTAAACATTTTTATTTATTTTTGAGTGAGAGCAGGGAAGGGGCAGAGGGGTGGGGGGAGGAGAGAGCATCCCAAGCAGGCTCCACATTGTGAGCGCAGAGCCTGATGCTGGGCTTGGATTCACAAACCGTGAGATGGAGACCTGGGCTGACTGAGCCACCCAGGGGCTCCTCCTTGCCCAGACTTCTGATACACGTTTGTATGTTTCAAAAATGCTCAGGCCATATAACTGGTCTTTACCGTTTTAAATGTCTGTATCCATGAGAAATTTCAGTTAAGTAATTGTGGATCTTTCACTTAAATCCAAATATGATACAGGGCACCTGGGTGGCTCAGCGACTGACTCAATTTCAGCTCAGGTCATGATCTCATAGTGAGTTCGAGTCCCCCCTCAGGTGAGCCCTGCTTCTCTCCCACTGTCGCTCTCCTTCTTTCTCTCTTCTGCCCCTTGTGGGATCTTTCTCTCTCTCTCTCTCTCTCTCTCTCTCTCTCTCTCTCTCTCTCTCTCTCTCTCTCATCTCTCTCTGTCCCTTGCTCACTTGTGCCCTTTCTCTCTTAAAAAAAAAAGAAAAAGAAAAATACTATCTGAAAATTATAATACTACATCTACTCAAATAAAAGCAATTGCAGTATTAGTTAACTAACAGTATCAAAACCAAAGATACGTAAGTCAAAATTACTTTAAAGGCAGAAAACACATGCAGATGTGTGCGGTGGTTGTGGGAGTTCAGGACCCGGCAGCCTTGAGCTCAGTCAAACCTGCAGGTGTCCCCAGATGCCTGGGTCCTCATGGACTGACTCTTTTCCTTCCCAGGGGTGCTGATAATCCAGGGGTCTCCGGGGGACACTTCTGGGCCTCGGTGGGCTGCCGATGGAGCAGCAGGAGCCCAAGGGCCACTTGGGAAAGGCTGGAAGTTGGACTCCACGTTGGCCAGCATTTGCCTCTTGTGATCATTTTCTTTCCTAAGCTCCTTGGAGGCATCTCTCTCAATGCAGTGGCCATCCAGCTTTCCTGCACTACTTTCTCGTGGAAGAGGACCCCCTTTT
>NC_043708.1:127975480-127990819 GCF_006229205.1 Suricata suricatta
TATTGCCGATAAGCACAAGGTTTGTAATGGGAGGGGACAGCTTCCATCCCAGGTGGCCCTAGGGCATCACCAGCTTGTATCATTGGTCCCATTGTCTTACTACGTATTCCACAGACTTCAGTGTGGTCAGAGCACCTTTTGCCCAGTGCCTTGACACTTCTGAAAATGCATCGTCCTTTCACTATCAAAACCAGGACCACAGGACATACTAGGATCTCCCAGGGAAACTCATGGGAACCTGGAACGTGTCTCCAGCCTTCAGAAATCCCCAGCAGAGCAGCCCACAGGTGCTCCTGGACCAGCTGGGACGTGGGTCCAATGGCAGACAGCAGGCCCACCATGGCCATGGAGGGCTCCGTAGCTCTGCCTCCGAGGGCCAGTGTCCTGTGGGTCTCAATGGATGGCTCAGAACCCTGGGGAGTGTTCTATATCTAAGGTAAACAGGTGCCTGACAACCAGAGCAGATCAGTTTGGCTGGCGGAGGAAAAGGCCAGCCAGCTTCTAGAAGACAGTTCTCCTTCACTTTGTTCTGAAATAGAAAGTGATTTCACTTATACAGTCACTGAGAGGTTGGAAAGGGCTAATTGCAACCAGAAGCCCAGTCACTCTAGGCCAGTGTGGCCCTAGAACAAGACCAGTCCATAACCCTTTCTGTGCACAAGATCAAGTCAGGGCAGTAGTCCTGGCCCTGTCCCCAAGTGAGGCTCTTTCTCCTAATACAAAGCTTCTTTCTGTTGTAGGAAAGGCTGGAGCCACGCACAAAAGACCCATGAAGGTCCCTCTCCTTTGTGTGAGGTCACCTTCGGCAGACAGGGGCCCAAGAGTGAAGGGTCTCCCCGAATGTATTAACTCAGAGACCTGGATTCCAATCCTAATAAGAAATCAGAACTGGCAGAATATTACAATTTCATGATATTTCTGTGGAGCCATCATGTCCCTGTTCACTCTATCCAAGGGTTCCTAGGAGGGATTAACCCTGCTCTAAGGGTCACCACATAGGTCCATGTGGTCCTCCATCTTCAGTCCATGTCCCCAAGGTGGCCCCCAGGATTGTCTCCAGTCCACGAAGTCATCTTCAGATCTGGGCCTCTGGGCAGGGAGTGGATCTTTCTTTGGACTCAGTTGGCCAGTTTTTATTTCATTAAACCACATCTCACTCTCCTGGTATCTCTCTGGCAGACTCAGCTCAGGGCCTCCTTGTCCATCCCGAAACTCTTTCATGAGCGGCTTGTCCTCAGTCTCTTTGCTGAGAGACAAACAAGAGAATGGTCAGCTGAGGCCAGTCTGGGGGTCCTGAGGGAGGCCAGGGCTCTGACCACAGAAGCTCCGTCGGTGGAAAGGACCTAGGATCCAACCAGGCCTGATGGTGTATCGAGAGGAGGCAGCCAAATGCTTGCAAAAAGAGTTGTTTCTTTTCTTCTTTTCATTAGACGATTTTTTCAGATCAGTTTTAGATTTACAGAAAAATGGAGCAGAAAGTAGAGCGAGTACACACATTGTGCTAGAATTTCTCTGAAACTCACCTGTGTCCTATTGATGTAAAACATAGCTATTGAACTCTTCTGCTGATGCCTTTATTGGGATACAATTTATGTAAAATACAATTCATCCATTTTAAATGTACAACTCCACGAATTTTAGCATATATAAAGAATTATACAACCATCACAATGAGCTTGTTCTTTTTAATACTTTTCTAAATGTTTTATTTATTTTTGAGAAAGAGACAAAGTACAAGTGGGGGAGGGGCAGAGAGAGAGGGAGACACAGAATCCGAAGCAGGCTCCAGGCTCTGAGCTGTCAGCACAGACCCTGACGCAGGGCTCGAACTCACAAACCACGAGATCATGACCTGAGCTGAAGTTGGATGCTCAACTGACTGAGTCACCAGGCGCCCCCAACAAGCTCATTTTAAAACAGTTCCATTACTGTAAAAAGGGACTTTGCCAGCCCTGTCATTGTTATCCGCATGCCCCTAAGTAGGCTGTCAAAAGGAAATGTAAAATTTTCCTGGCTTAGCAAACACCCTTATGGCAAACATTTCTTCCGACTTTATGTACCTATCTGTGTAAGTTACGCTCTCTGTCACATTGGCTGAGCAATTCATCTTTGTCTTTTTCTTAATTGATTTAAAAAATTTATTTATTTTTTAATCTATATCCAAGTTCGTTAGCATATGGCACAACAGTGATTTCAGGAGTAGATTCCGTAATGCCCCTCATCCATTTAGCCCATCCCCCTCCCACAATCCCTCCAGCAACCCTTGGTTTGTTCTCCATATTTAAAAATCTCTTATGTTTTGTCCCCCTCCTTGTTTTTATATTATTTTTGCTTCCATTCCCTTATGTTTATCTGTTTTGTACCTTAAATTCCTCATATTAGTGAAGTCATATGATATTTGTTTTTCTCTGACTAATTTGGCTTGGCATAATACTCTCTAGTTCCATCCACATAGTTGCAAATGGCAAGATTTTATTCTTTTTGATTGTAGAGTAATACTCCATTGTGTATATCTATCTATCTATCTGTCTATCTGTTCATCCATCCATCCATCCATCCATCTCCCATCCAAGCACTAACCAGGCTAGACGCTGCTTAGCTTCCGAGATCAGACGAGATTGGGCGCATTCAGGGTGGTATGGCCATAGACCATCCATCTATGTCTATATGTGTATATATATATATATATATATATATATATATATATATATATCCACACACACACATACTCCACTATATATACATACATATATACAATGTGTATATGTATGTAAATATACATTGTATGTATATGCAATGGAGTATATATATCTGTATATCTATATATGTCTTCTTTATCCATTCATCCATTGACGGACATTTGGGCTCTTTCCAGACTTTGGCTATTGTTGATAGCACTGCTGTAAACATTGGGGTGCACGTGCACCTTAGAAACCGCATACTTGTGTCCCTTGGATAAATACCTAGAAGTGCAATTGCTGAGTCATAGGGTAGTTCTACTTTTAATTTTTTCAGGAACCTCCATACTGTTTTCCAGAAATTCATCCCTGTCTTGATCATCTCTCTCATGTTTTTAAAATCTAAACAAACAAACGAAACAAAAACAACTTTCGCAGACTTTTTCACGTGTTTGCAATTTGAGTGTATGTGTGAATGCTCAGGTGCACACTACCAGAAGCAGAAAGTCACTCCTCTGATGTCCTTTTTTTTTTAAGTTTATCATTTTATTTTGAGAGAGAGAGAAAGAGAAAAGAGTGAGGCAGGGAGTGGCAGAGAGAGGATCCCAAGCAGGCTCTGTGCTTAGAACTCAAGGCAGGGCTCAAACCCGTGAACTATGAGACCATGATCTGAGCTGAAATCAAGAGTCAGCCACTTAACTGATTGAGCCACCCAGACATCCCTCCTTCTAGCATCTTATTTTGCCCCACAGCTTGAATTTAAGATTTATGACTGTCTTCTCCGGTGAATGAGCATCACGGAGCAGGCAGGGTCCCAGAATGTACCCGATGGTTTGCTGTGTGCTTGTGACACTCATTCCTATTGCTTCCATAGGTACAGCCACCTTGGCTTGAGATGGCTTCCAGTCTGTAGGCTGGACCAGACTCTGTGGCCCCATGGAAGTCTCATGGACATTTCTCCCCTGTCTGATACAATTGCTGAAGACACTTGCTGGCCATTCCCCAAAGAAGAGGTTTTATGATTGAGGTGGACTGTTTTAGAAATAGAACCTTCGTTTGCTTCTTCTCCTAGGTTGACTTCTTCCAAACCTGGGTATGTTTCCTCTATTTCCACAATAAATACCGTTAGCTTCTTCATTGGTTGGTTTTATGTATAGGTTCTTGAAAGGAAGCAAGAAGGGCCTTGTCTGTCTTTCTCACTGCCAGTCCCCCACAGAGCCTAGCTCAGGGCATGTACAACTTTAGGAACATTCATGATTTAAGAGGGAGCCATGTTAATAATGAGTCCAAGAATTCATAGCACAGATTTGGAACACAGGATGCTGGTTGAGGGAAAGGGAAACAGCTTAAACGAAATCTGCCTCTCTAACCCAGTAGGCATTGAAAACATGCCCATATTCAAGGTTTTAGAGAAAAAGAAAGCCCCTCAATATTTACCACCACAAATGAGCAGTGAATAGCATGACTCCTTCATGTGCTCCAAGTGGCAAACTTTGTTCGGGACCTAGCCAGGAATTCTCCAGGGCAGCAGATTTTCCTCCCTAAAACTGTGTGATGAGGAGCAAAATAACAAAATGGCATCATGAGAATCCCAAGAGTGACCTGATGTCAGGAAAGATCTGGGTTCAGATCTCTGCTGCTCCCCCTTTGACTCATCATATCTTTCTCCACCCTTTCTTTCCTCATCTGTGGAAAGAGTGTTTTAGATTTATTGTGAGATAATGAGGCTCTTAAGCATAATGCCTGGCATATAAGCTCCGTGTATACTGGTGTTGTCCATTTCTATTTTTTTAAATACTCCAGTCTTTTAAAAACTTATTTTATTTATTATTTTGGGAGAGAGAGAGAGAGAGGGAGAGAGGGAGAAAGAGAGAGAGAGAGAGAGAGAGAGAGAGAGAGAGAGAGAGAGAGAGAGAGAGAGGGAGAGAATCTTAAGCAGGCTCTACACTCAGCACAGAGCCTGACATGGGGCTCAGTCCCACGTCGCTGGGATCATGACTTGAGCTGAAACCAAGAGTCCAACGCTCAACAGACTGGGCCACCCAGGCACCAGGTTGTGTCCATTTCTATTCCACGATCTGAAGAATAGCCACTAGAATACTTCCCTGGTTGTATTATGGATTGAGAAAACAGGTAAAATATCTCCTTGAGCCATTTTACTATACACTTAAACATAACTACTTTACTACCAAACTTGATTGGAAAAACAAACAACCTTCAACTAAAATGGGCTCGTCGTTTGTCCGTAAGCATAGTGATATGGAAGAAATAGGGGCCAGAATACAATGAGAAAGAAGAGGAGGGCACGTTTCATTCACACACTGCTGTATACACTTGTCTAAGATAAACCCCCAAGACAGCGCTACTCAAACTTGGCTTTGCATCCTGGACCACCTTGTCAGAACACAGATTGTTGTCTACATGGCACAGCCCTTCCCGCCCCGCCCCCTCCCATCATGGCCGCCGTTTCTGGGTCTAGGAATTTTCTTTTCAAATGAGGCTAACGCGGTAATGCTGGTCCTGGCACTACACGTGGCGAACCATTGTCACTCAGGTGACTCTTAACCTTGCTGTACCTTGACATCCACCTTGGAAGCTTTAAGAAATATTAATGCCTGGGCTCAACCCCCAAAAACTCTGATTTCATTGGTCTGGGTGGGATGGACCTATCGGGATTTTTTTTTTTTTTAACATTTTTCAGGTGCTTTTTATATGCAAAAACTGGGGCACCTGGGTGGCTCCAGTCCTTTGACTTCTGCTCAGGTCATGATCCTGGTTTGTGAGTTCAGGCCCCAGCACAGAGCTGACAGAACCTGCTTGGGATCCTCTGTCCCCCACCTCTCTCTCTGCCCCTCCCCACTTGCACTCTCTCAAAAATAAATAAACATTTTGAAAAATAATGTGCAAAATTAATTCCTGTGCTAGGTGCTAAGAATATGGGTATAAAGTAGACAGAAGGAGGAAGATTACCACACTGATAACTAATGAAGTGACAAGCAGACCAATGGGGATATTTACAGAGAACTGCTAAGGGCTGTATGTGGAGGGCAGGGAGCTTTAAGTGAGGAAAGTCTTCATCAAGGAACTTGAACTTAGCTTGGAAGAATGAGCATTTCTTATGGGCCAGGATGCAGGGGGAGAACCTTTCAGGGAGAAGACACAGGATGTGTTCACAGGTGTTCTCAGGTAGCCAGAGCCTGATATAGGTGCTCTGTAAGGAGGCAGGAGAAGATTCCAGAAGGAGAGAGATGCAGATGGGTTTGGTCACCAGCTACCTCAAGAGATAGGAAGACCTACTGGAGAAATGTTCTCTAGAATCTTTATCTTGAGGTTATATCTAGAATATTCTCCGCATCTATATAATCAAGACACCAGAACCTTAGAGAATAATAGAAAAATCAAGACACCAGGTTTCTTCTCGTTAGCTAACTCCCAAACTTCTGATTTGATTTTCCAGGGAAAAGGATAACTGTGTTTTCATTACAAGTCGACCTGTTCTGGATTTCAGGAAATGTGGGTAGAAGAGTTAATGCAGAGAAAGAAGAGACCAGACAGCAGAAACAGGAAGCCAGAAGATGCCCTGAGGTTTGGTGAGGCACCAAGGGTGAGTAAAAACTAATGCTGTTAGAACGGCTTTGGCGCCACCGCCTGCTGGTGCTCCCCTGACAAAGGCCATATCCCACGGCCTGCACTGCCACCTGCAGGTGGAAACTATGAAACAGCCGCGATGGAATCTCCGCCTACATTTTACCCTCAGGCTTGAAGAAAGCAAAAGTGTCAGTGCCTTGGATACCCTCATTCCGGGCTAGCAGGTTACTGCTCCCTGTTCCTTACTTTCAAATTGGCTTTTAAAGGATCACTTTCAGGTATATTAGAAAGTACTCTTCTCTCCTACGTTTTTACATCTCTGAAGTCCGAACACATCTTAAGAGTTAATCATCAGTTTGATTGATTTCCCCTCTGTGATCCACACAAAGGAGCATCTTACAGTTGAGATCATCTTCCTCTTGGAGAAAATATGGCAATATTTGTTTTGTATATATCAGAGGCATGGCCTGATGGAAAAGGCATGCCTTAACATTTTTTTAATGTTTATATATTTATTTTTGAGAAAGAGAGAGAAGAGTGAGAGAGTAAGTACACAGGCAGGAAAGGGGCAGAGGGAGAGGGAGGCTGAGAATCCCAAGCAGGAAATAATGTGGGGCTCAGTCCCCCAAACGAGGAGATCATGACCTGAGCTGAAATCAAGAGTCAGATGCTTACTGATGGAGCCACCCAGGCTCCCCAAGGCATGACTTTTTGGATGTGAACAATCTGTGTCACCTTACCTCTCTAATACCCCCTTCTTCCCTATTGTCTGGATCTCCATTATTTACTAGTTACTCGGTTTGGGGCAAGTTAATGACCTGAGTCTCCATTTCTTCATCCTTAATACCATGTGTCTCACACCATTTTGTGGGGTTAAATAGCATCATATATCAAGTCCTCGAATGGTCCTACCTAGCACATTAAAGTATTTGGCAAATACCTATGATCATTTCCAAATTAAAGTTGGAAAACCTGATGTGGCTGCTCTACTAATACACGAGTGAAAAGCATCTGGCCCCAAACACCCCTTCATTCTAGAATGTGCCATTGAATCCCGAATGCAATCTGTAAGGTTTAATCCTCAGAATTTATGAGGACTGCTGCTGAATGACTTGCTTTATGCGGATAACAAAGGCAGGGGGATTCAGATGGAGGCTGGGGTGGGGGTAGTTATCTTAAATGCACTTATTTGGATGTTGAATATCCTGAGCAGAACCCAGCTATCTCTGCCCACTCTAATTCAAAGCCTCCTGTCACCGAACGGTGTTTTCCTTTATGCCCTTAAAACTAGCCAGCCCGGCTTCTGCTTTATTTTGATAAACCTGGAAGTGGGGAGCCCAGCCTTTTAAGTACAACTGCTTTTCCAGCGCTTAAGGGAGTGGAACAGAAGTGAAACCGAAAATAACAGTGATAACCGGCAATGCTATCTATTGCTGCCGGCTGGAGGCTCTGCGTAGCTGTCCCTGGCAATCACGGGATGAAATGAAGCCCCGTGTTCAAGGGCACGGCGTGAGCATCTGGGGCTCAAAGGCTCAGTTAGCTCTACAGGGAGGCAGCTCTGAGGGGCACCCCAAGGGGGAGAGAGCTTAGAAAGTGTCTCAGAGCAAGCTTTCATGTTTGCCAAGTGGCCAACCCTTAAGCTCCCTAATATCCCTTCTTCCTTAAATGATATGAAATTGTACAGTCAAGTTCTTAGCACAAATCCCAAGGAGGGAGAAGCAGCCATAGAAAAGGAAGAAGAAATCAAAGCTTTTCATGGTGGCTGCCCTGTGCTTTCTCTTCTGGTAACACCACTGCGTTTCTAGGGGTTGTGTTGTGAGAAGGCTGTGAAGGGGCGGAAATGGGGATCTTGAAATACTCCTCCTGCCCAGGCCTTCATCTCTACGTCCCTCTGTCCTTCCTCCTGACCGTTATTCATTTTATATCTTCACAGCTTTCTTAGATAGTAAGCTCATTTTATACTTTGGGGTCCCAGATGGACTAAGAATCTTGCTGGGGTGCCTGGGTGGCTCAGTCGGTTAAGCGTCCGGCTCCAGCTTGGGTCATGATCTCACGGCTCATGGGTTCGAGCCCTGAGTCAGGCTCTGTGCTGACAGCTTGCTCAGAGCCTGGAGCCTGCTTCAGATTCTGTGTCTCCCTCTCTCTCTGACCCTCCCCTGTTCACGCTGTCTCGCTCTGTCTCTCAAAAATAAATTAAAAACATTTAAAAAAAAAAAAGAATCTTGCTGGTATGTAAGGGCACCTGGCTGGCTCAGTCGGTTAAGCATCCGACTCTTGGTTTTGGCTCAGGCCATGATCTCACGGCTTCGTGGGTTCAAGCCCCACATCGGGCTCTGGGCTGACAGTGTGGAGCCTACTTGGGATTCTCTGTCTCCCTCTCTCTCTCTCTGTTACACCCCTGCTTGCTCTGTCTTGGTCTCTCTCAAAATAAATAAACTTAAAAAAATGACTCTTGCTCTATGGGATAATGTCATGGTTTGAATCCAAGCGGCTAGAACATCCGCCTGTGAGTTTTGTTTTTGTTTTATCCATGAGGTCCCCTGCCCTCCCCAAGTTTCCCACCCAAGCAGGAACCACACCCGAATCCATATCTGCCCTCTCTCGTAAGCATTCTTGCAGATAGAGAGCTCATATTACTTGTATATGAAGTCTGGGAACATCTGCTCATTTATTTATGTCCCAGAACAGCCTGTTGAGATAAAACCATCGGGCCCATTTGTAAATGAGAAACTAGACCCCAAAGAAGGATAGTAATTGGTCCAAGGTAATAGACAGCCTATACCAAGTGAAGTTTACATCCTGGCCCAGATTTGGCAATAAGGCCAGTGTGTTACCAATAAGGCACAATATCCGAATCTTTTATGCTTAAAAAGAAGATGAAAACATCTATTTTCTAGAAATATCATATTTTGGTGGCCAAAATGGCCTATGTTTTGAGGTTTCCTTGGGTTCTGTAATAAACATGGATGGGGACACCTGAATGGTGCAGTTGGTTAAGCGTCGGACTTTGACTTAGGTCACGACCTCCTAGTCTGTCGTTCAGGCCCCGTGTCGGGCTCTGTGCCGACAGCTCGGAGCCTGGAGCCTGCTTCAGATTCTGCATCTCCCTTGCTCTCTGTTTCCCCTCCCCCACTCATGCTCTGTCTTTCTGTCTCTCAAGAATGAATAAACATTAAAAAATAAATAAATAAACATGGTTGGGTTGGTGAGGTCCTTCTCGCCTAACTTTCTGTATGTGCATTAGAGATTTCATTATGCCTCTCGGAAAGTTCTCCTCACTTGTACAAAAAGGCATAAAAGCTTGGATTAAGCGCTCGGTGAGCTTTGGAGGGGACATCTCACAGGTCTCTGTGGTCTTGGGTGACTCTATTGTCCCATCTGCTACGATCATGAAATCACAGAAACAGAAGGAAATGTTTCTGATACACTGACTGCCCTGGCCAAGGCCGCTGTGTCCTCAGAAGGGGTAAAGGAGGCGCGTCGCAGCAGCTTCTCTGCAGGTTCACGATGGGGACAAATCCTCCGCTTACACCATGTGCGATGCAGGCACGTGCGGTACAAGAGAATTGCACTGGGTGACGTCTACCGCCATGTGCCTCAGTGGAGAGGCCCGCGGTGCTGTGGGAAGGGCTGGCAGGAGGCTGGGCAGTCAGGGGCCTGGCATTGCATGCCAGTGCTGCCTCTCACTGGGGTCCAGACGTTGGGCATGCCACCCTCTGCACCTCTGTCTGCTCCCGGGTTAAAGCAGGCTAATGGTTCCAACCTTACGGGACGGTTGTGAGGGTAAAGTGAGGTAGTGCATGAGCAAACATTCTAGAATGGATATTCTTCAGAACAATCCCATTTATCATCCCAACCACAGACAACAAGAAATAGAGGCAGAGAGAGAGAGAGAGAGAGAGAGAGAGAGAGAGAGGGAGAGGAGAGAGAGAGAGAGGTCCCTGCAGGATGCCACAAAACTCCTGAGTCTTGGAGCAAAAATTTGAACCCGGAAGTGGATGGCCTCATGTCCATGTTCTTTCCCCTGCTCCATGCCTGTTTGAAATGCCCCCACCGGGGCTCCTGGGTGGCTCAGTCCGTTGAGCATCTGACTTTTGGTTTTGGCTCAAGTCATACACTCGTTTGGGAGTTCGAGTCCCTTGTCTGGCTCTATGTTGACAGTGCAGAGCCAGCTTGGAATTATCTCTCCCTCTTGCTCTGCCCCTCCCCTCACTCGCTCTCTTTGTTTCTCTCTCAAAATAAAGAAACTTAAAAAAAATTTAAAAAATGGGATGCCTGGTTCAGCTCAGGTCATGATCTCACCGTTTGTGAGTTCGAGCCCAGTGTCAGACTCTGTGCTGACAGCTCAGAGCCTGTAGCCTGCTTCAGATTCTGCATCTTCCTCTCTCTCTACCCCTCCCTTATTTGTGATCTGTCTTTCTCTGTCTCTTGAAAATAAAATAAAACATTAAAAAAAAATTTTATTAAAGAAAAGTAAAAGAAATGTCCCATCCATCATGTGATGCTCTTTGCTCTCCTGGAACATTCTGACTCAAAATGAGGTTTTCGGAGCAGACCTGACTCTTGCGATGTAGTAGGTGGCCAGTGCTGGTCATATCACCAGATGCAGTGGTGACTGCCAGTGAGTACGTTGGCTTCTGAATTTAGGTTTCAGGGTCTTTTGAGTATGGTAAGTATGAAAGACATTTCCAGCCTCTGAATCTCCAGTAAAGCTCATAAGATCCTGTGATTGAACCAAAAATCTGCTGGCAATTCCAAGGAGACCCACACTGAACGCTCCCTGTACATTTCAGATGTTGGACACGGCGACAGCACTGGGTGCATCCACAGTCATTCCACTGGCCATTTAACGTGCAAAAATGAGCTAGGGACAATGGCAGGATCGACGGTGTGTTGTTTTGTTTGTTTGTTTAAGAAGTACACTTTGTTTGCATCAGATTAGATTACTAGTCTTAAATATGAGCTAATATTCAGGCAGGCTATGCAAATCCTTTGTGGAAGAAGGTAGTGTTACTCTGTGTAAGTAATGTAATATATTTAGTTAATGGTTTCTGCTGTCCAGCATCATGTCATTTATTGATCCAGTTATGGGGGTTCATACATTTTATGGTTTTTACTTAGTGTCATAATATTTTTATATACATTTTAACCCTTGAACAGCACAGGGCCTACTTACATGCAGACCTTTTTTGATAAGTACAGAACTGTAAATGTGTGCTTCCTTCTTTATAATTTTTTAAAAGTTTTTATTTATTTATGTATTTATTTTTAATATTTTATATATTTTTTGAGACAGAGAGAGACAGAGCATGAGCAGGGGCAGAGAAAGAGGGAGACAAGAATCTGAAACAGGCTCCAGGCTCTGAGCTGTCAGCACAGAGCCCAACGCAGGGCTCAAACCCACAAACGTGAGATCATGACCCGGGCTGAAGTCGGACGCTTAACCGACTGAGCCACCCAGGCGCCCCTTTATTTATTTTGAGAGAGAATGGGTGAGCAAGCAGGGGAGGGCAGAAAAAGAGAGAGAGAAAGAAAGAAAGAACCCCAAGTAGACTGTGCGCTGTCAGCGCAGAGCCCAACATGAGGCTCAAACTCATGAACTATGAGATCAGGACCCGAGCCGAAATGAAAAGTTGGATACTTAACAAGCTAAGCCACCCAGGTGCCCCTCCTTATAATTTTTAAATAACATTTTATTTTCTCTAGCTCACTTTATTGTAAGAATACAGTATATAATATGTATAATGGATATAAAAATATGTGTGGATTAACTATTCATTCTGTCCGTGAGTCTTCTGTTCAATTGTAGGCTATTTGTAAGTTAAGTTTCTGGGGAGTCAAACTGTGTGGCTGTCAGGGCTCCCAACTCCTGTGCTGTTCAAGGGTCAACATATATGTATCCGCACATATATGTTTATATGTCTTTGTACACACACACGTACATACACATGCACCCTAGACAAAAAGCAACACTTAGGTATAGATGAGTCTTCTTTTCAGACTTACAGCAGAAAAACAAACTCAGACAGAATCACTCTGGACCTTCTTTTTTCACGGACTGTGTGAGATCCTGGAAAGGATCCTCAGGGATTTCTGTGGCAAAGCTGAGCAAAGTGGCAGATCCCTGGAATAAGATCTGCCGAGATCCGGGGACCCCTGAGCAGCATAGACGTAGGACCTGAGAGGTGGTGCTCCCTGAGGCCAGGATGCCCAGTGGTGGCTCAGTGGGGCACTGGCCCTGTGGTTCCGAAGCTGGGACTTCCAGGAGCAGAGAGGCTTAGCTGAATCCGGGAGACCCCTGGGAGTCGAGCCACGCTCTGCTTCTGCTGTCCCAACCCCGGGGGGGGGGGGACTGCATCACCTCCCGCTTTGACAAATGGGGACTCCAAAACTCATATCTGAGTCACAGAACGCTGGCCCAGAAATGTAACAAAATACTTGAGGAGCACCGTGGCCAGAGGGAGGAAGACTGGGGAAAACATGAAGAATGCAAGTCAAGAACAAATTTCAGACAAGGCCCTAAAGACCTACATCAAAGAAGGATCAAAGATTTCAATTATAGATTTGGCAAATGTACTGGGAAGCTGCCAGAACTTCATCGTTAGCCCCTGACTTGAACTAAAGCCTCCCCCTCGCATGGGCCACTTCTAACGCTCTAGGAAGTTTCCAGCCATGTGTTCATGGTGTCAAAAGTTTTCAAAAATCTGCAAAACAAAGTTATTTTAGGCACCAACAGCTAAGACCACCTAAAGCATTCAGTCTTCTTCATCGGTCCAGGACGGCAAGAGTTCCTGAGACATAGGACTTTGAGGACTTAATTCAGCAAAATCCCTGGCAAAATGGGATGAGTGGGTCATCCTGCTTGCCATTCTTCTTTTCCTCCCCACATCTCTCTCATCCGATGGCACTGGGGAAAATGCAGCATCTTTGGGATCTGGCAGAGGAGAGGTTGAATAAGGGATGCATTTCATTTGGGCTCCCTGAGATATATGCCTGTGGTTTGTAATCATTTTGATTTTTTTAATGTTTATTTATTTTTGAGTGAGAGGGAGAGAGACAGAGCAAGCGCAGGAGAGAGGTGGAGAGGGAAAGAGAGAGAGAAAGAGAGAGAGAGAGACTCCAAAGCATGCTCTAGGCTCCAAGCTGTCAGCACAGAGCCCGACGAGCAGGGCTCAAAACCACAAACCATGAGATCATAACTGAGCTGAAGTCCTACGCCAACCGACTGAGCCCCCCAAGCGCCCCTGTAATCATTGTGTGTTAATTATCGGTAAGTGTTGCAGAGTAAAAGTGGCCTCTGGGATTCTAACACTGCACCACACTGACCCACTCAGCATTCTGTCACCAAGACATAGGATGTCGGCTCACACCACCTCCTAACCACATCCTAATGTGTTGGGGGCCAGGGAAGCCAGAGTAGTGGAGGAGAAACAAGGTTTGGAATGTATAGGGCCAGAAACCAGTGTGTGGAACGTTCTTCCGATGATCAACCATATACAACTGAAGTTAGACGATGGAATTCTCCTCTGAAGCTTTCTCCTCTCAAGAATCAACTCCAGAACACAGCGCATACCGTTAAAAGGTGTCATGTATTTTTTCTTTGTTTCTAGGAACTGGGTGACATGTGGTTTTTCAGACTTCCTGTTTGAAAGGTATAAGCATGCAGTGGTTTTATAGTGAATGTGTTTGTGTGTGAACTCATGTGGGTTATAATCCTGACTACCAACGATAAAACAATTTTTGATCAACTCGGGTACAGGAAAGGCTAACTTTTTATTTTATCTATGGAAAATGTTACACAATTGCAGTTATTTAGTGAGGTAATCAAAGAATAGGAAGCCAAAAAAATGAGGGAAAATAAGAGCACTGTAGACATGTATTAAGCAGTCATTTGGTAAAAAAATATTATGTCATTTTTCTGGGTTAGGAAGTTATTTGAGATATTTGTCAACATATTAAATTTTGTATTCTGTTGTGATTTCTTTTCATGCTTTGGACAGGAATTCACTTTTTTACCAAAACTTTGCATTTATGTTTGCATTTTTCATAGAAAGTCTTTCAATATGTAAAATTATATGAACTTTATTCCTCATCCCTGGAAAAAATGTACAAGAATCCTACAAGAAAAAAAGTCTATATGTATGTTTAATTAAGGGGCTTCTGGGTGGCTAAGTCGGTTGAGCGTCTATCCGGCTTTGGTTCAGGTCATGATCTCGTGGTTCGTGGGTTTGAGCCCCACATTGGGCTCTGTGCTGACTGCTAGCTCAGAGCCTGGAGCCTGCTTCAGATTCTGTGTCTCCCTCTCTCTCTGCCCCTCCACCGCTTAAATTCTCTCTCTCTCTCTCTCTCTCTCTCTCTCTCACACACACACACACACAAAAATAAAAATAAAACATTAGAAAAAAATTTAAAAAAAGAAAGTCTACATGTACGTTTAAAGTGGCGGAGTCCTTAGGAATACGGTATCCTACAAAGCATTAAAAAAATAGAGATAAGCAAATTTCACTCTATAAATATCAAATAAAACCTTTTGTATGATAAAAAATGACTTCATTAGAGTTAATAGAAAATTATAAGTTTGGGGGGTGGAGCCAAGATGGCGGAGAAGAAGGGAGCTCTGTAAACTCCCTCCGCACCGTTTTTCGAACTGAGAGGGATATTACATTCAACTGAGAGAGCGGAAGGAGAAAATACGAACTCCAGAAGGAATAGAACCTCAAGGATACCTGAGTGAGTGGGGGCGAACGGGGGAGATCCGAGGACGGGCCAGCCCGGACGGGCAGGGGAGGGAAGATCCCCAGCCCAGCGTGGTGCAAGTGCGGGGCGCCCGGGAGACAAAGGGAAGAGACAGAGTCGGAACGCGCGCATAGAACTGTCTCTGGGGAAGAGGTATAGAACGCTTGGCTGCACGTGGAGACAGAAACCCACTCCATAGATAACTGCTGGGCAGCTGGAATCCCGAACCGGGGTGGCGCGACAGAAGGAACAGCCCCCAGCCCTAAGCCATCTCGGCGGGGAATCAGGCCCCTGTGGCGGCGAGAAGCGGCTGCGCTGGGGAAGCGCGCGCCGCGGC
>NC_043708.1:127990919-128008307 GCF_006229205.1 Suricata suricatta
AAAAAAAAAAGAAAATTATAAGTTTGGAAAAATATGTTTGCAACCCACGTAGTGGAGAGAGTGTTAATATTTAAACTATACGAGATCTTAAAATCGATAAGAAGAGGACGCACAGACCATTTGAAAAAAAATAACATGAAATATGAAGAGGGAGCACTTATTTTAAGCACATTTATTAAGCCAGAGAACACATTGTAGCAATTAATTTAGCTTTAATATCATACACACCCCGAAGTTTAAAAACAGTGAGTTAGAGAAGGGTATTATATTAACCTAAAGAACCCATTCACATGGGAACATGAAATGCACAGCTAAATAACTCATAGGTTGGGGCGCCTGGGTGGCTCAGTCAGTTAAGCCTCCGACTTTGGTTCAGGATCTCATGATCTCAAGGTTCATGAGTTTGAGCCCTACGTGGAGCTCTGTTCTGATAGCTCAGAGTCTGGAGCCTGCTTCAGATTCTGTGTCTCCTTCTCTCTCTGCTTCCCCCCTGCTCATGCTCTGTTTCTCTCAAAAATAAGTAAAAACATTTAAAAATGTAAATAATTCCTGAGTCAAAAAATTTATCATGAAAAGTAAGCAGTTATTGAGAATTGGACAACGGTAAGAATACCTCATACCAAAAGTTGTGGAAATGCCCCTAAAGCTAGAGCCTTAAATGTTTATATTGGAAAAGTAGGTTAAATGAGCTAAGTATCCACCTCAAGAAAGATTTTAATAAGGATAGTGTACCCGAAGAAGTCAGAAGGAAGAAAAACTATGTAAGCACAAATTAATAAAATAGAACACAAAGATAATAGCTCAAAAACCAAGGGTATTTGCTTCCTCTGCTTTGATTAATAAAATGGAAAATTCTGAGGCAGTTGAGCAAGAAAGTAAAGAAAAGGCATTAATAAATATTAGGAACTAAGAGAGGCACATTTAGAGACATAATGCAGATAATGGTAAGAGAAAACCATGAATGAATTTATGACAACTCATTATAAACTGAGATAAATGGATCATTTTCTAGAAATCATTTCTTTCTGGTTATATTTATCTAATTGTCTATAAGTTATCCAAAAGGTACTTCAAAAAGAACCAGAAACCCGAATTTATGTTTAGCCATTACATTTTTTTTTTTAATCAGTAAATGTAAGTCTATTCCCTGAATTGACTGCTGGGTCAGATGTTTTAGGAGCTAATTTTTGCAAAAATAAAGAAATTCATTGTCTCTTTCTTCTACATAATATTCAGAAAGTAGAAAAACTGAAGGGAGCCTCCTTAACTCACTTGCTGAAGTTAATATTGACTTTGACATCGGACTGAAGAAAGAACAGGACAGAATTTAGTATGCCATCTATCTCATGAATGTAAACTTATAAATCCTGAATAAATATTAGCAAACAGAAGTTATCATTTTATTATTTTTAAAGTCATTATGGTCAAGGTGGACTTCTCATGAGAATTCATGGATGATTTAACATGAGGGGAAAAAACTATAAATGCAATTCATCACCCAAACTAATTTAAAGGATAAGAACTTTCTAATATACCCAAATGTATACAAAACATGCATTTGTTAAAGTCCATTATTCATTCAAGATTTGCAGGGGCACCTGGATGGCTCAATTGGTTGAACGTCGGACTTATGCTCAGGTCTTGATCTCATGGTTCATGGGTTCCAGCCCCGCATCAGGCTTTATGCTGACAGCTCAAGGCCTGGAGCCTGCTTCTGATTCTATGTCTCCCTCTCTCTCTGCGTTTCCCCCACTCACGCTCTGTCTCTCTCTCAAAAATAAATAAACATTTAAAAAATTTAAGAAAAAGATATGCATACACCACATTCACATACATACATATAAAGTATAGAAAGCAAACCTTAACTCACAATGATTACCCAATTCAATGTTACAAACAACTTTATGTTTAGTAGTGAAATGCAGAGCCATTATTTGGCAAGTCAGGAACAAGGCAAAGATGAGTCCAGTAGAGGAGAAAATGATAGAAATGCTCTAACAAATGATGTACTAGACTTCTATGGAGGGAAAACAAACTTTACTGAATAATACAGAGGAAAAAAACGAAGCCAGTTCTTGGGTTGGAAGACATGCTTTCATAAAGAAATCAATTATTTCCAAATTAATATAGAAATTCCATGCAATTCTAATTGAAATCCTGTCCAGTTTTGGTAGAACTTGAAATGCTCATTCTTCAGTATATGCAGAAAGCATAAGACAAAAAAAGGCCACATAATTCTTAGTTCAAATGAGGTAAAAAGGCTCATCCTTCCAGATATTCCTATTTATTATAAAATGATACCAATTAAGAGAGTGGGTACCAGTGCATCACAGACAAAAAGCAAGTTCAGGAAAGATGATATTCCTGATACTATTTATATCAAGCATAAAACATAAGAATAATATGATATATGCACATGGAAGAAACTATGCAATGGAAATATAAAGATATTGATGAAAATGTCAAAAACAAATTCCAGAATTGTCGCACTTTTAAATGGGAAGAGAGAGGTGCAGTCCCCAGAGGTTACAGCCGTAATTGTAATGTCTTATTAAAAAAAAAAATCGTTAACACCTGAGTGGCTCAGGCGGTTAGGTGCTGACTTTGGCTCAGGTCATGATCTTGTGGTTTGTGAGTTCGAGCCTCATGTTGGGCTTTGTGCTGACAGCTCAGAACCTGGAACCTGCTTCAGATCCTGTGTCTCCCACTCTCTCTTTCTCTCTCTCTCTCTGCTCTCCCCCCTACTCACGCTGTCTCTCTTTCTCAAAAAATAAAATAAACATTAAAATAGAAAGAATTTAAAAATTTTAAAAAAAGGGAAAAATTCTTGAGACTTCTGGGTGGCTCAGTCAGTTAAGCATCCAACTCTTGATGTCAGTTCAAGTCATGATCTCATAGTTCATAAAATCAAGCCCCAAGTTAGATTTTGTGCGGACGGCATGAGCGTCCTTGGGATTCTCTCTTGATCTCCCTCTCTCTCTCTCTCTCTCTCTCTCTCTCTCTCTCTCTCTCTCCCCCCCCCTTTCTCTGCTGCTTTCCCAATCAAACATGCTCTCTCTGTCTGTCTGTCTCTCTCTCTCTCAAAATAAATAAATAAGCATCAAAAAGCCCACAATGTTTGGTTATACTCCGATGGCCAGGGAAAACATTAAATTATTTGTAAGGAGTAGAATACCTTCACCGCACCCCCTCCCCCGGAACAAAACTGTTAGTGACTTTGACTACACAGTCCAGTTCCATTTTATTTCTATATCTTCTCACTTTCCCCAAACCAACAATAAAAGCTTTACACAAAAATACATTTATTTATATTAACAAGATATACATTTTTTAATGTTTATTTATTCTGGAAAGAGAGAGAAACAGAGCGCGAGTTGGGGAGGGGCAGAGAGCGACAGAGACACAGAATCTGAAGCAGGCTCCAGACTCTGAGCTGCCAGCACAGAGACCAATGTGGAGCTCGAACTCATAGACCCAGAGATCATGATCTGAGCTGAAGTGAGACGCTCAGTTGACTTGAGCCACCCAGGTGGCCCAGCAAGATATGTTTTTAAAAACATTTATTTATTTATTTTGAAAGAGAGAGAGAGAACAAGTGGAGGGCAGAAGAGAGAAAGAGAGAATCCCAAGCAGAGTTTGCACTGTCAGTGTAGAGCCCAATGAGGGGCTCGATCTCACAAATCATGAGATCAGACCTGAGCCAAAATCAAGAGTTGGACGCTAAACCAATTGAGTCATCCAGCCACTCCAAACAAGATATGTTTTTTTACATGTGGAGTGAGCTTACTCATTTTTGTATTTCTAAGATCTCAGTCTATAGTCTAAATAAATTCTAAAGAAAATGGCAATTTTTAATATTTTTGAAATCTGGATTGCTTGAGCTCACAGTGTTAAGCTGAAGGAGAAAGAAAGGGCTCAGTGGTTTTTCATACTCTCTAGCTGTCCTAGGAATCCCCTGGGTCTTAGGAATTTACAGAACATTACAAGAGTACCTTCCATCTTGGTGTAAACTTCTGATGTCCCAGTTGCAAAAGCAAGTGAATGTTAAGCTGTGACTTCAAAAGTCCCTGGGAAATAGAATTCCATTTACCTTGCAGGACTCTGGGGCAAAAATCTGCCTGGGTTAAGTGGTGACTTTCTATCCTTTGAAAGTCATTTGAGTTCTGTTTTCTGCCAATGTAGTTGTTCCTTTCTGTGATGACAAAACTCAGCTTCCCTTTAGTCTGGGTTTTGTACCTCCTAGTACCAAATCTCACACTGCTTGCTTCTGCCATTGCTCACGCTGGCTCACTCCTACCCAACAAGCGTTTACTTCCTTTGCGACTTCAGAAGGTCTCTGTAAGATGAGGCGTGTGTGGCCCATACTTCCGCATTGGGCACATCTGTGTTCTAGCATCCACCTAGGACATAGAAAACGGGTTCTTCGGGCACCTGGGTGGCTCAGTTGGTTAAGCATGCAACTTGGGCTCAGGTCATGGTCTCATGGTTCGTGAGTTCGAGCCCCGCTTGGACTCTTTGCTGACAGCTCAGAGCCTGGAGCTGCTTCACATTCTGCATCTCCCTCTTTCTCTGCCCCTCCCACTGCATGTCTCTGTCTCTCAAAAATGAATAAACATTAAAAAAATGGGCTCTTGGCAGTATGTTCTTTCAGATCTCTAAGGACAGCCTACACCCACCAGACTGATAGAGTGAACAGCCAAATTTTATAGGAGCTGGGAAAAGGGGACAAAAATTTACTCATGAGATAAAAATTACTTAAAATCTTTGATTTTTGTATTTTGGGGGGTGCCATCAGCCTGGAGACTGCTATTTTTCCATGCCTTGGTGCCGCACAGGAAGAGATCCAAGGTCAGGAGAACACCGAGCAAAATAATTCTTTCCCAGAGTGGCAAGTACCCGCATCATACATTCTGTGATGATTATGCTAGAAGACAGAACCTCTGACATTGGGGGGGGGGGGGCGGGTGCAGTTCAACACAGCAAGAGCCATGGAAATAGAGCTGCAGTGATCTCTGTACCAATATATGCCCCAATATATGTACCAATATATGAGTGAGGAAGAATTTGAGACGATTTCTCAAATAAAAGGACATAGGGGCCTCCTGGCTGGCTCAGTCGGTAGAGCATGTGACTCTTAATCTCAGGGTTCTGAGTTCAAGCCTTATGTTGGGTGTGGAGCCTACCTTAAAAAAAAAAAGGACAAGGAACAAAGGAGAATGCTCTCTCTAAACAGGACAGTATGAAAAACAAGAAAAGGTGTCTCCTGGAGTGCCTCACATTCACATTCAACACATGTTCACTGAATTCATTTAATTTGAATAAAATGCAATCCTTGGATACAGTGTTTGAGAGACAGAGAGACAACATGAGCAGGGGAAGGGTCGAGGGAGAGGGAGACACAGAATATGAAGCAGGCTCCAGGCTCTGAGCTAGCTGTCAGCACAGAGCCCAATGCGGGGCTCGAACCCATGAACCATGAGATCATGAACTGAGTCGAAGCTGGACGCTTAACTGACTGAGCCACCCAGGTGTCCCAGTGACTTCCTTTCTTATGGCAGCCTTCTGCCTCGCTCAGATGGTCCAAATACAAAATAGTACAGGAAGCCTTCAAGAAATTTTTGTTACCCAAAAATTGCCTTCTAAATGGGGCAACTGGGTGGCTCTGTCGGTTAAGTACGCAAATCTTGATTTCAACTCAGGTCACAATTTCATGGTTTGTGAGTTTGAGCCCCACATCAGGCCCGGTATGGGGCTCTGTGCTGAGTGTGGGGTCTGCTTGGGATTCTCTCTCTCCATCTCTCTCTCTCTACTCGTATCCCCCTTCTCTTTCACTAAGTAAATAAGTATTTTTTTTTTAAATTGCCTTCTGAATCAAGCTTATGGTGAGGATTCCAAGAAATAATGCTAACTGAGGAAAAATAGGGACACATAGGTGGCTCAGTCAGGTAAGCCTCCAATTTCAGTTCCGGTCATGATCTCATGGTTCGTGAGTTTGAACCCTGCATTGGGCTCTGTGCTGACAGCACAGAGCCTGGAACCTGCTCCGGATTCCGTCTCCCCCTCTCTCTGCCTTTCTGCAGCTCATGTTCTGTCTCTTTCTCTCTCTCTCCCCCTCAAAAAAATAAACATTAAAAAAATTTTAAAAAATAATAAATGAAATGAAGAAAAAATAATACTTTCAAAAACAAAGTGTGAATTCCAACAAGTGAATAGGATTTTTGTACCTGAAATAAGGCAGATAGTTTTTTGTAGTGGGTTTGTTTGTGATTCGGTGTTTTAGGTTCATGATTAACTCAGAAAAATTGTTTAATGTAAAATGTCTAGAATAATTCTAGGCAGCCCAGATGATCACAATGAGGATTTCACTGAAGACCACTTTTAACTCCAAGTTATGGTTACTAGTCAAGCAAAATTTTCTTATTAGGAAGCCTCACAGTCCCCTTGGATCTCTTTGATGATCTTTTAATAGTAAGAACTGCTGAGCTTCTGAAGGAACAATGATTCCCATCGCCTTCCCAAAATGTCACATAATTGTCATTTATTTCACAAAGAAATTGCTGGGATCACAGGCCCAGTCCAGCTGTTCCCTTGCCTTAGAATTGCATGGGCAGAGGGCTCTATTTCATTTATTTATTTATTTATTCATTCATTCATTCATTCATTCATCCATGTATTTTTGCCTGATGCCATTGTCCCCAAAAGCAAAGCTGCAGACAGCTGTATATACAGATAAATCTGCAACAAAATGAGAATAAAATTCACATAAAGCAAACTATTCATTTTGCAAAACTGTCTTTCATCTGAGATTTTTATCTTGAAATGAAAAAAATAGCGGGTAGAGGGTTGTTTATGTGTGTGCATGTTTGCACTTGACACCATTTGAATTTGTGTCTTATTCTCATCTTCAATTTAAAAAAAAAATATATGTTACGGTAAAAATCTAAAATCTGGAGACAAAAGACCTAAAATATTGAAAGCCTTTTCCATTCTCTTCCCAAGACACTAGATCGGACTTCAGCCCTGAATGACCTAAATTTTTAGGAAGTTCAAAAACTTAGCAGGATGAAAGATCAAATAACACATCAAATGCCAAGATGCACCAGGTTGTCACAGCTCAAAAGCTGTGGACATACACCCAGTGATAGGAGTGCTTTTTCCACTGTGTCAGTTTTGAGGGCAAGCTTGAAATTCACAACTTAGCAGAAAAAGTAAAAGATCTGTGGGCAAATGTGAGGAATTTGTCATTGCTCAAGTCTGGTGGGCAGCCTTGGGCCGAATTTCATATTAATCTCAATAGAGGCATGTTTGCAGTAGACAGAGAATAAGAGAAATGCACACAGGATTTATTGAGGATGCAGTAAAAAAATCCATTTTTGTAGGGTTATTTTTCTTCTGCAATAAATGATGAGGGGAGGAAGAAAAGAAAAGCTTAAAATTGGTGTCAAGCTCTTTATTCCAACCATTTGGGATTAGCTGGAAGATAAATATGTCTGTTTATAATGTATCACATTTGATGAAGTTGAAAAGATGGGAGAGAAGAAAAGTATCCAACAAGTAGTGGTCTTTGCTGAAGTCTGTACACTGTGGTTTGTCTGTCATAATGGACTATCGATGAATTTTTATTGACTGAATTTAATCCATACACTGAGTACAGTCCTTAACCAATTCTATGAAGAAATAAATGTTACAGAATGAGAATATGCCACTCCTTCCTGCCTGAGATTTACAGAGGAAGGCATTTGTCCTGTCGATTAATGAAACCTATGATACTGGAAAACGGTGATCTTTGTCAAGGTTGGGGGATGTGTACTAAATTGTAATATGGCAGTTAGACTAGTAGGGCTATTTCTCCCTGTTCCCACGTTAGTTAAAGACAAGCATTTACACTACATGGGTTTCTATGATTTTTTAATGTTTTATTTATTTTTGAGAGAGGGAGTTAGAGAGAGAAAAAGAGAGAGAGAGAGAGAGAGAGAGAGAGAGAGAGAGAGAGAGAGAGGCAGTATGAGTGGGGGAGGCGCAGAGAAAGTGAGGGAGACACCAAATCCGAAGCAGGCGCCAAGGTCCGAGCTGTCGGCACAGAGCCTGATGCAGGGCTTGAACTCGTGAACCACAAGATCATGACCTGAGCTGAAGTCAGATACTTAACCGACAGAGCCACCCAGGCGCCCCACTCCGTGTGTTTTTTAAAGACAGAAGCTTCAGTACAGCTGCTCAAAAGTTGTCTGTTGATCCACCAAGCCCTGAATTGAATCAAGAGGTGTAATTTGGGGGAAAAATGCATCCACCATGATATATATTTTTTCTTTTTTCAGACCCATTTCTCATTGATTTCGGGATGGTCCTCCTCTCATTCCTAGTTGGCGTGTTTAGTGCTCATTTATTTACTTTGCATATTTTAATAACTACCTGCCTAAGAAAAACTGTGCATTCAGTCTTGGTAAAGTCCTTACAAGGAAGTTACAGGAGTCAAGTGGCACAACAGGAAATATACATTGATAGTTTTGTGCAGTCCTGGGGGTTATTAATCATAGGTTGCTGGTAATATATCCCATCTACTTGCAATGCTCCAATTTTCTGCACCAATAACACCAATTAGCCACATAGATGACATTGTAGATGATTTGAGAGCCTGCTTGACTTTCTGTTTTGGGGGGAAATAGAAAGAGACAAACTATTATATCCTTCACCTCCTTGAGCTCAGTGTCCAGAGTGGAAATGGTTTGAAATTGAAAATGTCCATAAAGACCTTTTATTTTTTTCCTTTTTCTACCACTGTTTCCTACATATTAGTGCTTTTGCGTTTGCATACATGTTTCTGGTCTAGTATTTATTTCTATAAGTCTCCCTGCATTGTATCTATAACAAACCTTTTGCATCCTGTAAACATCAGCCCTTAAATTGATGGGGGTATATGTTTTTCCCACCAAGCCCCTATAGTTTCATCCTCATCCTCTTCCATCCTTTGGAGGAAGATGCTATATATTTCATCATCACTCTCTAAACCAAGTTCCTTGGAAATCAGACGTATTTAGAAAGTAGGTAGTAGCTGGGGTGCCTGGGTGTCTCAGGCAGTTAAGCATCCAACTGCAGCTCAGGTCATGATCTCACGGTTTGTGAGTTCGAGACCTGCATCGGGCTCTGTGCTGACAGCGCAGGGCCTGCTTCAGATCCTCTGTGCCCCCCTCCTCTCTGTCCATCCCCCCCCTTTCTTTCCCTAAAAAATAAACATTAAAAAAAATTAGGTATTAGCCGAAGTCCATCACTGTTAGGAACTCAGTCTCTGACATATTAATTTACTCCTGAGCTTCCGGCTAAGGCCAGACTAACCCTGAATGGTATCTGGTCATGAAACAGGATGGATCATTGAGCAAAACATTAGTTCCACTTAGTACAATTGATGTTTTTAGGAACTGTGGTTTATAGCCTGTGGCATTGTTTGATCAACTCCTTCCTGAGCAATCAACTATTCAAATCAAAACGCTATCAGCACCTTGTAGAATGTAATATGTTGCAGACACTTTCCAAGGGTGTTAATGTCCAGCAGAGTCTAAAACATTGCCCCCCCTTCAATTTTTGTTGACCGAAGACCTCTTCCTATTTAATGTCAAATATTTCACATATTTTAAACTATTGACTCCTAAGAAAAAGTTTATTGGTTTCTAAGACAATTTTTTCCTAGTTTTGAGGTTGAAAAATATTTCATATAGTTCATATAATCAGAGGAAATTTCTTAAAGGAATAGATTTTACGATCCTCCCCCACTTCCACATACACATACAGACATGCACAAACTCACTTCTAAAAAATTTCTCAGACTCCAGAATTTAGTGCTGAAAAGGGACCTTACTGAATTCTTTCCTAATTCTGTAGTAAATATAGCTAAAATCATCTGAGTTCAGCAATTTGTTTTAAAGAGTTAAAATAACAGGGTGCCTGTGTGGCTCAGCCAGTTAAGTGTCCGACTTCAGCTCAGGTCACGATCTCACAGTTCGTGGGTTCAAGCCCTGTGTCAGGCTCTGTGCTGACAGCTCAGAGCCTGGAACCTGCTTCGGATTCTGTGTCTCCCTCTCTCTCTGCCCCTCCTGCTCACACTCTGTCTCTGTCTCAAAAATAAACATTAAACAATTAAAAAAAAAAAAGATCATAGGACCTGCGCTTAAGGAGCCTCGCAGTAGGAAAAGGGGGCGAAAAACGAGATATTAAGACTGTAAGGGAGGGGCGCCTGGGTGGCTCAGTCAGTTAAGCCTCCGGCTTCGGCTCAGGTCAGATCTCACGTTCGTGGGTTCCAGCCCCGCATCAGGCTCTGTGCTGACAGCTAGCTCAGAGCCTGGAGCCTGCTTCCAGTTCTGTGTCTCCTTCTCTCTCTGCCCCTCCCCCTCTCATGCTCTGTCTCTCTCTGTATCAAAAAAATAAATAAAACATTTAAAAAAGACTGTAAGGGGGACACTATGAACATTTGGATAGCTTCTTTGGTCACATTCCAAATTTTCTCTATTACAGATGGTGATTTGGTGCTAATTCAGAACGATTAATTAAATCAATTGCCATCTCATGCTTTTCCTCCCTTCTCCTTCTGAGAGAAGGAGCAGAGTGAAGGGAATCACTTTGTTCCTGTCTCCTGCATTTCTCACAATTGGGCTACCTCCTTGCTGCCACTCTTTAAGTTCCATGGAAAGATATTCTTAAAATCCGTTCTGAGCCAAATGATCTGAACAAGGTCTATCAGGCTCTTCTATCAGGCTTCTGGAGTCCACGCTGCTGCCTATGTGTTAAGCCCCATCTGCCACTTCATTACCCCTCCCCAACTTTCCCAGGAGCTCTCCTGGTATGTCAGAGACTTCTGTTCTCATACTCTGTCCGGATGCAGTGTGTCTGTCTCTCTCACTGTTAAGACATTCAAGTTCCCAGAGGCTCTTCCTTATTTCTCTCTTGTCCCTGACCTGCCAGAAGGTGAGAGCAGAGTGCGGCACCCCATACCTCCAAACGTTCCTCTTCCACCTGCTCCTTTGTCACCCTTCACTGCGTGACCCCTCCCCCCCGGCCCCAAGTTCTCTTTACATAAATGAGTAATGAAAGCCAGGCAATGACAAAGCCAACACGTGGAACTTCCAATCTGTATCTCATCCTTGAATCCTTTACGTTTTCCTACCGAAGCCAAGAAACTCCACGTGCTGGTCACTGCACAAGAAAATGGGGACCTAATTTCTGGACAGAAGAAGTGAGCACATATTCTGGGCACTCTGGGTTTAAATAGACAGGATAGTAAGAGGATGTCATGTGGATCTCAAATAACTCTGGTCAATCTTCGCTCTGTGTTCTACCAGTGGTAGTTTATCAGCCCTCAGTTTGTTTCCAGTATTCAAGAGTCTCTCATGGTTTGCTTCCCTCCCTCTCCCTTACTCTTTTTCCCTGATTCCCTTACCCATGGTCCTCTGTTAAGTTTCTCCTGTTAGACCTGTGAGTGAAAACATATGGTATCTGTCCTTCTCTGCTTGACTTATTTCACTTAGCATGACACCCTCGAGTTCTATCCACATTGCTACAAATGGCCAGATTTCATTCTTTCTCATTGCCATGTAGTACTCCATTGTATATATATAATTTTAAAAAATTGAAGAAATAAAATCAAACCCAACAAAATAAGTACAGTATAAATGCAAAAACGTACTTTGACTTGCCAGTCGGGAGGTGATCTTGGCAGAAGGGTTTTCAGTGAGAGCTGTGAGAGAAGCAAGGATGAGTCAATTCTGAAGGATGTCTAGTGATTTCAAGTTAAGGAGAGTGAAAATAGAAGGGTCTGCCATTGGGGAGTGCATGGTGCTATCCTAACTCTTGCTTTATGGGGAGACCATAGAGGTTAAGCAGACACATAAGACTAATAAGGCTGTGCGCAATGCAACATGGAGATGCCCTCCTGATAAAGAGGGGTATGCCCAGCATGAGTCCTGGTGAGTCACTGGGGACATTCTTTGTGCACTCCTCAGAAGAGTTCATCCTATGCCTGTAGCACACCTTGTGTCCTAGCCTCTCTCAGGAGGCTGGTGCGCAGCCCCAGTGGGGGACTGGAAAGCAGAGCTGCTGGGTTGGGGGTGACTGAGCTGCTCCTCAGAAGTGTATCTTTACATCTTCTTCCCAGAGCCCACAGCTCCTATTTTGGGGCTCTCTCCAGTGAGCCATTTGGAGCATTCGGTTGCCCTGAGCTCTGGGTTTTGTAGTGACTAAAATTGTTCAAGGGCTCCTCTGTTCTGTGATCTGGACAGTAGTCACATCTGTTCCAGGGACCTTCCAAAGGAGCCTCAGCTAGGGCAGATGATACCAGAAAATTGAGTTGAGATGGCTTTTTCTAAGACCAGGAAGTGTGGGCATATCTGATCTCCTGGTGGTGGAGAATGATCTCTAGATTCGTGGATTTCCTAGGTTCATCATGTTATGTTCTCCATTTATTTTCTAGAAGATCACCTGGCAATGGAGAGCACAGATGATATGCAGACTGGGACATGGAACAAGGAGTTGAAAAACAGAGATTCTGTCTTGCTGAGAATGGAGATGTCAAAGGTCAACTAGATCTTTGGTCAAAGGGCTCAAGGTCAAAATTAGATTGAGTAATGGAACAAGCCCATTGTGAGGAGCAGTGGGAAATGAAGATGTGGCATGATCCGGATTAGTTTTGCAGATAAAATTCCAATTCCAAGAATTCCAGGTCATTACGTAACCCCTGGATTTTATCAGCTTGGGGGAATCAAATCATCTGGAGATTCAGGGGCTGGACAGATGGGTCCAGTCTGGAGTTTCAGCTCTCACACTAATGTCTCCCTTTAGGACATCATCACATATACCTGTGCAGGTTGCAGACTGCACGGTTTCAATGGTTCCGTCCACACCACGTATAGCGACCTCCCTGGAGCACTGGGATTCTTTGTGCAATACTCCACGGTCTCTGCAACTGGATTTCAAGAACATGAGGAAGTCTGCTAAATTTCTTTAGTGATGGCAGGAGATATGAACAGAGGGAGAAGGGGAGGAGGGTAGAGAGAGGGAAGAAGGAAGGAGGTCAGACTGAGAGAGAGAGAAGGAGGAGGAGGAAGAGGAGAAGGGAGGCCACTTGATCAATAGTTACAATGATCACATAGTTTATTGTCAAAACTGGGGTTTATTAGGGCGTCTGGGTGGTTCAGTCAGTTAAGCAGCCGAATTTGGCTCAGGTCATGGTCTCACAGTTCATGGGTTCGAGCCCCACGTTGGGCTCTGTGCTGACCACTAGCTCAGAGCCTGGAGCCTCCTTCTAATTCTGTGTCTTCCTCTTTCTCTGCTCCTCCCTTGTTCATGATCTGTCTCTCTGTCTCTCAAAAATAAATAAATGTTAAAAAAATTTTTAAACCTGGGATTTATTTTATTTTATTTTATTTTATGTTGAGAGGAAAGGAGGAAGGAAGCCAGACTGAGAGAGAGAGAGAGAGAGAAGAAGGTGGAGGAGGAGGAGGAGGGAGAACACTTGACTAATAGTTATAGTGATCATATAGTTTACTGTAAAAACTAGACTATTTTATTTTAGTAGGCTTCACACTCAACACAGGGCTTGAACCTGCAACTCTGAGATCAAGAGCTGCATTCTCTACGGACTGAGCCAGCCAGGTGCCCTATCATAATCATAGGTAGGATACTTCTGAAAGTGTGGCAGAGGTCATAACGATACAGGAGCAACATTGGGGCGCGTGGGTGACTCAGTCGGTTAAGCATCTGACTTTGGCTCAGTCATGATCTCGCAGTTTATTTTTTTTAATGCTTTTATTTATTTTTGATACAGAGAGAGATGGAGCATGAGAGAGGGAGGGGCAGAGAGAGAAGGAGACACAGAACCGGAAGCAGGCTCCAGGCTCTGAGCTAGCTGTCAGCACAGAGCTTGATGCAGGGTTCAAACCCAGGAACGTGAGATCTGACCTGAGCCGAAGTCGGAGGCTTAACCGACTGAGCCACCCAGGCGCCCCTAATCTCGCAGTGTATGAGTTCGAGCCCCATGTCGGGCTGTGTGCTGAAAGCTTGGAGCCTGGAACCTGCTTCGGATTCTGTGTCTCCCTCTCTCTCTGCCCCTCCCCTGCTTATACTCCATCTCTCCCTGTCTCTAGAAAAATAAGTAAATGCTAAAAAAAAATTAATAAAAAGAGCAACATTAAAACCGGGCAGATAATAATCAGATGCTCACCCCAGGAATAGGGCCTACGTGCCTGGGTTTCACTTGGCCCAGAAGAGATTCTGTTTGCTACTTCTAACCTTAGAGGGCTATGGAATGTGGTGCACACAGGCAGCAGGGGACATCTGCAACGCATTGCAGGGACCTGGGGATCCGGCCCTAGTCTTTCTGCACAGTGGCAATTCTGCAAGGCTTCTCAAAGTCGGATGCCCAGAATATGCTTTCTTAACCGTCTTGCCTGGGCCCAACCAGAGATGGATTCCCTTCTCCGTGCCTGGAATGAAAAGAGCCTTCCTAGGAAGTGTTGGTGATACCTTGCCTTTTCTCCTCCTTCCTGATGTGGTAACTAGGCTGTATCACTGGCAAATGGGTTTGCTCTTAATGACTTTTACCCCTGTCATCGTTGTGTTGGCTTGCCATACTTCCCCATCTGTGATTATCAGGGCTGTCTTTTTTGTTGTTACTGGGTTTTTTTTTTATTTATTTTTGAAAGATAGAGAGAGACAGCGCGAGCAGGGAAAGGTCAGAGAGAGGGAGACAATCTGAAGCAGGCTCCAGGCTCCAAGCTAACTGTCGGCACAGAGCCCGATGCGGGGCTCGAACCCACAAACCGTGAGATCATGACCTCAGCTGAAGCTGGACACTCAACTGACTGAGCCCCCAGGCGCCCCAGGGCTGTCTTTAGCTAAGTGTCAAACAAACATAGTTGTGATTTAATGGGACCCTAATACTATATGAAAAGTATGCCTGCGAATTGGCATATCCTAGGGGTTGCCCTGTTTGACCATCGAATACCCTCTCAGCCTCAGGCCGCAGGAGCATAAAGGTGCCCGCCTACCTCCAGGTAAGAGCCACTGAAGTCACTGTGAGCTGGTGAGCAAGCCAGCGTGGCGGCGCTGCAGTGTGAGTGTGCATTCACGTCACCCGGAGAGCTTGCTGAGCCTCTCCAGCCCCGCCCCCCAGGTTCTGCTTCAGGAGGTCTGAGAGGGACGGAAGGCTTTGCATTTCCTCTTCTTTTTTTAAATGTTTATATTATTTATTGTTGAGACACACACACAGACACAGATACACACACACACACACACACACACACACACACACACACACACACAGAAAGAGCGGGGGAGGGGCAGGGATGGCGGGTTCTCTGGCTCTGAGCTGACAGCAGAGAACCTGATGTGGGGCTTGAATTCATGAACCATGAGATCATGGCCTGAGCCGATGTGGATCACTTAACCAACTGAGCCACCCAGGCGCTCCAGGGCTTTGCATTTCTTTCACGTTTCCAGGTGATACTGACACACTGTTCCAGAGAACACACTTTCAGACCCACTGTCTTAAAACGTCTGATTTGAGGGGCGCCTCTGCAGCTCAGCTGGCTACCCATCCGAGTCTTGATTTTGGCTCAGGTCATGATCTCAGCGGATCAAGACCCACATCGGGCTCTGTGCTGAACTTGGGATTCTCTCTCTCTCTCTCTCTGCCCCTCCCCAGCTTGCTCTCGCTCTCTCAAAACAAACATTTTTAAACAATAAAAAAATAAAATGACTGATTTGACAATGATGTGACTTAACCTGTACCGTCACTGTGATTTCTCTCCTCTGAAAATGTTGGCAGTTGTCACTGGTTTTAGAGCTAGCAAACTCAACGACAAACTGGACTTCTCATGATATTGAACCCACTGCCAACTTGGTAGAGACACCTGCATTCTCCAAATTCATGCTCTTTCTGCCAAGGTTGCCTCGTGAGTGAAATAAACACCTGAAAAGGCAAATTCAAGTTTATGCAAATATGTATTCAAAATTTACACTAAGCCAGGCACTGTGTTATAAACCTAAAAAGAAACAGGACACAATGTGCTCTGAGGAAAACATATACACACTAGATGTTAGGGCTTCTGAGAATCACACTAGTAAAATCTTCAGTCATTGGATGGGATTCAAACTAGCCATGGGAAGAAATCAAGAGATGAGGAACGGGGCTGAAGAGATTGAGAACAGTCAATGCTGTTCTAGGATATCGTAGTAAAAGGGACAGAGTATAATACAGAAAGTGAAGCCCTAATTATTTGCATCATCCTATTGAGACAAACGATGTTCAGACAGAAGAAACATGGACGGTACAGATATAAACGTTCAGTGATTCCCTCACTCTGCCGGTAGAAGGATCTTCTCGGCCTGTGACACATAAAGCCCTGTAGTAGAGGTGGGTCCGTTTCAGCAGCATCGGCTGATGCAGGTAATTATTTTTGCTCAATAAACGAATACATCCCGTTCCTCCCCAGACTGGGGAAGATTTCTCACTGTACCAGTATCGGAGCCTGTCGATACACTATTTACTCTAAATTACTAACTCGCCATTCTGTGCACTTGTTAAAGCATGGTGACATTAGTTCATATGAGGAAACCTGAAGCCTCCCTAAGCAATACATATTCTAAAGTGCTTAGAAAATTGAGTTCCCGGGCCTGTGAGGCGGAGGACCCGATTCCAGAATGTGCTGGCCTGGCTGAATGTGCTTGAGTGGAAGGCAGCTTGGCAGCCGGCCTGCAGACTGATAATGTCCCAACCCTGCCTGGTGCTTCTGTGAAAATGAAACCCTGTTCATAAATAGAAAGAAGACATGGACACAAATAGTGATAAGCCTCGTAATGGATGTTTCCAAGTAAGTGATATGGGGGCTCAAGAGAGAAGATCCCATTGGCTCTGAGTGTCGGCAAAGCCTTCGTGTAAAAGCTGCCATTTGAGATGGACCTAAAAGGATCTAGCAGTGTTCTACAGGCAAACGTGGAGTGGGTATGCATCCAGACGGAAGGGACAGTTGGGCTCCGATATTCCTTTTGTGGAGAGAAATCATGCTTGGGTAGGTACCATGCTTGTTTGGACAATGATGTACCATGTTCTGGAGAAGTGGGGAAGCCTCCTGCATGAGGGCTACCAGTGTGAGCATGAACGTGGCCCAGGGGCCTTTTGGAATACCTCTATCTTCCCTTGGTCGCTCCTCAAGGCAGCATGGTGAGGGGAGAAGCAGAAAAGCGGAATCTACTAGAAAGCAAGAAATATGTCGCTCAGCTGTCTCATCAAGGAAATTGCAGCCATCGCCCAGGAAGTAGATGTAATAGGAGTGATTTTAACCAGTGACAAAGTCATATGTGAACTTATATTTCCAACTATAGGATGACAAGTGTGATTATAGGTCC
>NC_043708.1:128008407-128135205 GCF_006229205.1 Suricata suricatta
AATCATTCATGGGCATGGCCGCGAGGTGGCAGCATTGCACGGTGTTCTGATTTCATTGAAGGCTGGAAATCCTGACTACCCAGTTTTCAGGGTCGAAAACCTCATATTCCTAATCGATTTCGAAGCACGCATTTGACCTTCTTAGGATGCTAAAAGTGATCATTTCAAAGGCCGCATCCACTGCGTGATTTGCGTTGTTTCAGATAAGACCGTATATCCTTGATCGGATAGTACCCGGAATATGGGCAGAAAGTCTTTATTGCTTTGTTTTCTCGTAAAATGGGAAAAAAAACTTCATGAATAGAATTGCACAGCACATCTTTATCAATCATTAAGCGACTTAAGGTGGAGGCTACTCGAAGCAGGCTTGGAAAGGTTTTGTGAGGTTATGAAAGAGTTGTAAGGCACGGGGGTGTGGCAAAATCCATTCCCAGGGGGGTTGCCACATGCTGAGGTCTGAGGACCACGGGGGGGCGGGGGCGCGAGGATTAGACGCCTCCTGTAAAGCAGGAAAGACTGTGTGGGCTCAGTCAGCCCTACCCTAGCCTCCAGTTTTCAAGATCTGGGTTTTTTTTTTTTTGTTTGTTGTTTGTTTGTTTTTTTAACTTTAATGTGGAGTCTCTCAATTCTCCAGTATTGGCAAATGATTCAAATAATTTACAGTGGAACACACAAAATACAGCCGTGAGCCAAGTTCAACTCCAGCAGCTCCTGTGCTCCTGGAAGGGTTAAGAAGGGCAGGAGTTAGGCTCCAAGGTGTCAGAAAGGGACAGTCAGGGCCAGGACCCCCACAACATTTCACTTTGGGCTTTCCCCCCAAGGAGAAGCATGTTTAAATAATCTCCAGAACATTTGCCACTAACAGAGAATGCAGATTTCTATGAAAGTGTTATTCTCTTCAAAGAAAGTCCCTAGAAGAAGCAGTTACTATTTGAATTTTTAAATAGTGTTAGAACTGCTCCCTTAGGTTATTTTTGCTGGCTTTGTTGGCAGGAAAATCATGCTCCTACTTGTGCCATAGAAATATTTTCATAAATAATAATCGCCACAATATTTCTATGTGACATTTAATTTTTGTCTATATTGGAGATTTATTTGTTGTTTTTAGTGATTATGAAAGTCATACATGCCCTTTGGGAGCAGGGATTGCGGGGGCCTTCAAACGCTGTATAAACGCTTTATAAGTCATAAAAAGTAGAAAAATCAATGTCCCCTCCCAATGCTCGCCTCCTGCTACATCATGGTAACAGCCTGTATGTGCTTTTAGAGACTTTTTTTATTCTTATCAAAATGTCAATAAGACATAAATATACAAATCTGTCTTTATAATTTGTGTTACCAAACAATGTATGATACTAGTTTGAAGTCCACGTTTTCACACAACATTATTTGAAAAACGGATTAATACATTGATTGGATTGTTCTTCTTGGAAGACACCTTCCTTAACCGACAGAACAAACCTGTGTTCAAATCCTAATCTTATTTTTGTCTTTAATGGAAACACTTCTGTTTTTTCATAATTAAACATAAGGTTGGTTTGGGTTTAGTATATGTGGTATTTTTATTACGTTGGGGAAGTATTCACCTGTTTCTATTTTAAAAAATAGGATTGATTTTATTTTTAAATCATGCATGGACATCAGCTCTTATTAAAATGCCATCTTGAATACTGAAAATGAACCGGGGACTGAGGGGGAAGGGGAGGGGGAGGGAGGGAGAGGGTGATGGTCATGGTGGGGGGCACTTGTGGGGAGAAGCACTGCGTGTTATATGGAAACCAATTTGGCAATAAACTATTAAATTTAAAAAATGCCATCTTGATGTCTACTGAGATATTTACTTTTTTGACCTTATGATATGGTTATTTTAATAGATTTTCTTTTAATGATCTACCTTGTATCTTGGTGCGACCTTTACTTACTGTAGCATATTTTTCTTATGATGGTCTACACGATTCTCTTGTAAGATGTGGGATTTGCCTGTGGTTTCTTCCTACAATTTTTATGCAGACTTCCTAAGATTTGGTTTTACTGTTATGCTGGTCTTACAAAAATGATTTTGAATGCGTTTTCACTTTTCTCTGGAATATTTATAATAGTGTCAACATAATCTTTTATTTGATAATGTGATAGGAATTTATATTGTTGGACCCAGTATTGTTTAGGATGAAGCTTTTTGACAGATTTCTTAGATTAGGTTCATTTAAAGCCAACCCCCTTTCCACTCTCACAATTCTACTATGTGGCCAGGATTGAGATCTCTGTCTTTTCTTGGGTCAGTTTTAATGTGTATACACACACACACACACACACACACACACACATAAATATATTTTCATTTAAAACATGATATCTGTTGATATGTGTATGTTATGTCTATATATGTATTTATGTTTAGTGTAGTTACTTTTATTTCATACTGCTAAATATATATATATTCTTTTCAAAGTCAGATTTGTCAGGGTAAATCTAGTTCTAAAAATAGAACCAACTCTATTGGTTGGGATTGATTTATTATTTTTTACTAATTTATTACTTTGTCTTTGGCCTTATTAAATTTTTCCTTCTTTCCTCATATTAACTTTTGCCTTTTTACTATTTAGTTGGATATTTGCTTTTGGAGTTCCTTTACTTTTTCACTGTCCTATTTAGTACTGTAAATGTGTAATGTAAATTTGTCTCTGTACATAGCATTAACCAAATTCAAATACTTCATGTTTATTTGAGGCACACTATTCTCCTTTCTAATAATCTAAGACAAAAGTCAAGTTTTAAAATTATTGGTTCAAAATAGTGTGCTAGGTTTTTAAAAAGGTTTTGTTTCTTTATTTTAAATGTTTATTTGTTTTTAAAAGAGAGAGAGTGAGTGAGAGAGAGAAAGAGAGATACAGAGACAGAGGGAGAGGCAGGGAGAGAGGAAACAGGGAATCCCAAGCAGGATCCACGCTGTCAGCACAGAACCCGATATGGCTCTTGAACTCATAAACCATGAGATCATGACCTAAGGTGAAATCAAGAGTCAGATGCTTAATCGACTGAGCCACCCAGGCACTCCTAAAAATTTTACTATAGTTTTTTGTTGTAATTATATATTTTAGAATTTTTATTGCCCGGTATAGTTAATTTTTATAAATTTTTTACAGATATGTTGAAAAGAAGATATAGTCATTGCTTTTCTTTTTTGCTTATTTCTTTCTTTTGCTTATTTGTTTCTATCCTGTAGATTTTGCTTCAGTCGTGTGTTTTTCATAATTCATACATAAAGATTCGTGATCATTATACTTTCATTATATATTATATACTTTATCATTATAAAATATACTTTCAATGTTTACTTTTCCTCATCTGGTAATAGATTGATATCATTTCTTTGTTTTCATTTTTATTTTAAGCCTTTACCTGGAGTCTCTACTTATTGTTATATTTTCAACATTTCTTATCCATGTCAGTTGACCCGTATCTCTTGTATAACTTAAATATTTAAGTTTTAATTGCGGACATAACCTGAAAGATTTAAAAAAGTGTTCACCATTCTTTCATTTTGGAATTTAACAGGTACTTTTGATCTAAATCAAACAGAGTATTGCATAAGAATATATTCATTAATGACACAGGGAAATAAGGTTCAGGGCTAAACCGCCGAAGCACACTTGGGCATTAATTCTACTAAGGAAATCAGTGCTCTCATTGGTATTGACCTCATTTGTAGGCAGTCCCTGGAAAGAGAGAAATAGACAAAAACTTCCCTGCTTCTTTTTCTTGGGTCATTAACTCTTGGATTAAGCACAGCAAAGAAGCATCTGCTGACAGCCTACATCATGGGCCTCTACCCAAACTGCAAGTGGGAAAAGGAATATTTATTTCCATCTTTTATAGTTGGGAGGTCTCTCCTAGCCATTAAGATTGATAAGGTGAGGAATTCTTTACACCTACGAAGCAGGTCAGATTCTAGAAAGCCAAAAATGAGACAAATGTGCATTGCTATTCTTCTAATAGTTACCTTTATAATTTAAAAAGAACATATCTACATCTCTATTTCTTGCTTACTGCCTTTAAACTGTACTTACTGATGATTTGTTATGAAATATGAAGAAATTAACACATGGCCATTTCTTCTCATTTCTTTTGACCTCTTTTACATCTCAATTTTCATGAAGTATATTCTTTTACATTGTCAACACTTCAAATGTTGTCATTTTGTTTTATAATTTTATTTCCCTTAAGTTATCCAATGAATGGGAAAAGTACTCATTTTACATTATACATAACAAGTCAAGGATGCATATTATAATGACTGGTTTCAACACCAAATAATAGGAAAATAAACCAGCAGAGAGAATAACATAATAAAAAAACAATTAATCCAAAAAAAAAAAAGCAAAAGAGGAAGAAACAAGGGCCACAGAATAAGTGGAATTCATAGCCAGATTGTTTACAGGATTATTATTAAGTGATAAGACAAAACAATAGGACCCAACAGAAAAACATACAAGAAACTTGAATAGACACATCTCCAAAGACAATATTCACATGGCTGATAAGCATGTGTAAGGAAATTCAATCCCACAATGGAATAAAACCACAGAAGAAACACCAGTATAAATACAACAAAATAGTTGAAATCCAAAAGCCATCCGTGTCACATATTTGCAAAAAAAAAAGAAAAAAATGGAGCAATGAGAACTCTTATTCTCATCTGTAGGGGGTGGAAATCAGCGCCTTCTAAAACTGAACATATCCTTTGAGCTGGCATTGACTACTATATACATTCCCTATAGAAATGCATTATTTGTGCACCAAAGACCTACCCATGAAGTCTGTGGCATCAATGTTCATAATAGCCTCAAAATGGAAATAGTTCAAATGTCCATCAACAGTAGAATAATGAAATACTGATATGTACCATGCATACTACCCATTAGTGAAAACAAGTGAACTACAACCAAATGCAAAAGCTTGGATGAATCTCACAAATGTCATGTTCAGCTCAAACAAAAAGCCAGATATAAAAAGGATGTACTGTGGATTCTTTAAGATGAATTTCAAAAGCTGACAAGACTAGTCAGCGCTAGAACTCAAGGGAATGGGTATAAGAGGACTAAGAGGGAGCATGAGAGAGGCTTAGGGGGAGGATTCATGTTCTGTATCTTGATTTGGATTATAACTATATGGATAGCATATTGATTATGGCATAAAAAGTCTCCCCAAAACTTAGTGGCTTAAAACAATAATTTGTTAACTCATAGTGTCTGTGGATCAGGACTTCAGAGATGGCCCCAGGGGGTAGTGTGATTCTGCTTCATGATGTCTGGGGCTTTAGCTAGAAGGCTTAAAAGTTGAGATCGGAATCACCTGCAGTCTTGACAGAGGCCAGAGGGTTCACTTCCAAGGAGGCACACTCCCACAGCGAACAGGCTCGTGCTGGTGCTCATGGATTCTTCCTTCTACATAGGGCTGCCTGCATATCTTGCAGAGTTCTGCTGCCTTCTTCCAGAGGGAGAAATCCAGAGGCCAAGGTGGAAGCTTCCATATCTTTTATGACCCAGCCTTGGAAGTCACACAGTGTCCCTTGCAAAGTATCTAACTCAATACAGAGGAGAATAGTCAAGAGTGTGAACAGCAGGAGGCATAAGGCATTGAGGCTGCTCACCGACAGCTGAGGCTTTCACTTTGGCACTACCCTGTATGGATGCCATCTCCAGTAAAATGTTCACTCAAAATAAATTGTTATCAACATTGTTTAGAAAATAATACCAATGATGGGGCACCTGGGTTGGTTATGTGTGTGACTTTTGCTCAGGTCATGGTCTCAATATTCAAGGGTGCAAGCCCTTTCTTGGGCTCTGTGCTGACAGCTCAGAGACTGGAGCTTGTTTCGGATTCTGTGTCTCCCTCTCTCTCTGCCCCTACCCTAGTCACGCTCTGTTTCTCTCTGTCTCTCTCTCTCAAAAATAAACATTAAAAAAAGGAAAATACCAATCAGATAGTCTAAGAAAATAAGTCCCTTTCTTAGATGTTAACTTAGATTATTAACTATGATAGAATGAACCAACATGAACTCTGTAATCATCCTAAGCCTTTCAAAATAATAATACAGGGATAAAAATGGTACCTACCTCCTAGAGATATTTTGAGGATTAAATAAATGATCATTCTTTTAGGTAATAAAAGCAACAAAACTCAAATGCTGTATTGATAAAGGAGCAAAAGGATAGGGGCATGAAGAGTAGTTCTTAAACATTGTGATCTTTTGATGATCAACTCTTAATACTTTTAAGAATTTTTAGGGGTGCCTGAGTGGCTCAGTCAGTTGAACTTTTGACTTCAGCTCAGGTCATGATCTCACGGATCATGGGCTCGAGCCCCACATCAGGCTCTGTGCTGGCAGCTCAGAGCCTGGAGCCTGCTTCAGATTCTGTGTCTCCCTCTCTCTCTCTGTCCCTCCCCTGCTCATGATCTGTCTCTCTGTCTCTCAAAAATAAATAAATGTTAAAAAAAAAACTTTTTTTAATTAAAAAAAAGAATTTTTAAGTGTATGACTGTTTTGGAAAATATAAGCAAAATTAGCATGGCATTATCAAGGTAACAAAACCTAAATAAGACAACAGAAGTTAAAAATACATGAAAATTTTGTCAAAATTTTATCTGGAATCAAGGTAAAAAATTTTTTTAATGTGTGACTGTTTCTGAAAATATAAGCAAAATCAGCATGGCATTATCAAGGTAACAAAACCTAAATAAGGAAACAGAAGTTAAAAACACATTGATAATTTTGTTAAAATTTTATCTAGAATAAAGTTAAAAAAATTTTTAATGCTTATTTATTTTTGAGAAAGAGGGACAATGTGAGTGGGGGAGGGGCAGAGAGAGAGGGAGACACAGAATCTGAAGTAGGCTCCAGGCTCTGAGTTGTCAACCCAGAACCCCACACGGGGCTGGAACCCACAAACTGCAAAATCGTCACCTGAGCTAAAGTCAGATTCTTAACTGACTGAGCCCCCCAGGTACTCCTGGAATAACGTTTTGAATTCGATAGTTCCTTCCCATAACCCTGAGCTATCATTTCTGCATGGTGCTTTCTCATTTGTAAATTTCTTCCGCCTTTACCTCAATGTCCTCATAAGTAGTCACAAAGTCAGATAAATAAGTGTGGTTCTCATTTTACTAAGAAGGAAGTAGATGATCAAGTAAGTGAATAATTTGTTGACTGTCACATAGTTGGGAAATCGCTGACCTTGTACTCTGTTTAGTATTTTTTTAAATTGAAGTACTCTGTTAGTTTCAGGTGTAGAATATCATTATTTAACATTTTTACACATTGCTCAGTGCTCATCATGAGAAGTGTACTCTTAATCTTCAATATTTCCCAATTTTAACATACTGCCTTCAATAGAATGAGGCCAATTTAGGCTTAATTTGTCACAAAATCTAAGTTTATGTTCCAAATGCTGTGTACATGAAAGGTGGCAAAATGCGCATTGAGTCTTGGGAAGATTTTAGGTAAAAGTTCTTACGCACGTGATGCTGGTGGTGCTGCTTGCAATAATCCAGGACAATTCGGTTCCCAAAGCTTTTGAAGTTCAACCATATCTGGTGAATTTTGGGGAAGAGAGGCTGAATGGTCAACTTAAAAATGTTGGCAGTTGACCATTCAGCCTCTCTTCCCCAAAATTCAAAATGCTGGCAGTACCCTCCTACACTGTTGGTGGGAATGTAAACTGGTGCAGCTGCTCTGTAAAACAGTGTGGAGGTTCCTCAAAAAACTCTCGGTAGAACTCCCCTATGACCCAGCAATAGCACTGCTAGGGATTTCCCCAAGGGATACAGAAGTCCTTATGTGTAGGAGCACATGTACCCCAATGTTCATAGCGGCACTTTCTACAATAGCCAAATCATGGAAAGAGCCTAAATGTCCATCACCTAATGAATGGATCAAGAAGATGTGGTATATATACACAATGGAGTACTACATGGCAATGAGAAAGAATGAAATATGGCCATTTGTAGCAAAGTGGATGGACCTCGAGGGTGTCATGCTGAGTGAAATAAGTCAGGCAGAAAAGGACAGATACCATATGTTTGCACTCATAGGTCTAACAGGAGAAACTTAAGGGACCCAAGGGAGAGGAAGGGGAAAAGAGAGCTGGGGAGAGTGAAGGACACAAATCATGAGAGACTATTGAATACTGAAAACAAACCGTGGACTGAAGGGGGAGGGAAGGAAGGGGGTGATGGTCATGGTGGGAGGCACTTGTGGGGGAGAAGCACTAGGTATTATATGGAAACCAATTTGACAATAAACTATTAAAAAATAAAATAAAATAACAAAAAATAATAAAATGCTGGCAGTTGCCAAATTATATTTGCGTTGACTTAAATGAGACTAAGATTATAACTCTCTACACCTACCATTTCACGCTGTAGACTAGGTAAACTGAATAATTCTCAGTTATTTTAGACCACTAGAATATGCTATGCTCTTAAACTGTAGTGAGCAATCACCCCAGACCTTGCAGAAAATCTAAGCTCAGGAAGATATTTGATACGTCTTACTCTTGAATTTTGTGTAAGACTTCATCTTGCCTTTAAAATCGTATGTTTCACATTCTCTACATCTTAGGTTTTTTTTTAATTCGCCTAAACCAGGCAGAGATTTTTACATCCACAGAACCAAGCAAGTCCCAACTATGTTTACATTCTTTTCTGCATATTTCTTTACCCAACAGCCCTTTGGCTCTGAAGAGTGTTCAAGAGTAAACACGATTCTTTATACAAGCTTGAAGAAGAGGTCACCCAAGCAAATATCATGTGACTCCAAGCCTTTGAAAGCTAATATTTAGCAACCTCTTGTGTTCTTCACTTTCAAAATATTTGTCTCTGGAAATAACGTGAGAACGAGTTTGTCAAGGGGAAGTCAAAGTGGACAAAACCCAATGGTCAAATGTTTCCCACTCTCTGTGTCTGAGCCTCGGACAGATCAAAGTGAGCACCTCTATCACCTGTGGTTTTCTGCAACAATAAAGCCTGTAACCTGAGATTCAAACTCTATACCTCAGTCACACGTGGGGGAAGACAATGTAGAGCTCGGGAATTTTTTAAATTATTTGGGATTTAAAAAAATTATGTGTCACCCAGACAAGGGTAAACGTCAAATTTAAAGCTATTTTCAATTTGGGGATTTCAAATTCAATATTTTTAAAGTAAAACAAAACCTCCTAGGTGAAAATAAAAACAAATCTTTGCTATTAATTTTTTTAGTAAATAAATGTTGATCATTGGTGGTATGAGTTAAATGAAACATAAACTTTATATTTATATCAAATTCCTTCTGTAAAATTATTTTTTATGTTTACTTATTTTTTGAGAGAGACAGAGAGTGTGAGCAGAGGAGGAACACAGAGAGAGAGAACAGAATCTGAAGAAGGCTCCAAGCTCTGAGCTATCAGCACAGAGCCCAATGCAGGGCTCGAACCTACAAACCGTGAGATCATAACCTGGCCTACAGTCGGACAATCAACTGACTGAACCACCCAGGTGCCCCTACAGCAAATTTCAAATAACTTAAAAAGTGTTGATAATGTAAGTCAATAGAACACATTCTTTGAAGCAAATTTAAAAGATTTGCTAAAAAAATTATTGAAGCCTTGAAGGGTTGACAGGTTCAAGATCATAACCAGATACAGACACATGTCTTTACTTTGATTCTTTACTCTGAAGGGTTAAATGAATTCAAACTCATGTTTGTGATTATTCCTGATTGTGAAGAACCAAATATCAGTCACATATTTCATAAGAGAATTGAGGCGATCTTTCCAAATTTAATACAAGTTTAAAAACAAAAAACACAACTCACCTAACCAGGTAACTATTAATATTGCCATTAGAGATATGAGCCATACAGTAGTATTTATAACTCGATAATTCACAATAATTCATTCATTTAACAGAGCTTTAATGGGTACCTTCTGTATGTCAGGGGTTGAGCAGGGATTGGGTAAAACACAAAATAGGCAGACAAAGTCCCTTGTTGCAGGGAACTGGGAAGGAATAAATAAGCAGAAAACCATGAGACAGAGAGTTAAGTCCAGGAGAAGAGAAGGAAAAGTTTGCACAAAGGCACCCAATCCATCCTGCAGGGTCAAGGGAGCGGTATACTAGTAGGATATTCAGACTACAGGTTGTTAGGCAGTAGCCAAGTGAAGGGGAAAGTGTTTCCATGCTTTATTTCCTTCTCCAGAGGATCTGACACCAACTTCACCATTAAGTTCTATGAAGTAGTAAAGAGATCTCCTCTTAGAGAGAAGTTGATACATCATCGAGAGGAGATAGCACAATGAGAGAGGTAGCCAGGTACCAAAATGCCTGGGGTTATCCTTATTCTCTGAGACTTTCTCCAAGGCCGGGAAATAGGCTGTATTTCAGGTGTCTGTGTCCAAAGAGGTGTGGGGAATTCAGTCTCATTAAGGCTGTTGGCCATTTAAGACTGTGGACAGGGAAGAGGATTTGTCCTGGGTTCAGTGAAATTCAACAAGTGATAAGGGGCTGTTGAGTGTATGCACCCAGCAACTGGGAGATGGGGAGGACTTACTGCAGGGAGGAGGCAAAAGGTTCTAGATGCATACAGAGGAGGTTATGCAGATTTCATGCAGATGGCCACCATAATAGATAACCTGACTGGGGGATTCCAGTGGATTCTTCAGTCTAGCCCAGGAAAAAGCCAGCCACCAAGGATTGTGAGACGTAGGGGATCTTTGAAGGGCTTCCGAGGGTTGGCCTAAGGTGAGGAGAGAAGAGGCTGGCCAGGGAGACACTACTCAACTTGGTTCTGTTTTGGTTTTGCTTTGTTTCTGCTGATGCTTCGCTTGAACAAAGGTTTACTTAGCTTTTAAAAATTTTGATAACCTCCCATCTGTTGTCAAGGTATACATGTTAATCTGATCATCTAGTAGCTATGAATCCTTGCAGAAGTTAGCCTCTTTGGAGTTAGGGTTCTGTGAGAATCTAGAATATAGTACCTACTTTATAGGGCTGTTGAGAAGATTATATGTAAACAGAATGTAGAAGAAAGCTCATCTTGTGTGGTTGTATACATTGTGCACTATACAAATCCAGGCATGGGTCTATCAGATGGTGCCCTTCTGAGTTAGAAAGTTCACAATCTGTATGGCCATATATGTCAACTCTGGAAGACACGTAGTAAGAGGGTGATGACAATAGCCGTTGTGTTGAGGCAAAAACCTCACTATAAGAGTAGAATAAGCACAGTGGAAAAGGGAGAAGGTTGCAACACTTCGGGGGTGGGGGTGGGGAACTTAAAGGTGTCCAGGATACAACCCAGCCACTCCAAAATTGAGCTCTAGCAATGTGATGAAATCCAGGCCTCGGTGGCTGGTGCATCTAAGAACCAGCCCAAGATAGGGTAGGGCAGTCAGTGGTCCTAAATATTGAGAGTCACCAGTGCCTGTCCCTAGGAAATCTTCTGCTACTCGTCACTTGAGGAAGTTCTGTCAGACACTGATGACTTCTATGGAGTTCTCCAGCCCTCGTAAACAAGAGTTCTATGGAATTCTGAAAGCTGTGTCAGAGGCACACTGGCTTCGTGGAGGAAATCCAGACTTAGAAGGTGACCCTGAGAACCAGGGTTAGCATAGACACCTAGCTCAGAGGTATCCGAGGGCTCTTGCCATCATGAGCACTTTGTGGTCGGCATTAGCAGGACAGCAAAACGACTTGTCGCAGATGCATTAGGTCTTTGCCTCGTAGCCCAGCTACTTTTGTAGGATCAGCAAGACTCTTCTGGCAAAGCTCATATTTCAACATATTATTTCACTCCCAGAACAAGTTCCAATTGAGGGTGAAGAAAAAAGATAAAAAGGAAAGAAATCAACAAAGATCAACTCTCAGACTACTTTATATAATTTTAGATTAAGGAAATTATGTTGCCTATTCTTCCGAGGTGGTAGGAAAAGAAATGAGCTATAAACTATAATCACAGCTAGATTTTCCTTTTAATATTAGCTTCTCCTCTACTAGATTTCACACACAAAAAGACAGAGAGAGAAAAGAAACATTACTCTCACTCAAATATGAACATTTCCTGTGTGTGCATGCGTGTGTGTGCGTGTGTGTGCGTGTGTGTGTGTGTGTGTGTGTGTGTGTGTGTGTGTGTTTAAATGCCAAACAGCAGTGACCATGTGGAAGTAAGCATGGCCTGCTAGGATTATAAGACTTGAAGTACAGAATCTTCTAAAGGAAGATCTGTTCTAAAGAGAGTAAGAAATAGTCATCTTAATTATATTGCCTTGAAATGACCTTAGATTAGATCGAGTTGAATCCCCTTGTTTAAAAATATGAAAATATGTGATCCGGAAAGGGAATGAGACTTCCGTGAAACTAGAGACGAGAGCCGTTGGGAGATATTTCTCCATGGGCTTGTCACATTTCTGCACATCTGTGAGAAGATGCGTTGACTATGTTCCTCTTGTACTATGATTTCAGCGATGTTTGTACAACCAATGGCCTTGGAGGAAAGAGACAGTATCTCCCTCTGGAGCAGAGGGCAGACATCCTTTCTCCCCGTGATGAAAAAGTCAGATTCCTTCAGCTCAGGGCTCCTCTCCTGTAACATAATGCTCCTTGTGTGCACACAGCCATCCGGCTTTGTCTGCATCACCCCTGGGCTTTGGGGGGCGGGGCAAGAGAAACTAGTAAATGTGCTGATGCTCTTGCTACTTGCTGTGCTGTGAGTAATAAAGTCTTTTGTCTCTGACCCATGAGTCTTGTGTTTTCTGCCAGCATCAGGCTAACCTGTTCTCTTGCAAGTAAGATAAAATCCTGGACCCTTCACAATCGATGAACACGAGGGCCTGAAAAGCAGGGATTTTAATTCATAATCAGGTGCTATGGTGTTAACTATTTGATAAGTGGTTTGCAAAATAGTGCTTTTCCTAAAGAATTTGTTCTAAATGAGTGAAATACACATCTATACACACAGAGATAAACAATTGAATGATAGATAAGTAGATAGATGATTGATAGATATAGATAGATAGATAGATGGATAGATAGATAGATAGATAGATAGATAGATAGATAGATAGACAGATAGATAGATAGACAGATAGATAATAGAACAAGCAAAGTTCAAGCCTTAAATAGGCCATAGTTTACATGAGACATTAAAGCATTTTCTCATTCATTCTAATGCTTAGGTCACAAACCAAGCTAGAAATTGATCCATACCAGGTGCTTGGTAGTATTTCCAGGGTTTTCAGTTTCAATTTGAAAATTAGGAGTCTTTACCTCTCTACTTTCGTATCCACAGCAGTTGTCCTCAACTACGTTTCTACCGAGTATGTCTATCCTTTATTTCTCCTCTTATTCTTTCAGGAATCCATTCTCATGTGCCTTCAAACTGAATTATTTTAAGGTCTTTTTTTTTTTTTTGTTCCTGAAGACGTGTCTTGCCCCTATTCTCCCACCTTAGCAGTGTTTCATGGCTGACCCCATTGCTGTGACCACTGTCACCCTCGCTGCCCTGACGGAGACGGTTCCTCCGTTTTCCTATTCTCTGGAGCCCCTCTGCAATAAATCCTGTGGCCTTCCTTGGCCTTTTATCCTCTCTGAGGAACTGCTTGGTATTCAGACCAGCAGACCGGCTGCTTTTCCGTTCCACCACCTTCATCTGGTCTGTGTAAGTGGGGACATGCACTTTTACCAACGTGACTCATGGTCTGTGCCCACCCTGACTCCCGGCCACGGGGAACAGGTTGCACGCAGGAGATCTGACTCTTGAGAGAACAAGAGAATCATCGCTGCCGGGCTGAAAAAACCAAGGGCTCTTGAGGTGATTGCAGGAATTTTCAGGAATAATGAGTGAGAATTGGATTGTGCACAGACGACTGTACTCCTTGGCATTCGAGAAACATCTTAGGGCACCCGCGCCGGCCCAGACTAATAAACACTTCAGCCATGATCTTGAGAACAGGCAATAATTCAGGCTTTTGAACCCAAAATCATTAGCAGATAATCATTAGTTTGGGGATCTCTTCTACCCTTTCAAATCCATTTTCGAACAAAAGCACACTTTTTATTTCTCTCTCCTCTGGCTCTCTTAGTGGCCAAGGATGTTTAATAAGCATAAAGAAAGTTGAGGATTGCGAAGGATGTTTGGGTATGGCCATGGGTGCCTCAAAATAATTTTTTTTTTTTTTTGCTAAGCCAGGATATTCCATGGAAAGAAAAGGTAGTTAATTTTGTAGAAGGTACTAATTCTATTCAGTCTCCTTGACGTTTCTTCCCCAATGGATTGTTCATCCCTTGTTTAAAGAAGAATGTCAGTTAGATATTCTCTAAAACCTATTATTTCCTTTTGCCAAAAGGAAGCTCAATAGAAGTGGTTGGCCTGGAAGAGAGTCTGCGCACAGCCTACGCTCTCCCAGGGCAGCCCAAACTAAGTTCACTGAGCGACGTTTTGCCTGTTTCTCAATGGTACCCACTTCCTTTTTTATCTGACAGATGGGAGGCTCTTGGGGAAAGTGGGGCAGTGGGAACCATGGGGGATCACAGACAGGAGCTATGCGGCTCTTCTGGAACTATAGGCTTGTTGAGACCAGATCTTCTGAGATTATCACTCCCTCTCAGTAGCCTTAGCCCTTCGTAACTTGCAAGTAGCTGATGAGGTTGCATAGGGCCACAGTTCCAGAAGCACATCTTTTCCGAGTGCCTGCATGGCTCAGAAGGTTAAGCGTGTGACTTTGGCTCGGGTCATGATCTCACTCTTTGTGGGTTTGAGCCCCATGTCGGTCTCTGCTCACTGACCTCATGGAGCCTGTTTGAGACTACCTCTCCCTCTCTCTCTGCCCCTCCCCCACGCATGCTCTAGATAGATAGATAGATAGATAGATAGATAGATAGATAAATAGATAAAAAGGTATCTTTTCTGTTTCCGGTTGTAACACTGTCCCATAAGAGTCATCCCTGCTCTTTCCTCTCCTCCCCAGGCCTGCCCCCTTTGCAAGGAAGTGGATTAGAATTTGGAGGGATGTGGTTGTAAAATCTATAAAAGCTCCCGCTATCCTTCTTCCTCTCCACCACACACACACATACACATTTCTGAATTGCAGGCATTTCTGAGCATGTAGCAGAGGTTATTCAGGACCCTTGTGAATAGATTTGGCTTATGATTTATGGCTTGTCTCCCTCACATCTCCTGGCTAAAACCTCCCATGCATGATTTTATGGAATCCTCAGTTTGGGAAGGAATACAAACAGTGTTTCTTCTGTTAGAGTTATCGACTCTATCAGGGAGAGCTGGAGTACTAGGATGTCAAAAACAATGAGGAAGGCATGTGCAGTCTCCGAGGGATTTGAGTCCTGAGGCAATCTCTGCCTGTTCACGCGTCTAACCTAAGGGGTAGATGCTGAAGGCACCCAGGAACCCGGGACAGTATCAAACTAATTTTATAATGAAGAAATCCTTCCCTGGCTTAACTCAACATCTTCTGTTGTTGCTTAACCCCATTTTCTTCTCTTCAATACCTACTAGCAATAGAAAAAACCAGACTCTCTTCTTAGAAGATATTGAACTGGTGGACTCTTTTCTATCTCCTTAGGTAATTCTGTTTCTTTTTTGCGCCAAGTTGGGTGAGCTCCACCCCTGGGTTTCAGCATCTGGGTGCCTGCATCAGGGAACTGACCCTGCTTCTGATCTCAGTGAGGGGAAGTTGCCACTAAATGGTGTTCTTTGCTGAGACCATTAGGTTTGATTCCTAATCAAGGGGCATGGGATTTCAATAGGCACTACTGGACCGTTTCCAGGAAAATGGTCTTCTGGTAAGTGACTCACAATAAGTCCTCCCCAGTATACGTATAAGGCATTCCAGTGAGATGCTGTCCCTCTGTTCCCAACCCCCTGGTGTAAGGACACAGGTCTGAATCAAACTGACTCCATGACAGGCTTCAAGTTTCCCTCTGACCTTGGAGGCCTAAGTGTTGGTTTCTCAGAATCATTAGACAATAGAAGGGCACACATTGCCCAAGGCAGGAGGGACCACCCTTGTAACACCCAATCAGGAAAGGCCAGCTAACACCCTTAACATTTCTAAGGGCAGGCCTAGAGATAGAAGCTATAGATAATCACTTATTGCTTAAGGCTAGTTACACCCTAGTGAGGGTCCTGGGTCCTGGGTCCACTCCGTAATTGGTTAATACTCTAAATGTTGTGATTAGGTCACTGTACCTGTGTCACAATTTCCTGTAACTCCCCCTTCCCAAACCTCATAAAGGCCCTTCCCTGCCTTTGTTCGGGGCTCTCAGCACGGATCCACTGTGCTGGTGAAGTCTGTGAGCCCGAGTTTAGCCCTGGCCAGCCTAAGCCCGTAATAAAGCCCTTTGCTTTTGCATGCGTGACTCGGTCTCCCTGGTGGTCTCTGGTTTTTGAGGACAATATTGAAATCTTGGGCATAACACTGGCATATAAGCCTGCTAGCATGAATCAATAATGCAATTAAGTTGAGTAAGGACACCTCCCATCAAACACTGCAATCATAGCAATTCTTTTTTCTTTGCTTAGCTTTTCTTGATTCTCCTCTTCTCAAAATTGGATCATGTATAATGATTAAAGGAGCTCTGTTGAGGCTGATCTTCTGTCATGCACACACCCCCGCCCCAACTCCTAGACTGTGTGTGATATTGAACTACCTTTCTTATTACAGTCTACTCTTTAAGCTCTACTTCAACATCATTGCTTGCTTTATGCTCTTTATCCCAGATCACACTATATTGCTTAAATGACTCTAGTGGTGGAAAATTCACTAGCTCCTTACAGTGTCTTTTCCCTGCATCTTAGAACTGCTCCATTATGTTGAGTCGGATTGAGGGCTCCCTAGACCTTCTGCATACCGCTTCTAATCCTGTCCTGTTTATTTTGTGGGTTGATTGGCTGGTTGGTTTTGCAACTGATTGCACAACTTTGTTTATTATAGTCAAATTTCACCTGTAAGATCCAGCTATTCTTCCATCTAATAGGAGTGTGATCAACTATCAACTAAGTGAGCATTTTAATTTCTCCTTACTTCATTTGCAAGTTTGTTCAACATGAAGTCAACTTCTTTGTTTTGTTGTGGATAAAAATGCTGATCAGAGCAAGACTGAGAACAGAGTTTGGGGCGAATCTGGAGTTCTTCAGCACGGCTGGGACTGTTGGGGATAAAGGCTAATTACATACAGATGCTTACAAGGAGAGTTACAGAAATATGCTAATCCTGGTGGTGTGAAAGTATGTAGGATATTGGGATTTTTGACCTCAGACTTTGGGAGGAAATTCAATTATTTCATAGAGGGTTGAAGTGAGGAATGATTCAAGATCAGTAGCAATTTAGACTCTAAAAAGTATCTGTATGAAGGTTCCTAGAGTCACATTAACTTAACCCAAACCTAGCACTTTCCACAGGGTATTTACAAGATGCCGACACAAGTTCCTTGAAAAACGACAACAAAAAAGTCAGCAAAAAGTTTGAAAATGTTGGGTTAGGCAAAGTGAAGCTGATTTTTTTTTTTATACACAAGAGTTTTTCATACACAAATTTGCCAAGTAAGTTTCTTAACTGTGTTAATTATGCAAAACTTCGTACATTTATTTGCTGAAAGGATTCGCTTTTTTTTTCCTTTTTTCTTTTTTCTTTTTTGGCTTGGAGCACCTTAAAAGATTATTGTTCGCTTGGGAAACTAACCAAAGTGTCCACTTACTAACTAATCAGGGTGACCCAGATGGGGCAGGTGAGGTGTTCACACTTGCACACCTGACAGTGAATGTCCCCCTAAATTATGCATCCTGGGCACCTCACGTGTCTCATGCTAGTTTCAACCCTGCATCTACACTGTGGGCTGTAGTGCATGCCAGCCAGGGACAGGAATCTGGGCTCATGCACAGAGCCACACTACCATGTTCTTGCTGCAAGCAAGTAGGGAATCACCATTTCCTGAACACGGGAATTCCGAAAAAAAAAGGGAGAGGTGTTATCCCTAACCGGCAGCATCAGGAAGAAACTAATATCAAGATTTAAATTCCTATTCAGTGGTGTGCATAAACACACACGCACACACAAACAGACACACACACAATCCAGGTGTGTGCACGCACACACACACACACACACACACACACACACAGCATCTGGAATACCAAACTGAAGTCTTTCCTTGGTTCAGCATGATGTTGGTGATGCTTCCTGGCTAAACACTATCTCAAGTCAGTGTGTGTCCCCCCAGTAGGGGTCCTGACTCATGGCAGCGCTTGGGGAAATATTAGAACCCTGGCTTTCAGCAGCTGCTTCCATCTGTGGCACATGCCCTTGGCTTCTACAACCAACCATGGAAGGTGAATCTTCCACAGGATGTTGCTTCAGAACCAGGGCTCCCTGTTTCTGGGAGGAACCCCTCCTCCATGGTCGTTTAGCCCTCAGACCTTTGTATTGCCTATCTACTCTCTTTCTTTCCTCCATCTCCTGGCATAATAACTCTTAGAATTAAACTTCACAGACTTGGCAAGGGGTAACAATAACATTCCATGCCAACTCTACCAAGGCTGGAAGTTCTACTCACCAATTTCTCATCCCTCATTTCCTTTGATTTGCTCCCCTCTCCTCCAAACTTCATTAGCTGAATTGACTTGCCGATATCATTTCCAACCTTGTCTGTTTTGTGGGGATGGCTATTGGAGTATTCATCACTCCTAATCCTAGGGTGACATACACCAAATGGGGAGCATGCTCTGTACACTCTGAGTGTCAGCAATAAGGCCAAGAGTCCTCATATCCCCCAATAATAAATAAACACCTTGAAAAGAGTGAAATGCAGTCAATGGGATGCAATCACAAAGCCCAAAAGACTCAGCAGAAAGAAACTCAAAAGATCTGGCAGAAATAAATTCACGGGAGAAATTCTGGCTAGTTAAAGAGACTCTAGATGTGTTCCCAGAATAAACACAATGGGAAACAAGAATTGTACCCAGTTAATTCTGTGGTAACAAGACAACACTGGGATGAACATTTTCAGACTTTGTTTTTGTTTTTGTTTTTTTAGGGGACCACAGATGAGCAATATCCAAGATGCCAGACGAATAAGAGACCAGTGACTAAGACTGGGGCATTGTAAATATGCCTCATTAAACTGAGTTGAAAATATCTCCCACAGATTCTGAAGGTAGGAGTCTTGGAATGAGTGCTGCGCTTACTGGAGTCACCCCAATGAACTCCTTGGTTGTACTTCTGAGAAATTGATGGACTTGACATTTGCTGCTAGGTACTAGTACCTGTTCTGGTTCATTCTGGCTGATGTCTTTGTTGGATGTTTAATAGAAATGGCTGGCATATAAATATTACTCAGTTGATTCTTCAAGCATGTAAATTCAACTCACAACAAAAGACCTACGTTGTAGGAACAGAAGAGGACTTCAACTGGGGATCGAAATATTAGAACCATTTACACAGAGGAAGCTTAATGAGAGTGGAATCCAACAGCTTAGACTATGATGTCCAAATCTCTTCATCATTATGATCTCAACTGGGATCCCATTGTGAAAGTTTCATGAATTTCGTTACAATTTTGTGCTACAAACAAAGATGTAGCAAAAGCAAACAGATGTCTCTGGGAAAATTTTTCGATAGGGGTCACTTACTTCCTTGTTTCCTGTAGATGAAACTGCCATATTAACTATCCATCAATAAGGGTCTTTTCCTTTTTAAGTGAAGAGTGATCTATTGGTCATATTTAAGACAATGTATTCATTTTATTTTCTTTATTTAAAAATTTTTTAAGTTTATTTATTTTAAGACAGAGACAGAGAGAGCAAGTGGGAGGCAGGGGGTAGTTGCAGAGAGAGAAGGAGAGAGAGAATCCCAAGCAGGTTCCACACTGTCAGTGCAGAGTCTGATGCAGGGCTCCAACCCACGAACTGAGCCAAACTCAAGAGTTCGATGCATAACCAACTGAGACACCTAGACGCCCCCAATGTATTCATTTTCCAAATTCATATATTCTGGCTGAAAATTACTATCTTTATATTAATGTCTTTATATCACAAGGCATTAAAAATTTATGCAATATGATGTCTTTTAATTTTCAGCAATATCAATTAATGACAATGATAAGTCTTTAACACATTGGTTAATTTACATGATTTATTTATTTTCAATAAACATTTTTAAGATACACAATTTGAAATCTCATATAGCTTCTACTGTATTTTATACACCGTATGTTAGACTATACTTTATATGCCCCCTCAAAATCCCCATATTATGAAACCCTGCTCTTTGTGCTCAGTGTATCTAAACTGTAAAAATATCATTAGTATACAAATGGCTAGGGTCCAAGACTTCTCTGAAGTTTGTCAGATCCCATAGAAAATAGATGGCACATCCAAATTAGGTACTTTCCAGAGAGTCTAATAAAGAGACTCCTTGTGAAGATATGGACCAAGTGTAGTGAAATTTGAAAAGATAGAGCAGCATCCTAGAGTAGATACCATTTGGAAGCCATTACTTCTCTTGATCTGGAGCGACAATTTTGGCACACCATCATGGAATGTGGGAGAGAGGAAATGTGCTACAGGGATGAATCATATTGTCAAGAGTTGCAGCGAGTTCATGCAACTCAAAAAAACAACTAATTAAATGCCTAGTCTTCATTATCTTTGCATCCTCTAGTCCAGTTGGTGCTCCCCATGGACAAATTCAGTCCATAGAGGTCAGCCTCCCAGATCATATGGCAGGTTGGTGTGGGGTAGAGAGTTCTCTAGAAGCATAAAAACAAAGGTAGTTAGAACATCAGGTGCATAATATTCTATTCTGTGATTCTGAACTTCTTGCTGCTAAGTACATGTCTAACCATTGTTTGAGATTGTTTGAAGAGAAGATAGTTCACTCATTTTTTCCCAATCAGTGATCCTTATGTGTGTGTGTGCATTGGAATCTCCCCCATGATGAGCTTTGTCAAACCTTCACTCCAGACCTCTTCAATCAGAATTTCTGGTTTAGGTCTTATGCATATAGAGTTTGAATCTCTTAAGGAACTTCTCATATGTACTTAATTAAGAGTCATTTATTTGGATCTTCTAACATATTATGCTTGGATTAAATCTGTCCATAATAGAGACCTGTTTCTTGATGCAGTATTTTGAATATCTTCCTTTCCTTCTTATTTCCTGCCCATCACTCCTTATCACAAAAGGAAAAAAAGAGGTGCTTTTACTATATTGTGTTTTGATATTTAATGGACATTATAGGAAATAGCCCTTCGAAAAACATTGTTGGATTTACTGTAAAGATATTGTTGAAGAAATTGCTCATAACTTTCTTTAAAAAAACCCAGGTAAGAAATGGCTTTCTATCTTGATTTAAGGAATAACTAGATTTTTCTTCGGCTTTTAATTTATTTTTGTTATAGAGATCCTGTGAATCATAGTAATGATTGCATATGATTTTTTTTTCTTTTTTATTGATTGAAAATTCTTAGAATTCAATTTAGGCTAACTTTGACTATGCCAATCTACTATTTTCTAAACATATTTACATTTGTTCCATTGAAAGATAAGCAAGTTTTATCTTTAGCAGGTGTATTGTGTATATTTTGAAATATTCCTTAAATCTAATGAAATTCAATTAATTTAATAAATCAGTTAAAATATTAGGAAAAAAAGACTGAAAGAGGAAAGCTTTCTATTCTCTTTAAGGTTGGTTTACATACACTAATCTTGAATTATCAGGAATGATTAAAGTGTTTTCTTTGTATTTCTCTTTTCTACTCTACTATGCTCTAATAATAATATTCTTGATGTGTATACTTAGAATTTATGAAGCATCTTTCCATCTATCATTGCATTTGACCTTCATGACATTCTGAAATAGGCATTATCTTACTAATACAAAAGAAACATCCTGTTTAAACGTACACCTAGAGCATTAGGAAGTGTTAATTTTATTCTTATTTCTGTGGTTTAGACAAAACATTTCAATCCTTTCCAATCTACAAACTTTCAACTATACTTAATGGCAAGGAGACAAAAACACTCTCTGTGTTCATATTGTCCTATTTTTATTCTTGTCCTCCCACAGTTTTGTTGGAGTACTTTAACAACATGAATTATTAAAGGAGGAAAGACCAAAGCCCTCTTTGGTTGTGCATAGATCCATTGCCAAAGCATTTTCAAGGTAGGTAGAAAACCATATTAATACATTCTACACAATCTACTCTCGTCCAAGGTAAGCCATTCTAAGAGATATTTGATGTGTCAAATTTTATGCACAACATCTTTGACAAATGTTTCTGATTCAATGGCCAAAGCTCTTCTAAGTTGAAGTCATTCTAGCTGCAATCCTAGAAATAAAATGTTCATCAGAAAAAGAATACACAAACTGTCTCATAATCTATATAACTGAACTATTGATCCAAGAGCCTTGGGGCTAATGCATTGTGCATTAGTAGAATAGGTAATAAATCAAGAGAGAGTTAGTTAATTTTCAGTGTGTTTGTTTCTTGGCAGGCGAACTGCTGATAGTAATTTTTGCAGGTGACCTCCTTTAGGCTTGCCTTCTCTCTTTCTGCATTAGACAAGTCCAAGCCAGCACATGGTATTGGTCAAAGTGACTAAATGAGCTCTTGTTTATGGGTAATGATCCATTATATTTATGACATCCTTTGGCTGGTGATGAATGCTCATTTGCAGGTGTCATGGAATTTTGACCACTGCTATCTCAATGGGGCTGATTAATTCATCTTGTAAGAAAAGGAAGCTAAGATGATTCCAATTAGATGCACAATAAGACATCAGCGGTTCAGATGAAGATGAAAAAGTCAGGCTGAATTAGTAAAGGCGTCAATTATAAATGCATTAAAAGAGAAATTTACTCTAAGAGGGCAATGGGATCTATTTGTCCCTGTAACCAAAGGGAGATTCCACTAAATACGTTTTTACAAATTGTGTAAAAATTACGGTCAATACTATTGTTAGAATTTCATGTATGCTCTTAAAATATTTGAAAATAGTTTGAACTCCTTAAGAATTTGGATGTATTTCTTTTGACATTTTTTGCATTATTTATTTGCTGGCACATTTTTTAAAATTTTATACAGAGAGATCACCAGCAGGGGAGAGGGCAGAGGAAGAGAGAGAAGCTTAAGCAGGCTGTATGCTCAGAACAGAGCCTCATGCAGGGCCCGATCCTACGATCCTGGTATCATGACTTGAGCCAAAACCCAGAGTTGGACTCTCAACCAACTGAGCAACCCAGGCAACCCACACATTTTTTTTAAAGAGATAATTCAGGGGTACCCAGGTGGCTCAGTCGGTTAAGTGTCCAACTCTTGATTTGGGCTCAGATCATGATCTCATGATTTGTGGGATTGAGCCCCACATCAGGCTCTGTACTGATGGCACAGAGCCTGCATGGGATTCTCTCCCTCTCTCTCTCTCTCTGCCCCACCCCTGCTTATATGCTCTCTTTCAAAATAAATAATCAGCATTTAAAAATAAGTAAATAAAAAGAAATAGTCCAAAAGTAAATTGAATGTAGAACCTGACTACTCAGGGTGGCCTGTGGCCAATGACATCATCTGGGAGCTTGCTAGAAGTGTTGACTCTTGAGCTTCAGACTAGATTACTGAATTGTCCTTTTTTTCTTTCTCTCCTTTTTACTTTCTATTTTTCAGGTTGGATAATCTCTCTTGACCTATCTTTGATTTTGCTGATCATCTCTTCTGTTATCTGCTGTCTATGTTAAAAGACTCTCTGGCATGGTAATCTGATGGGGGTGATGGTGGGGAAATGTTCTCAGACTTATATCAAAGCTCAATTTGCATTGCATTTTATCTGGATTTCAAGAAACACTCACTGACTATATCAAACTTTAATATTCTAGAAACCACAAGAAGCAGATTCCCACATGCTCGCAGTCTTCCTTCAGGATATGGCCTCTCCTACAACTCTTAGATAGGACCGTCAAAGGAATACAACCCTAGTCTTTTACAGCATTAACAAACAAGGGAAAGATATTTTAGCATCCATGAGGTCATGTGATGCTTGCCATTGTTTGTACCCTCATGGTCTATACTAGGTGCCACAAATCTGGGTGTCACTTCAGAACAAATTGCGCCTTATGCAAGTTCTTTCCTGAGTAAAGTTATGCAGGTCTGGTTAGCACAGACTGGCAATTTGTTTTGTTGAATCTTGGGGAAAAAAAGACCCTTTTTACAGAAAATAAGCAGAGTATCTGAAATACTCCTTTTAACCATTACCATTATTTTTATGCAAATAAATAGCTCAAATTATTCTTAAAAGATGAAAGTGAGAAGTGTGAATCATGAAGACATGAAACTCAGGTTTTAACATGCAGGATGCTGGGATAACCTAATTGTGGAAAGTCTGGTACAGAAAGACTGACGAAGGCTATTAACCAGATGCAATTCAAGTACAAACCAACTTGCAGTGAGTGACGCAATTTGCTCAGTATTTCAACTCTCCCTAGCATTAGGGCATGATTATTTCCGTGAATGCTGGTACCACCTCCTACCATATTGGATGTTCATGGGTAATATGATGGTCCCTTTTGCCCTGCCACAATTAAGTGTATGTGATTTTCATCATTTTTGTATTTTTAAGAAGAAAGCTCTTAGAAGTATATGCTTTCCCTCAATTGACAAAGTTGTGCAATATAAGCATTGGCCAAATTACTCTTCTTTGGATCTCTTGTGCCTAGAAAAGGAGGAAAGAATGAGTAAACCAAATAAATATAATAATTCACGTTGGTTTATGTGCATGAGCTGCATACTAACTATAACAGGGAAGTCTTCTTTGGCTTTGCTATCTACCTAATTCTAAATAGACTCAATCAAGGATGACTTAAAATAACACTAACACCTAGAAGAGTAGTTATCTCAGCTTTATTTATAATAATTGAAAAGTAAAAATGACCTACACTGCGGCTTCCAAACAGGAAGTTATTGAGCTAAATTACATCTCAACAATGTAATGGAGTGCATCCTTAAAAAATAATGATACAGAAGATCATGTACTAATATGAAAGAGGATCAAAATATATACTCCTGGGTCAAATAGGATTAGGGTACATCATATCCGCATTTGGATAATCATAAACAGATATGAGACAAGGCACGGATTTGGGACTGGAAGGAGAAACGCCAAAATGCTCACTTACATCTCTGTGTTGGGATTATGAGTGAGTTATGAATTTGCTTTTTGGTTTATAATTACCTATTTTTTAAATTTCTAAATAAATATGTTTCTTTTTAAAGAAGAGACAAAAGTTATGTTAAAAAAATTAGAGCCTGCCAAGGATATACGCATGAGAAAATACACTGGTTGTCTTATTCAAGACATTTCTTTCTAATTTATACCATGATCCATCGAGGTAGACATTAGAATCTAACTTTATAGGCGAGAAAGAAGGTCCCTGAGAAGCTTCTAGAAAGTCTCAGAACACGGAGGTGGTGAGTGCTGGTGTGCCAGTCCCTTGCTGTCTCCCTCATGCCTTCCCCCGACCCCCATTGGCAGTTTCTGTGTTTGCTTTTACTGGTTTTCCTCTTCCTTTTCGATTCACTGACCATTGCGCAATCTCCTTCCCTCTGACTTTTAAAGCAATTTTCTATTTGCCCTCTCACCAGCTCACTCACTCAGCAAACGTTCACTGAACACTTAGTAATCTCTGCATGCAAGAGATAAAGTTATGTGCTGGTGACGTAGAGATAAATCTGACATAAGCCCAAGCCTCAACGGGTTCACACCCCACTCCACAGCACAGATTAATAGTTCAACCCGGTTCTCCATTGCCAAGGGCTCAGGGAATGGACCCGAGGCTTTGACAGCAAGGGAAGGGGCTGGGTGAGTGTCATGAAATAAAGATCAGATGACTTAGTTTATTAGGGTTGTGCCTAAAACAGAAAGGAGCCAGTGCTGGGGTCACCTGAGGCTGAGATGGGGACAAGAAGGATGCATGCAGGTCCCTCAGATGCAATGCTTCTGCCACTTTGATATGGTTGTTTGCTTTAATATCATTTCGACATTGTTGGGCGTTACTGTAGTTTTGGTGTGTGGTCCTCTTGATGATTTTTGCCTTTTTGGGGGGGCGGGGGAAGTGGGGGAGGAATGGCTGTTTTCACCATGTCTAGTCCCACCAAATTGAAAAGAATTAAGTGTGTGGATAGAAGTGATCCCTGAAGGGAATTTGTGAATTCTTACTTTTAGAAATAAATACTTTGTATTATAAAGCTACTAAAAAGAACAAAAAAGAAGATTCTTTTAATTTTAAGCAGCCACATTTATTTTTTGAAGCCTAAAATGCATAGTTAATCCTTTAAAATCTTATGAGAGATGATCTAGCATGTGTTTTAGATTTAATTAAAAATAAGCAGTGATGTTCTTTTTTGATAATGCTACAATTTATATTTTCCCGTAATTGTTACTTCTTCTCAGTCTTTAATGTTCTCATCAGGCTTATAAAACGAAGCCCAGAGGGGCACCAGGGCAGTTCAGTCGGTTAAGTGCCTGACATCGGTCCAGGTCATGATCTCACGGTTTATGCGTTCGAGCCTCGGGTCGGGGTCTGTGCTGACAGCCCCGAGCCTGGTGCCTGTTTCAGATTCTGTGTCTCCCTCTCTCTCTGCTCCTCCCCTGCTCACACTCTGTCTCACTCTCTCAAAAATAAACACTATTTTTTAAAATTTAAAATGAATCCCAGAAATGTCCATTCTGTTATTCACAGTGAGTTGGTATGAAATGCTTCTTTTTTTTCTGTGAAACCAAGCTTTAAAAAACATACGCATCTTGCTAAGAAAGTGGCTGATATGGGCTCAGAACCTGGACACTCAATCATTTCTCTTTTAATAAATTTGATGATTACTGGATGTGTTTTCCGGTTGATGTGAAAAATAACACTGTTGAGAAATTGTTAATGTTCAATCAATATGTATTGATTAAGGTCTCAGACATGTCAAGCTTTCAACTTAAGAAGTCAATCTTGATTACAAAAGTTGAGGAAAATCCCATTTCGTTAGAGCTAACAAGTGTTTTGTAATTGTTTCAGTGTGGCTTTTTCTGGGACACTGGCAAAACGCTACATACAACCTTACAACAGTGTTTTGTGCTTTAAAATTCTCCAACGTATTTTGCTTATTTTCACCATGCTTTGCTGTGGTTGATCATAGAAAACTGTAAACGTTTGCCTTTTCTGGAGACTTGAGGGGTGTTTAATGGAGTTATCTTCCTAACAATAGAAAATGGCCATTTTCCTTCATGTAGTGTTTGTAGGATATGAACAGTTTCCTGAATTGATACCCCTCCAAATGTTTCAATTTACAGAAGCCAAAAGAGTGTACTTTGGAAATAATATCAAAGGAACCGGGTGCTTCTATTTGAGATGCATGAGTCAGCCTCTAGGACGGCCATGTTGAAGAGGGGCAACATGGCGGGGAAGCATGGGGGTGTGGCCCCGTACCTGGATCAGTCCTGCTTCTGCCGTGACTGCCTATGTGCTCTGGGGCAAATCTCTTAACTTCTCTAAGACCCAGGATTCCCGTCAGTAAAATGGAGACCACCACACTGTCTCGCTGCGACTCTAAGGATTAAGTGGCATGTCACATAGAATGCTGGTGGCCCGGAGCCAGGCACACCGCCGGCAGCCTTGATCCGAGTCAGCAGATACTGTTTTATGAAGGGAAGTGTGTAGTCATTCTGCCGCTTCATCTTGTTTTATCCTGTCACTGTCTCCTACTAGTTGTATGGCTGGGATCCTGTCACTTCTTATTGATCTTTCAGTTTTTATTGAAAAAAAAAAATGCAGTTACCTAGAGCCTGACTTGCCTAGTTCTGTATCTGTGTTTACCTGCAGGAGTCTGTAAAATTCCAGTGAGAAGTGACTTTCTAGAAGGAAGAGGACTTATCAAGAACCTGGGAGCTGGAGCAGATATGCAAATGTGCTGCCCGGATCCGGCACAACTGTCTGGCTGCAAGGAGTGTGAGTGCCTGACAGCAGACAGCTTGCTGTTCTCAGGGTGGCCCTGGTCAGTGACCCGGCTTGTGATGGAGGGGCAGATCCCTCCTGGGTGGCCCTCAGCCAATGAGTAAGCAAGCCACAGTGCGATGGGCGGGCCGTTTCCTCCCCACACAGAACATTCCCCGTGGGCATTCTTTGCTAGGAGATGCCCATCTGCTGTGCTGGCATGCTATGACCACTCTTGTCCTTTTACTTTTCACGGCCGTTGTTCTCTAATAAACTTTTCTCACACCTCAGTGTCTCCATGTCTGTGCCTGGAGGACGCCACCTAGGACAGGGACCAAGGGTAAAAACTCAAGAGGTCCCAAAACAATCATCAGGATTGGGCAGGTTGCTGAGAATTGGATCAGAGAGGGTCAAGCTAGACTGAAAGGAGCCAGGGACGGCTGTGTATGTGGGGTGCATCGAAGAGATTCCCCAGTGCAGATCCTCACAGGGAGCATCAAATCACCTAATTAATGGAAAAGTGCTCTGTAAACTCCAAAGTGCCATCCAAATGTCAGCATCTCTTGGTCTGTGCATTGTTTTGCACCCTAGAGCGTCAGGGCACCTTCCTAACATGGTTTTGGGGAGGCCGGTGCTCTTTGCATACCTCCCTCTATTGGCAAAGTTGATAACACATTTTTTCAAAAGCAATCCCGGACAGTTTGCTCTCTGATTCCCCAAATGTCATGGGCGAAAGGTGCCAGAGGTGCAGAGCCCAGGTTGGACCCACCAACAATCCTCAAAGCCTTTAGGGGGCGCTCTAACATTTGATAATATTCGCTCACCACCTAGTAATCCGCATAGGGTGTCAGAACGGGAACACAGGCATGGGTATTCTGGTGTGGGGTGCTGGGGGGGAGTACTACCCCACTCTTATCCCCTCCTGTGGACACTGACCTTTGTCGTATAAGCCAAATGATTCATGCCTGGCCTGTCGCTACAAACTTTACACCTAAGAGTTAATGCAACAGCAATAAAATCCAGAATACATGGAAAGAACACAAGGTCTTTGAGGCATGTAGAGTTCAGGGTTTTTTTCTAGTCTACCAGCCCCTGATTCTCACCTTAAGGAAAAACACGCATCCTTCAAGGGTTTCTGCGACAGAAACCCTTCTGATGCAACAGAGGAGAAGAATGGGTAATTGTTAGAATCCATCCTCCGTGATTCCGTTCTCGATCTTTATGAAGAAGCTGGTTGGAAAATAAACAGATGCATTATTCAATTTAGATCAAGAACAGAACAGAATTATGGGCATCTCATTCAGCACAAACTTCAATGGGCATTTAGTAAAAACTAAGAGAGAAACATACACTGGTGGTTATCATCATTGCTTTTTCACTCAGGATAGAGACATTCTCTTTTAGCTACATAATTATCTTGGTTCCACTGTATCTGTAACATATATATCTATACCTTTTTTCTTTTTTCTTCTTTTTGTGTTTTATTTTATATTTGAAAGAGAGAGAGAGCGCGAGCATGCAGGGGCAGAGAGATGGAGACAGAATCCGAAGCAGGCTCCAGGCTCTGAGCTGTCAGCTGGATGTGGAGCTTGAACCCACAAACAGTGAGATCATGACCTGAGCCAGAGTCGGTCGCTTAGCCGACTGAGCCACCCAGGTGCCTCTGCACTTTTTTTTTTTTCCTTTTTAGCCAGGAGCCCCCTTTGTGGCCAGTTTTTATAGAATTTTTCAGTTTCAACGTGTAGCAAGACAAATTAGCTGTAAAGGTGTGCCCAACCCGTGATGCCATGTTTTCCACTGTAAAGATACACCTCGGTACTTTCCATTAAGGGCCCGGAACATGCAGAAATGTTCAAATCATTGGGGCACAGTCAATCTGTATTTTCAATCTTGGGAAGTGTGAAAACTAAAGAAAATGTCTTTAAAAATGTTGTTTGCTAGTTAGGAACAGAAGAGTCGTGAAATATGTTTCTGTTATCCTATTTGTAATAAATAAATGTAATACATTTAGACGAGTGATTACATTTAAAGGTGTTTATAATAGTATAGGTTTTCCAGTTGAATTTGCTTTTCATTAGATTTCATGCTTGTTACAACTAGTGCTTTGGTCTCATTCTGAATATCAAACTGAATTGTTGAATACGCTCTGGCCATCAGAGCTTCACTCAGTAAATTACTCTGAATTTTGACCTTTTCTTTTCAGTGTTAAGTAACTGGGTACAACACACCTTGTGAGTAACAGATGGAAATTAAAAAGAAGAAAAGATAAATAAACTCAACTTTTGCCAACTTGCCTAATTATCGTGCTCCTTTGGCTATTGCTGTCAAAGTTTTTTTTGTTTGTTTTGTTTTGTTTTTGCTGCACTTTTAGGATCTTTATTAATTCCGGATGAACAATGTTTTATTTGTTGGAGGCAAGGCCCAGGGGATGGTTTCTGCCAAGGAGAGAACCTAGAATCTAAGTTCTATTACTACCTCTGAGTTCTGTGACCTCATTGCTGATCGTCCTGCCGAGTCCCATTATGGACTGGATTGGCCGCCAATGTCCTTCTTGCTCTAACATTTTGTAACTCTCTACTCTTCCCTACGTTTGCTATGTCTTAATTTTGTACTTTTTTCACACACAGATAAAAACTGTACATGAAACAGAAGCTGGACGTGTCTGAAGTAAACCAGAAAAGGCATTTGAGACTATAGACTAGCTTATGCTGACTCCTTGCCACTATGGGCCGGCTGCATTCCTGGGGAGACCCCGGAGTGTCTAACCCTTCTCACCTTTGGAAGTAACTTTCCCAACATCAAGTCCTGCGAGGTCTTGGGTGTTTCATAATCCCTTCAAAGGTAGTGGAAGCAGAATCTCACTTTTATTACTTTGTGCCTTGAATCCAAGAGATTTGCAGGGTATGAATTTTTGACAGCAAAATTATTCTCTTTTTCTAATAGGCTTTTTACTTGGCTTGGCTTTGTACTTGTAAGCAGAGATGCACTTGGATTAGTTGGGTCATTTGGGAAAGAACATCTGACAGATGTGCACTCTATGATTCAGATATTGTTATTGCTGAAGACATACAATTTTTTTTCAACTTCAGCAAGTTTGACAGCTAAATCCAAACACATTTTCATTGATTGCAGTGTTTGTTATATTTCCAGATACCTTAAGAGCCCCAATGATTACTGTTTCATGAAGAATGAGTTTCTTATTTTCTTTAGCAAGTCCACATAGGCTAACACTCTCCTCCCCAGGGAGTTTCTATGGAGTTGGATCAATGTTGTGCGCTCAACGGTTCTTTTCTTGCTCATTCTTGAAGACAGTTGCTAGAAAAGGCAGCCAGTAGATGGTTTAGCCCTTACAAACTGAAAACGAACTGGATGTTTCTAGTTTCTCAAGCAAAACATTCAGTTCTCCCTGCAGATCAATATTTGTTTTGCTTTTAGTGTCAAGAATATGTTTCTGTTCCTTTTCTACTTAGGGATTATATGGATCTAGTGCCATTTATAGTTTTCCAGTGGCATGGGGTCATGATCTGACTTATGTAAAGGACATAAACATATATTATGGAAATAGCACAGGTACCAAAGATAGTCACCCACTAACTATGAACTCAGTCACTGCTGCCCTCCCAATATTCCTGTAGAAATGAAGCAAAGGAATGTATGTGAATTTGTAGAACAGCACCAGTAAATAATACATACAACAAAGGAAATGATTATTTTGGCATGGAGAAACATATGGCTGACTATACTGTCTGAATCATACTGACCATTTTTTAAAGTTATTTATTTTTGAAAGAGAGAGAGAGAGAATACTAAGCAGACTCTGAGTGGTCAGTGCATAGCCTGGTGTAGGACTTGAACCTACGATCTGTGAGATCATGATCTGAGCTGAAATTAAGAGTCAGATGTTTAACAGACTGAGCCACCCAGGCACCCCCATATTAACCATTTTAAATAGTATTTGATAATCCAACTTAGAAATTTGTAAGCAGAGGAATAAAGTTGGACAGAATATATTGCTCTGGAAATTTCCCTCTTCATTCTGTGAACTATACACATTTATGACCAACTGTTGAATGAAATTGCCATAGGTTGTTGGAAATACCTCCTTATTTTCCCTGTCCTGGGTGGTAAGAAAAGTTTTAACCTATTTTCTTCTTTTTTAAAGCATCTAAAAGGCAATTAGTATAAGTTAACTCATTAATACTTGTGACGTGCTTTGTAAATGCTTATTCTCAATGGAATCATGGCTTACAAATGACCCTGAGGTAAAACAAGCATAACATCTAAGTCCAGTATCAAGGATCACAACCTTTTCTGGATGCCCCTGGGGAAACTCTTGCATAAGAAATAGAAGGTGGTCTCAGTTTCAGAATTAAAAAAAAAATCAAGGTTCTTTCTATTTTTTAAGCTTATTTCTTTATTTTGAGAGAGAGAGCAGGCAGAGGAGGGGCAGAAAGAGGAAGAGAGAGAGATAATCCCAAGCAGGCTCCATGCTGTCAACACAGAGCCCTACATGGGGCTCGAACTCATGAACTTGAAGATCATGACCTGAGCCAAAATCAAGTGTCAGGAGCTTAACAAATTGAACCATTCAGGTGCCCTCAAAGAACGGGTATTTTCTTAGAGCTAATGCAAACCAAATATTTCCAAAATCAATGACTCTTTAGTTGTTCCGAAATATAAGTACTACATTTCATCTGGCGAATTTTAGAAAAGCCGAGTTGAATTCATTATGAACTAACTTTTTCTGATTTACAAAGTTCAGCCAATTATAAAATCTTAACAGATTATGCAACCACTCCCCTGAAAACATTTCTAGAGCACAGTCTATCTGTCAAATGTCACTTGGTGGTAATGCATTTCATGTAGACAGAGAATTTAAGTGCTGTCTTAGCCATTCATCAACTAAGGATTAAAGATACCACAAGGCTGGGTCTTAGGTGAGGCTGGGCTATGATGAGGGGGGCTTTTATGGGCTACATCAAGCAACAACTTCATTTAAGAGAGAAAATATGAAAATAAAGACATTTTTAAGTAATCCTAGTCCTGATAGAAATTGAGAACTCAGGGCAGGAGATGGTCAGTGCCCAGTGGTGTGCTGTTAAATGCTAAACAGCTGGTTCTCAAAGGGGGTAATAGGACCCTGACTTATGCCACTTGCCACTTTCTGTAAATAACCCACCGTGGTTGATTTCAAGCTAGCGGTGTGAAGTCGCTAAACACATAGGTGGATAGAAAAACTAAGAATGGGCTCTTGCAAACTATGTAAGTGTGCTCCAACACACCATTGGCTCTTTCGGTAATACTGGCCCCCCTGTGCCTTAATCCTTGTTGGCTTATCATACAATGGAAACATTAGTGATGAATCATTTCTTTTAAAATTTCTATTTTTTTTTTAAGCAGAGACAAAGGAATGAATCAGATTAAGGTAGATAGGGCAGAGGAGGGGCAGAAAGAGGAAGAGAGAGAGAGAATCCCAAGCAGGCTCCATGCTGTCAACACAGAGCCCTACATGGGGCTCGAACTCATGAACTTGAAGATCATGACCTGAGCCAACCATACCACAGTCTAGAGTGCCCCCAGAGTTGTACAAGATAGAGCTTGGCCTAGCAGTACTTGGTGCCCCTGTTATTGCTCATCTGCTTAACCTCACTCCCCCAAACCCCCTCACCACCCCACCCCGCCCCCACAACTCATGATGCATTACATCATATCTACTGCTTTGGGAGAGACGGTTATCCCAGGCCATTTCCTGCAATCTAAACTTGACCTGCTTCTGTTTGGGCTTGCGTATTCCTGGTTCTCTTCACAGGCAGTGTGAGCTGGAGTGGAAGAGAATCAAGAGAAAAGTAAAGCTGAGTTCCGAAGCTATGGGCAAAGATGTTTCAGGCCACAGACTGGGAGGGAGGGCGGAGGAATGTCAGTGTGCCCACAGCCCTGTCGCCGGGCCAGGAACACTGAGGCACAGTGTCCATTATCTGGGGGAGGAAAAAAGAATAAATCAGCACTTCTCCGTGCAGCTAAATTACCCTTAAAAGACCTCACAACTCAGTCGGCTTCTCCAGCTGAGTCATGGCTTCCTGAATGGCCAGGGGGCCTGATGAGCACTATGTGGGTGGCTCTGCGTGGGGCAGTGACCCGGTGCTAATCCCAACTCCGTGGACGTGAGCTTTTGAAAAAGAACAACAAGCCTGCTTGATTGATGGTGTTATGTTGGCCTTTCCTGGGGGAGAAACTCACTTCGGGAGTGTAGGGAAACAGACTCTCCTCATGGTGCTCTGTGCTCACAAGCCCAGGGAGGACTCCCAAGGGCAGAATGTTGTGTGCACAGTCGTCCAGGGCAACGTGGAGGGGAAGCTCGGGGGGCCTGGCTCTGAGGAAGGCACGGATCAAAGATTGGTCTGTGTCTGGTTGTACAACACTAGAGAACCCTCCTGCTCTCTCCCACGTACATGCTTACATATGCTCCTCACTCTTTCCGAAGAGGAAGAAAAGAAAAAAATGGAGGCGTTGGCACATATCTTGGCTACCACGATGCTCCCTGCCAAAAATGACCAATAAAGTGGTCATTATAACTTTGCTTTGAGATGGTGGATCCTTCAAGCAGAATGCCAATCTCGAAAGATCTGCAGAGTACGTGCATGATATAAGTTATAAAGAAGCTGTTGGTTGTAAGTAACGGAAGACCTACTTCGAGGCAGCTTAAAAGAAAGAGCGAAGGCCGGGCTGGGGCAGCAGGGAGTCAGCAGGGAAAAAAGATTAGTAGAAGGTCATTAGGTCATTTCATAGTAACCAAGAGTGGAGAGGCTGCAGGCCTCCAGACTGGAGCCAGGACTGGGTCGAGGGGTGGCGGTGGGGTGCATGCGGGGGGCTCTTCATAGAGCCCACAGTACTAGGTCATGCTTCTCTGCAGTAGAGGCCTCTGCACATATATCCAGAAAAGGAGGGCCAAGAGTTCCTGAATTTTCCATGTTCCAGTCCAGATACAAAAGAGGTCTTTCCATCCCAATCTACAAAATTCCCCAGGGAGAAACAGAAGTTTCTGAGTGTGGTGAGGTGTCACCCTTATCAAGCGATTGTAGGAAGGGTGCAGGGTCTGGAGAAGGAATCTGATTCACCCACATGCGGTCTCTACAGCCTGAGAAAGTGAGTTTTATGTTGTCTCCTGCCAGGATCCCTCTTCTTCCGTGACAACACACACAGAAGAGCAGAAAGGTCAGGGGTTTCAAGCCCTGCCAATCTGCATGCAGACCTCACTGTCCGGTTATTTGTTGTTTAATTGCAGATACATAATTTAACCTCTCCAAAATTCAAATTTCTCATGATCACAAGAAATCCATGTTTTCTGGGATAGTGGTTCTCAGAGTGAGTTCTGGTATCATCAGCCTCAGCCACACCTAGAATTTGCTGTAAGTGCAGATTCTCACTCTTTCCCAGCCTGCCTCAGAAACTCTGGGGGTGGAGCCCAGTGACCTCTGTTTGGTTGAGCCCATCACCGGAAGCATGCTACAGTTTGAGAACTGCTCCAGGGCGCTGGAGGGATCCTCCAGGGGCCCTCACCAGTGGACCACAAAGTCCTGGCTGAGGGCTCATTGAGCCTGCCAACCCCTGCTTCCACCCTCACCCATGGCGGTCTGTGCAAGGGTCCTGGGCATGACGCCTCTGGAGTCCAAAGTTCCTGGGACCCGAAGATGTCTGCCATAGTTTTCCTGAGGAGAAGTGGGGTTTCTCCACCCTGAGTCAAGGATGGATTAAAAAGTAGAGGTATTTGGGGGTCCCTGGGCAGCTCAGTTGGTTAAGTAAGCATCTGACTTTGGATCAGCTCATAATCTCACAGTTCATGAGTTCAAGCTCCGCATCGGGTTCTGCACTCTCAACGCAGAGCCTGCTTCAGATCCTGTCTCTCTGTCTCTCTCTGCCTCTCCCCCACTTGCACTCTCTCTCTTAGAAATAAAATAAACATTGGGGTGAAGGGACCACTTGGTCACTTGAGCATCTGATTTCAGCTCAGGTCATCATCTCACTGTTTGTGGGCTTGAGCCCCGCATTGGGCTCTGTGCTGACAGCTCCGAGCCTGGAGCTTCTCCAGATTCTCTGTCTCTTTCTGTCTCTCTAACTCTCCTCTGCTTGCGCTCTGTCTCTCTCTGTCTCAAAAATAAATAATAAGCATTAAAAAATAATAATAAAATAAATAAATAAATAATAAGCATTAAAGTAATTTTAATAACAAATAAAATAAACATTTTAAAAAAGTAGAAATATTTGAAAGACTAAGGCACCAGGTGTCTCCTGGCCCGGTGCTTGTTTGAGCACAGGAGGCTGTGGACCCACCGGATATGAACATTGTTCCAGGAAATTCTTGGAAAAAGAGCTCTCTCCTTCCAGAGCTGCTAGATGGTGAAGAGGCAGGGGGAGTGGAGGGAAATAGCAGAGCACATCTTACGGAGGGAGAGGCAAACCACATGGGCAGGAGTGTAGGAGGCGGCAACATTCCACGGGACTGGACTTCACCTACGGGGAGGACGCCATATTGATAGTTGGACGTGAATGATGGTCTATGGTCTGACCCGCATGTAGCGCAGCCTCGCAGAGAGATACAGGAGAGCAGGGTTGAAGGCAATCGCTGGGAAACAAAATGAGTGTTTGAGATGCTGTTTGGAAAGTACATAAACATAAACGGAAGATTAATAAGCAGCTGCCTCTTACTGAGCCAGACACTTAGTTAAGCAACTAAGAAAAAATGATGTCATTAATTTTTATGATGACCTTGTGAGGAGGTTATTAGAATTCCTCTGGTACAGAGAAGGAAACTGAGGCTCAGAGGAGGTTTAGTTAAGTTGCCAGAGGCCACACAGCAAGTTAGCAGGGCCAGCCCATGCTGGGGGACCCCCACGCTCTTCTGTCTGACCCCGGATCCACGTTGCAACTGAGGCTTCTTTGTGGTAGCTATTTTAATAATACGTGAATCCCTAAATCGGGGATATTACTCATTTCCTTCCGGGATGGAGTCCCTGAGGGTTTCAGATTGCAGATCTGAAATAGAGAGACGATCTCTCTGGCCTTTATTTGTCCACGTGGACCCCTACGCAGGGGTCTCAGCCCACAGAGTCCCAGACCTGCTGTTTTGGAACCGGGAGGCTGCTTTGCTCAGCTGGCATTTACGTGACCCCGTTTGCTACTTGAAATTCAAGGCAGAGTCCAAGCGTAATTGTTAACTTTTGCTCATCGGGGCAAAACTTTAGGGGAAGTCTTAGAGAGACCTTTGTAAATTGCAAAAGGCCAGGAGTCACTAGGCTCTGCTCACAATGGCAGTGACAGGGCATCTCTGCAGGCGGGGAGCTGTGTGCTTACCCCCTCCTGCATCCTCCTCCCTGCAGGTAAAGTCCCAACCATTTATTGCCTCTGTCACTCCCTCGCACACACACCTGTTTATGAGCATGAATCACAGATTTCCAAATAACAAGTAAGACTGTTTTTTTAAACACACACCCCACAGCCTGGAGCCTTCCAGCCTCCCTTCCAGCTGCCCATCATGTAGATTCTGACGAGCCCAGCGGAGGTGCAAGGGTGATGAAGCCATCAAATAGGCCTCCAGGAGCTTCAACACTCCCAGCAATTTGTAGGGCAATTACCAGCTGAACTTGGTCTAGGTCTTGGCCGGAGGCCTCGCTGCAGGGTGTGGTGTGAGAGCCCAACGATCTGCCGTGGGCGAAAGCCTTGCAGTGGATTACAGGGCTGAGGCTCAGGTCCAGGAAAACTGAAGGGCCTGGAGAATGTACCGGAAAGGCTTACAGCTGCAAGACTGTGCTCGGAGTCACTCTTGTTCCTTTTCAACCTCTAGAAATGCATTGCTATTAATTCCATTGAAACGAGGTGATGGATGCATAGGCTGACTGCCTTGCAAAATAGCCCTAAGAGCTTTTTGTTTGGGGGAGAGGCAAACAAGTCATATCGACATAGAAACTTAGCCTTTGAGGAGTCGGATGGCCCTTCTAAGTCCCTGCTCCCCTGTTCAGAAAGCTATGTCATCTCCTGAAATTGTGTCCTGATGGTAGAGGTACACTACCCTACCCGGAGGAGGAAGGAGCAAATGTGGAGGCTCAGGAGAGTTCTGAGTCCTCCGCCAACGGAGGAACATTCATACTTCATCCTTATAATTGTGTATTTACTATAGATCAAGGGCTATCTTAGGTATCATTTCATTTAATATTTATAGCTAACCTGGGTGTGGGCTTGTAAGCATCATTTGACAAAAGAGCAACAGAAAACATCCAAAAGTTTGGACCAGCACAGTTATGCATGATATAAAAATCACTGTCCAGGGCTTTATCCAATATGTTTATCAATAGAAAATGTTTCAGGTCAGATCTTTTTTTATTAAGTCTTTTTATTTTAAATCCAGTGTAGTAAACATACAGTGTTCTATCAGTTTCAAGTGAATAGTATAGTGATTCAGCAATTCTATACATTACCTACTGCTCATCATGATAAGTGTACTATTAATCCCCTTCATGTTAATTCCCTGCCCCCCCCACACTCCCTTCTGGGGATCATCAGTTTATTCTCTATAGTTAAGAGTCTGTTTGAGGTGCCCGGGACTGGGTGGCTCAGTCGGTTGAGCCTCCAACTTTGGCTCAGGTCATGATCTCGGGGTTTGTGAGTTCAAGTCCTGCATCAGGGTCACTGCTGTCATCAGGGAGGTTATTTTGGATCCCTCTCTCTCTGCCCCTCCCCCACTCATGCTTTCTTGCTCACGAGTTCTCTCTCTCTCTCTCAAAAATAAATATTTAAAACGTCTTTTTTTTAGTTTGTCTCTTTTTCCTTTGTTCATTTGTTTTGTTTCTTAAATCCCACATATGAGTGAAATCATGTGACTGAATTTTCCTGGCTGAATAACATTCCATTCTGTATGTATATTCTTCTTTACCCATTCATCAGCTGATGGACACTTGGGCTGCTTCCCTATCTTGGATATTGTAAATAATGTTGCAATAAACAAAGGGATGCTTGTATCCATTTAAGTTAATGTTTTGGTACTTTTGGGACACTCAGTACTGTGATTGTTGGATGGTAGGATAGTTGTATTTTTTAATTTTTAAAGATTATTTATTTATTTTAAGAGAGACAGAGAGAAAGAGAGAGAGAGAGAGAGAGAGAGAGAGAGAGAGAGAACAAGGGATGGGCAGAGGGAAAGGGAGAGAGAACCCCAAACAGGCTCTGAGCCATTAGCACAGAGCCCAACTCAGGGTTCAATCTCAAAAACCATGAGGTCATAACCTGAGCTGAAACCAAGAACCAGATGCTTAATTGGCTGAGCTACTGAGGTGCCCCTGGATTTTTAATTTTTTGAGGAACCTCCATACTGTTTTCCATAGTGGCTGCACTAGTTTACATTCCCATCAACAGAGCAGAGGGGTCCTTTTCCTCCACATCCTCACCAAAACCTGTGTTTTTGATTTTTGCCATTCTGACAGATGTGAGATGAAACCTCATTGTAATTTGATTTGTATTCCCCTGATGAGGAGTGACGAGCATCTTTTCATGTGCTTCTTGGCCATCTATATTTCTTTTTGGGTCAGATCCTCCAACAGTTTATGCTCGCTCAGGAAAAAAAAAAAACCTACAGAAAGCATTTTTCCCTGGAAGCCAGAGTCTCTCCATGGCTATGTAGCTCATCAGGTTTCCCTTTTCCGCTTGGCTGCCGGGAAGCCCAGGATGATAATGAGTGGGCAGTTATGGAAACCTTATTAGAAACTAATATATTTGCTTTCTCCTTTTCGTTAGTTGCCTTCTATTTAACCTGCCTACGTAAAAAAGATCACAGATTCTTTGAGAAACAGAGGTCAGCATGAGTAATACATAAATAGAAGGACTATAATAAAGAACAAACAAAAGTGTAAGTGGCAGAGGCTGGCCTCAAAGGCAGATATCCTAAGTCCAAAAGCTGCAATTTCCCACATCATCACACTGCCCTTTCTGGCAGGTCTGGTGAGCTTCTGCTGGAGGATGCCCCCTTCACCCCCGCCGGAATAGATGTGTTCTGGCTCCTGGGGTGTGGAGTGGTGCACAGTGGGGTGGCACCTGGACAGGGAGAACAGTGCTGAGGGGAGAGGCCTGACCCCACAAGGGCTGAGCCCATGTGTGAATGTGACTTGTGTGCCTCTCCCCCAGACAAGAAGCTTTTGGGTTATTTTGCAAGCCAGTCAGCCTGTGCTTCTATTTTTATTGGAAGTAATAGCAACATGGAGCACCCGGGTGGCTCAGTCAGTTAAGTGTCAGACTTCAGTTCAGGTCATGATCTCAGGGCTTGTCAGTTCGAGGCCTGCATAGGGCTCTGCTCTGACAGTGCAGAGCCTGTTTGGGATTCTCTCTTTCTCTCCCTCTTTCTCTGCCTCTCTCCCACTTAAGCCCATGCTCTCTCTCTTTCTCTGTCAAAATAAGTAACTAAACTTAAAAAGAAGGAAATAAATGCAATATATTTTTAAAAGCTGAAAACAGGAATGAGAGGGACCTTGGGCACTTGGACCACCACGGCCCCACCCCTGTGCCCTCACCCACCTGGACAGCAGGGACTTAGCCCTTATCAGAGCAGAATGGTCTGGAAGTTGCTGGCCACATGCCACCGACTATTGATTCCTCAGGAGCAACCCCGCAGTCTTTCCTTGAGGGGGAAAATTTAATTACGAGGAATTTACAAACATATTTGGAAAGAAAGGTAGGGCAGTCATTTTTCAATTAGGTAGAAGCTGGTTTTAATCACCTTCCTGGCAGCAGGCCCCCTCGGGAAGCAGGCACTGGTGCAGATGGAGACCGGAGCAGAGATTTCGAGGAGGAGTTTTGGGCTTGGGCATCCCTCCCAGTGGTATTGGCCACCACGTGAAAGCCTATGTTCAAGGCTTATAGTTCTTTTCAGATCTCCAAATCTTACTCCCATAGATGTACTGTTTCGTCGGGTCTGCAGGAGCCGGGGTGGGGGTGGGGGGGTCTGTGATGGCTCTGAGCCAGAACAACAGGCAAGCTCAATGATCTTCTGGAAAATTCCATACGTCTTAGGCCAGCCTTCTAGGAAAGGAGCCTCTGTGTCAGTGGGTGTATGTACAAGTATGTGTTTGCATGTGTGTGGGCAAGAATGCACACAAGGGACCATGTGTATGAGGTGGTGTGTGTAAGAGTATAAAGGTGAGTGAGTGTGCATCCATGAGCAGATGTGGGGTGAGTCAACATATGTGCACACGAATAAACAAGTGATTGTGAGCACGTGCGCGTCTGTGTCTGTGCATGAGTGTGCATGAGTGTAAATTGCGTGGGTGAGCATGTGAGGGCGCATGTGTGCGAGTTTGTATGAGTAAGTGCATATTGGAGTGAGTTCTTGAGTGAGTGTGTGCGCGAGTGTGCGTGCATGGTGCATGAGGGTTTGCTGGAGTCTCCTTTTAAACATTTATTTATTTATGTTTGAGAGTGACAGAGAGAGCAAGCGGGGTAAGGGCCAAGAGTAGGGGGTACAAAGGATCTGAAGTGGGCTCTGTGCTGACAGTAGAGAGCTGGATGGGGGGCTCCAACTCCCAAACCGCGAGATCATGACCTGAGCTCAAGTCGGATGCTCAACGGACTGAGCCAGCCAGGTGCCCCCCTGGAGTCTCTCTCGTTGCATGAGGGGGAGGCATGGGGGGAGGAGAATGAGACTGGAATGGTAGCCTGCTTGGCCTTGCTCTGCACTGACAGAAAGGAAAGCATGGACTAAAGCGATTGGCCTCGATGATAAGGCCTCCCTGTCCCCATCTCCCTCAAACACCTAACAGTCCTTGAATAAACAAGGAAAGATAGACAGACACAATTCCCTAGAAAATAAAATAATCGTGTAATCTTCTCATTAGCTTCCCACACGAGCTCCACAACTTGGCCTGTGGAAGGGCCCATGCCAGGTTCCCAGTGAGTTCTGGACCGCCCCAGCCTCTCTCAGTTTCACAGGTTGTTCTGAAACGGAAGGAGTCTTGGGAGCAGCAAGCCTGACGGTGTCATCTTAGCCATTACAGACTAGACAGGAGAGTCTTGGTTCCCCCATGTTCTAAGGGCACAGAAGGGCAGACCTGGGGTCAGAGTTCTAGACGGTCACAGGAGCATGATTTCACTTGGTTCCCTCAAAGATGCCTGCCTTCTTACGTCTTGTCCTTTCTTATGTCAGACTCTTCCTTGACATCCCTTCCTGTGCTGTCTAGCTTGTGGCTAGATTATTTGCATGGTGGCATACCCGGTCTTTTTTTCCTCCCCCTCATTCCATAAATCACTGCTCCCCACCCTTAATCAACCTTACAATTCCCCTGAGTATGTTACTCTGCTGTTCAGAGATATTCATCGTCTCCCCATTACCTACAAAATAAAATCCAAGATATGTAATTGGCATCCAAGATCCATTACAGTCTAATCTACATCTATCTTTCTTATTTCCTATGTACTTTTATCAAAACTGGCTTACTAATTGCATTAAGAATATACTTTATTCAGTCTTTCATTCAGCAAATGCATATTGATGACTTTCCTTGTCCTAGTCAGTGTGCCAGCCCCCTAATAACATAAGAACTTTATCATAACATAATGTCGTAGATGTCCTAAGAACCTACTGTGTGCCAGGTACACTTCTAAATTCCCTGTGAAATAATCATTCTGCAAGGCTTCCTCATGTACTGTAGGGGGCGCCACATGCATGATGGATACCAATATGATGATGCCTTTTGGGTTTTGCAACGCATCAACTCTGCGTGTATTCTTCACAACAACCTTAAAAGAGATGTGATTCTATTGAACCTATTTCGTTGACGAAGGAACATTCACAGTCGCATTACCAGATAGGTCCCTTACAGGGTAAGTAAGTGTGAGCACTGAAACCTGATTGATGGCTTGGAATCAGAACCCATATGCCTGACCTTTATACTACACCGTCCTTCCAAATGTCCATTATCTCATTAAATGCTCCCCACAGTGCAATGAGGCCGTTACTAGCATCACCGCTTCATGAGTACAAAACAATATAGAGTTCAGAAAAGCTAAATGACTTGTCAGATAGTTAGTAAATTTCTCACCAGGATTTGAATCCAGGTTATGTCAGTTTTACTAAAGCCAAGTGAAAAATTTTCTAGCCCTAATCAGTGTTCATTCTGGTGAGAATGGAAAGTTTGGATCCCAGAGGACAGAGATTATGAGTTTGCCACTATCCTTCACTGACGTCCCCTCTCTCTGGAACTCTGTTTCCTCATGGGCAATATAAAGCAATTTGATCATATCAAAACTTCTCAATCTAGGGTGCACATTGGGAGAGCCTGAAGAGTTTTAAAACATATACCCATCTGTCATTTTTTACCTAGATATTCATTTAATTGATGTGTGGATGGGCTCAGGCATTAATGCTTTTCTAGAGGGCCAAGGTTGAAACTACCAGTTGGTCCATAATCACCACTGTGGGAGATTGGCTTCTAGTGCGTCTCTCATTTCAGGGTCTTTCTCTTCTGTTGAAGTCAATGTGTGGCCGTCCACTTGAAAGGCATTGTTTTAGAGAGCTGATTTAGCCAAGATAGGTTGGGTGGCAAAGGTGGATGATGCAGAGATCTGTCCTAGGTTGTTTTTCTCACTCATTGTAGCCCAGCCGCTCCAGATCCATACTGACTTTGCTCCTAGACACAACAGCATCCATCTAGAAGAACACCAACAGGTAGAAAGAAAAGATAACAAACCATGCTTCTACTTCAAAGGAACACTCATCATTTCTACTTATATCTCATTGCCTAAGCAAGTCCATGGCCACGCCCAAGGTCATGGGTGTCTGGAAGTATAATCTACCCCCAGAGAGGGCAACTGGTATTTTTGTGCAACTAAGCAGTGACTATAGGTAGTTTTTTTCCAGTCCAGCCCATCACACTCATGAGGACCTTACTGACCCTTCGCTGGCTTTACTCACTCCCTACTTGGGATCTCTACAGCACTTGGAGAACCTTTTTTTTTTTTATCACATAGTAATCTGTGTGCTGATTTTATGCCCTATATAACATAACAATTTTTTTTAATGCACACATTAAGTTCTTTATACACTGAAAGTATTTATAAGAGCATGCATTAAGTGTAGGCAAACACTTTTAAAATTAACGTGACCATTTATTTGCTTGGCTAAAAATCTTACTGATAAATCTGCATTGCTGAATTTATTTCTGTTCAATAAATATTTATTAAATAGTTACAATGACAGAGTAGGAGTCTGGTGCAATTGATAGGAGAAACTTTGGATTTGGAGTAAGCAGACTAAAGATTAAATCCTGACTCAGGTGGGGCACCTGGGTGGCTCAGTCAGTTAAACATCTGACTCTTGATTTTGGCTCACACCATGATCTCAAGGCTTGTCAGTTCAAGCCCCGTGTTGGGCTCTGTGCTGGACCATATGGAGCCTGCTTGGGGTATTTTTTCACCTCTATCTGCCCCTCCCCCATGCACATTGTCTCTTTTTTAAAAGAAATAAAACTTAAAAGAAAAACCACCTAAATCCTGGGGCACCTGGGTGGCTCACTTTGTTAAGAGGCCAACTTCGGCTCAGGTCACGGTCTCATCATTCATGAGTTCAAGCTCTGTATCAGGCTCTGTGCTGGCAGCTCAGAGCTTGGAACCTGCTTCAGATTCTGTGTCTCCTATCTCTGCCCTTTCCTTGCTTGCTCTCAAAAGAAAATTTTTTTTAAATCAAAACAAAAAATACAAAAAACCTAAATCCTGTGTCAGTCACTTACAAGCTCTGCTCTGGAACAAATTACTCCATCTCTCTGAGCCACGTTTTCCTACTTATAAAATAGATTTTTTGCCATCTCATAAGGTGGTTGTAATGGTTAAAGGAGGTAATGTATATACCTCTAATGTTACAGGTATTCAAAGTGATAAACTATTCTTCTCAAAGTAATGAGTTAGTATTTTAATAGTCTAATTTTTATAGGCAAATGTTTACTTTTTTTCTGTTTCTACTCAAACAACATTTCCTCCTTCTTCCTCTTTTAAAGCCATGGAAAGGGGAAAATTATATTTAATTTCAATCTCCTCAGTCTCAGGGTGGCCTAGCATTAACTAGATTCTGTAGGATCTCCAGGAAGATGCATGATCATGTACTTTTCTGCTTTTAATTTTCTTTCACATCCAACTGCCAGAGATACTGGAGAGAAGTAGCCACTCCACTCTCATCAAGGCAGGCCTTGCCTCTTCTATACCTTCTGTAGCTACATTAGCCCATCTACATTCTAGATAGAGCCAATGTGTTGACACGGAATATGTATGTGTTTGGAGTCTGACTAATTTTGGTTCAAATTCTGGCTCTGTTGACTGTCTTATGTCATAGTCACCAATTAGTTAATTCCAAGCATACATTTTTCACTCACTAAAAGGTTATACTGTATATCAGTTTGCAGAATTTGTAGAAAGATTGAAATATGATAGAAGGCAGAGCTTATATTATGGTTCTTGCTATACAAGTTGGCACTCGACTAAGCATTAGCCCATCATTGTATTCGATGATGCCTTCCCACTGTAAGGGTCTTCTTTGGAATGAAGGCTTTGGACAGTTATGACATTTTCAGGGAAATAAACAAGGTAAATATATACTATCAATGGGTCCACTGCTCACGTCTGTGTTAAATCTTCAGTGTTAGTTCAGATGCACATTTCCACAAGTGATATCCTTAAACTTCTACTGGTGAGCATTTCTGAACCTTGAGTTTAAGGATCAATAGAGGGAAAGTTTGTCCTACAATAACTGTGAACCCAGAAAGGCTGTCACTATACCTTCCCTGCTTCTGTCCTGGTAACTTCCCACGCCCTTGTCAATGGCAGAGGATTTAAGTGCACCATTAGTCTCTCCTCTAGTATAATATGAAATCAAGATAACTCAGAAGCACAAAGTTCTCACTGGGTGACTGAAGTCACCTTGCACGTGCTAGCTGGCGAAAAGCACTTTTCTGTTGTTCTGAGTAGCAAGTTCACGTTCCAGGCTGTACCCTCGGAGCTTATGTGTTTCATGTGGGTTCTCTCTACACCTGATATAAACCAAATTAGATCCTATTTTCAGACTAAAAGGAAAAAAAAACACTTTTTGGAATAAAAACTTTGCTTTTTATTTTTCAACTTATATCTTAGGTTTACCATAGGATTTTAGTTTTAAATTGTTCTCATTGGAGATTCTTGATTGGCTGGAAGCCCCCAGACTCTGCTTATGAGAAATGGTCAAAGAACAATGACAATGGAATATACCAATAGCAGAACTGGTTAAAATATTGGAGCATCATGGTGGTCGTTTTGCATTTGTTACACCTTGTTATTGCTAATTATTGTCAACATGAGCCACAAACCAGAGACACTGAAGGAGCTTTTTATAAACTATAGATTCCCAGGCCACAGGCTATACCTCTGAACCAAGTATAGAAATTCAGGTATCATTATTTAAAAACAAAATTCCATTGTTTGATTCTAATGAACAGAAGCATAGCAAATGTTGAGAAACCTAGAAGGGGATAACTACCAGTGATGACTAGTAAAAATCATTTTCCACGGTCACTTAGTAAAACCACAGACTAGCATTCGATCCATCCTGATCTCACAGAGTGAAAATGTAGCCCGGACCTTCAACAAAAGCAGGTGCAGGAGTGCAGAGAAATCCTATGGGATGTGGAAGGGCCCCGCCTGTGTTGTTTCAATTCAGTGAGATAAAGAAAAGGGCTAGATATCAATATTTAAGATTCTTTAATGTTTTATTTTGAGAGAGAGAGAGAGAGAGCAAGTGCACAGGGGAGGGGCAGAGACAGAGAGGGAGAGAAAAAATCCTAAGCAGGCTCTGACTGGTCTACACCTCTAATTTGTTTATTTATTGATTTATTTATTTATATTTAAAATTTTTTATTTTTAATAATTTTTTTAAACATTTATTCTTTTTTGAGAGACAGGGAGAGACAGAGCATGAACAGGGGAGTGGCAGAGAGAGAGAGGGAGACACAGAATCTGAAGCAGGCTCCAAGCTCTAGGCTGTAAGCACAGAGCCCAAAGTGGGGCTCGAATCCACAAACTACAAGATCGTGACCTGAGCCAAAGTCAGATGCCTAACCAACTGAGCCACCCAGGCACCCCTACTACCTCTAATTTAAAGAAAGGAAGTAATGCCCTTTTTCCTAGGCACTTGGCCTACTTCTTAGCTTATCTAGCCAATTAGATCATGTCCATGGACATATGATAGATCCTGTTTTATTTCTTTCTCCTTGTTGATGAGGGTTTGTGTGTGTGTGTGTGTGTGTGTGTGTGTGTGTGTGTGTTTGTAGGTGGAAAACCAAACTATAGATGTGTTTATTCTAGTCTAGAACTCTAGAGTTGAACCCTTTCTCATGAACTTCTGAGCATTGTACTAGGTCCACTCACCTTGCTTCTCCTTCCTCCACCCTTAGTCTGATCTGCAGCATCTGGTCCAGCGCACTGGTTCTAGCCAAGATGACAAGAGCACCACAGGACGTGGTGAGCACACAAAGGACACCTCCACTTCTGCTTGTCTTTGGGTAAATGGAGTTCTCTCCCAGCCCATTCAAACTCTCAAATCTGTTTTCTGGGAGAGAGGGTTTCTGTTCACAATTATCCTTCCCAGATCTGCTTCCTGTCATCTTCCCAATGTCATCTCCTAGCACATAGCTCCCGTTTGTTAAGATGTCTGCCCTGGCTTCCTTTCTGTACATATTACGTTACATTTAAAGAGTAAAGACCTTCCCATGCACCAAGTGATCATCATCCCTTAAGGGAGAAATGGTATTAGGCAGTTGAAGGTCTTGGGTTTTTGAGCATTTGATGGCTGTTCCTGACCGTGGACAGGAACTGACTTGGGTCTGCCCACGAGGCAGTCCAAGCTTTGCCATGCAGTCCCATGGCAAGTCAGATAAGCTACCTAGACTTTTTGGTTCTCAATTTAATGACCCACAAAAGTGGCGATAAAGGTAGGGCAGTTACAAGCACCAATTACAGTATATGTCGGGGTGCCTGGGTGGCTCAGTTGGTTAAGTGTCTGACTCTGGCTCAGGTCATGATCTCGCAGCTCGTGAGTTTGAGCCCCATGTCAGGCTCTGTGCTGACAGCTCAGAGCCTGGAGCCTGCTTCAGATTGTTTCCTGTCTCTCTCTGCCCCTCCCATGTTCATGTACCATCTCTCTCTCTCTCTCAAATATAATTTAAGAACATTAAAAATAAATAATTAAATAAATGATAATATATGTAAACATTAGCTGTGATAGCTATATTTAAAGCCAGAGAGACTTGGATTGAAATTCTGCCATGTACATGAAATTAACCTCAAGAAGTCTCTGATTCCTGGTCTATTAAGTAAATGTAACATCGTCTACTTCCTGGAGTGTGATGCAGAGAAAGCACAGACGCTGGTGTTTCGATAATTCCCAGAATGTTACCAGTACATAGGAACTGTTCCACAAAAGTTAGTCATTGTCCTGAGCTGCACTTCCAAAGGCCTGTCCAAGGAACCTGCACCGCCAACCAATCCAAGGTGCATTGCCTCCTAAAACCCTTGTTGCTAGGTACACCCAGAAGAAGGAGGTCCCGCAGCATCTTGGTCCCAGAAAAATCTTTGCACGTGCCAGAGTCACGTTATAGGCAGGCTTTTCCTTTTCCTTTAAGTTTTAAAAATTTTTATTGGAGTTTAGTTTTATTTATTTGGAGAGAGAGAGATAGAAAAAAAGAGAGAGAATCCCGAGCAGGCTCCATGCCATCAGTGCAGAGCCTGATATGGGGCTCAAACCCCCAACAGTGAGAGCCACAATCAAGAGTAGATGGTTAACCCACTGGGCACCACCCAGGCGCCCCAAGGCAGGCTTTCCTTTTAAACTTGGAAAACCACATACAACATCTTTCAGGAACATGAACTCTAACCGTGTCTGTCCTACCAACTTCCACCAACGTTGCAGATGCATGACATCTGTGTCCCCACCACCTCCCGTCCTTCTTCCTGGCTGAGTCTCCTGACTGTGGTCTCCGAGCCCCTCTGACACATTACTGGGTAATCGGTGTTTGCACGCCCGCCGGGCAGCCTAGTTGTTCTCTCTGTGAGAAGAGATCCCTGAACTGAGCTCACACTGTGGTCAATTGCACATCTTGCCCTGAACCTCCCATCTCAGAGCCGTGACAGTTGGCCTGCTGTTGGCTTCACACGCTTGTCACATCTGTGGTAATTTTACCACAGTTACTATTAAGTTCAAATCAGCCAAAATGGCTCAGCAGGTCCAAGTGACCAGAGGTATATTTTCCCCTTTATTTTTTTTTAAACTTCTAAGAACAGCAACACACAAATAGAAAAGTCTTTTTTTTTTTAATTAAAAGAAAAGGAAGCCCTGGAGACTTCATCCCGTTTATTTTACTGTTGGGGTGTAATTTGAGGAGATGCACTAAAAATGTCAGAAGTGAACAGATTGGAATGAGTGCTTCAGTCCTCCAGGCATGAGACACACTCTCCGGGAAAGTAATCTTGAAAATATTTGGACTTGACCGCATTGTTTTAACCCCTCGGGCGAACAGTGGTGGCTCTTATCCTTGACTGCTGGATACGAAAGTGCCCACTGAAGTGTAGTGGGCAGAAAGTCCCCTTTTCTGGTTCCACCGCCCCTGGCAGGGGGCCCTCAAGGTGGAGACATCGCTGTTTCTGGTTTGTGCCATTTCTGGGCATGGCACTGCCAGGTCTTCAAGCCGTTGCTCTGACTGGTCAAGGCTGACTCAGAGGACCCAGGTCCTGATGAGTGGGGATCTGCGATGCTGTGCCAGAAAGTGTGTCCCCTCGCCTTTGACGAGGGAGGCTGAATGTTTTGTGAGACTAATACCCCAGTAACCGTGTGTCATCTCCTGTTGCTGCCGCCTGCTGTCCTCATCCGTTTCAACCGGGCTGAGCATTCCTTGTCACTTCCTGTTCTAGGCCACTGTCCGGTGCTCATTACCCACCAGCTGTGGCCCAGCTGCTCCATTCCACATCAGGGGTGGCGTCCTGCACCTGGTGTGTGAGCAGATCTCCCTCTTAGCGTGATGCATGAAGCTTTCGGGGTCTTGGTTTTGAAAGCAGTTCTATAAATGTCAAATATTATGAACTGTCTAAGTGAGAGGTGGGAAAAGCAGAGAGCTCGGGGAAACTGAATAATTGAATAAAATATTTAAACTTTTTTCCCCCCCTTTCTTTCCTTTCCAGCTGTCACTTTAATTTAGATTTCTAGATGCACAAAGCACTAACCATTTATAAAGAAAACTGAGGTTATTATATTATTGCTCACATTAGCAATAATTTTGACATATATGATAGAAATGTAAGCAAATGTGGCTGTTATCCCTATAAAGCTTTCACACTGACATAATTAAAAACAATATCCACCACATGCGTGGTGTCAACGTGACCAGAAATAGTTCTGTTTTCTCTGAGTGGCAAATCACAGCTCCTATTTATGAGTGTGGAAGCTGTTGTTACTTACAGTCATCAATTAACTGTCTCCTTGTGTTTACTCTTCTGAGCGTCCTCTCATTTACAAATGATCTTCCTTAAATACAAGTCCTATCAGGTTTTTTTCTTGTTATTTTTGTTAAAATCTTTAGAGGAGATCAAAGAAAGGAGCAGAGGCCACCCATTCAAACATAAAGCAATTCCTTCTGAATCCATCCTTTCAAAGGCTAAAAAAAATCCATTGTTTTTAAAATGTATGTTAATTTATCTCCCATCTCTTTGCATGGCATGGACAGATAAAAATGTTTGTTCCAAGAACAGAAATCTTTCAAGAATATATTGATAGTGTGACTCATTCTCAAATAAGATTTTTGACTTTTGGAAGAAATTTGATCAGTGTGGATACCTCCCATCATCTATTTTCATTTGTTAATAGCCAATATGTCAACCTTAGGAGAATTTATTTATTTTCCTGGTGTTTTGCCTTCCTTGGAATGTAAACATTCAACAACCAAACTGAAGGCAGTATTAACAATGAAGCTTACAAAATGCAAGATGTCACATGAGCACTGGGTTATTTAGGTTTCATAGGTGAGTATTATAATCCATTGCAGCTTTTTTCCCTTTAATTGATCTCAGCTAAGCTCCTGGGAAGATCTAGCTGGATTCCAATCCTGCTGGATTAATATTCGCCGGGCTCGGCTTCTCCCAAAGGGATCACTTGCTGGTAAGCTAAGAATTATTTATGTCGTATGAATTTCTAAACATATTTTCAACATTGATGTCAATAAATGCCATACTCTGAGGTAGTGATAGTTAAACAAAGACTTATATGTTGTAGGCTTATCATGTTGTATACATTTCCCATTGCTAATGGAACAAATTACAGCAATTTTAGCAGCTTAAAAAGAGTGAATTTATTATCTTACAGTTCTGGAGGTCAGAAATTCACAGTGGGTCTCACTGGCCTAAAATGAAGGTGTCAGCAGAGACTGATTCCTTCTATAAGCTCTAGGGGAGAATTTGTTTCCTTGCCTCACCCAGCCTGAAACAACCCACATTCCTTGACTCACAGCCTCATTCTTTCATCTTTAAAGCCAGCAATATTGGGCCCAGTCCTTTTCAAACTGCTATTTCCCTTTCATCTGATTCCCTGGATAATCCAGAATAATATCTTTATATTTAGCTCATATAAATAGCAATCTTACTTCCATTTGCGAACTTCAATCCTCTCTGTCATATAAGAGAACATATTCGTAGACTCTGGGCATTGGAATGTGGGCAAGGTTGAGGGGCCAATAATCTGCCTACCATACATATTGGTAGGCATGGGAGGTTTTAAGACAACTAGCTGGGGACAAAAAAAGATCAATACTTGAGTGAAATTCAGCAAAGACTGAAGATTGGGGCTTGAAGTGGATTGAAACAATAAATAAGAAATCAATGTTTTGAGTGTTCTGTGAAGTCGCAGCTCCCAGTGTGAGAATTGTGTGTTGAACATTTTTGAACAAGAACTTATTACCAGACACTGTTGAATCTGTGTGTGTTAAAAAAATAAATGAGAAAATCCCTGTCTGTCCTCAGGGATGCTGTAACTTGGAGGAAAGGATAAGTAAGTATGTCAACAAAATATAGAGGGCAGGAGACACTGCTGTGGTCCACACCAAGGACTCTTTCAACCTGGAAATCTCGTTTGGAAAGCCTCGCTAGAATGGCATGGGTAGAACTGAATATTTGTCAATGAATGAATGAATAAACAAGCAAATGCATGGAGAAGCTTTCATGTTGAGGAGGTTCTAAGAGCAAAGATTAAACACAGGGAGATTCAGGTTTTGTGGTGTCTGAAATTTATACAGTTTGGGAGGCTCTTCTTTTCTCTAATTTTTTAAATGTTTATTTTTGAGAGAGAGATTGAGAGTACAAGTGGGGACAGAAAGAAGGAGACACAGAATCCAAAGCAGGCTCCAGGCTCTGAGCTGTCAAGTACAGAGCCTGAGAGCCCGATGCGGGACTTGAACCCATGAACCATGAGATCATGCTCTGAGCTGACGTAAGGTGCTTAACTAACTGAGCAATTCAGGTGCCCCAATTTGTAGGGGAACTCTTCTTAAAAAGAAAAAGAAGGAAGGGCACCTGGGTGGCTCAGTCGGTTAAGCATCTGACTTCAGCTCAGGTCACAATCTGATGGTTCATTAGTCAAGTCCCACTTCAGGTGAGCTCTCCTCTCTCTCTCTCTCTCTCTCTCTCTCTCTCTCTTTCTCTCTCTCTCTTTGCCTTTTCTCATTAGTGCCTTCTATTTTTCAATAAAGAAGAAGAAGGAGGAGGAGGAGGAGGAGGAGGAGAAGGAGATGAAGAAGAAGAAGAAGAAGAAGAAGAAGAAGAAGAAGAAGAAGAAGAAGAAGAAGAAGAAGAAGAAGAAATAGAAGAAGAAGAAGTAGAAGAAGAAGAAGAAGAAGAAAAGGAAAACTTCATGAATGCAAATAAGGTCAAAAAGTAAGTATTTATTTAGGAAAAGAAAATGTTGCCCAAAATGGCAAATACTTATAAGCATCATAAAATCTGGAATTATAATATAATATGATATTAATTAGCTGCCTAACCCACCTCTTTAATATCTTTTCCCTTCATTTTTGGCCACACATGCTTTTATCACTTATTCATCTGACAATAATTTTGTTGTATTACATTAATAAAGATATTAGAAAGAAAATTTATATTTTCTTTTACATGGGTGATCTGTTATTATTATTATTATTGAGAATTAAGATGTCAAAAACACCTGATTTCCTATACAGATGCATTTTTTTGTTTGTCATACTATTGCAGGATTGAATATGCTAATTGAGGAATTTTGTTAAATTCTATTTTGTGTAACTCCCATAAAAAGTAGAGAAGTATATGTTTACGATTATACACACTTCATTATGGCATGTGTTTCTGGTAGTAGAGGATCTCCCAATTTTGATTAGATATTAGAAAGAAACAAATTTTCTACTTAGAGTTTTATACATTTTTAATTTTTAAAATGTTTATTTATTTCTGAGAGAGAAAGAGAGAGAGAGCACAAGCAGGAGGGAGCAGAAGGAGAGGGAGACACAGAATCCAAAGCAGGCTACAGGCTCTGAGCTGTCAGCACAGAGCCTGACACAGGGCTTGAACTCACAGACTGTGAGATCATGACCTGAGCCAAAGTCAGACGCTTAATTGATGGAGCCACACAGGTGCCCCTAGTTTTATACATTTTGAATGAATTTTCCATGCTAACTTCTGGCTCTGTGAATTTCACACCTTGTGTCTCCTGCATGGGCCATATGCCACCAGACCCCAAAGTATGAATTATTATTGTGACACAGCTGCTGTTATAGTGACAGGAAAAATTTGGGAGCTGTTCCTATGCTAAGATAGCTAGAAAGAATTTATTGAAGCACAATATTGGCTACCAATGACATAAATATTCCCCATTAATCCCAAACTACAAGTATTCCCAAGTCGATATTCCTTAGCAAGATCCCTCAGCTGCCCATGGCTACTCCAAATGCCACTCAACACAAGTAGAAATGTAGTGGAAAAGAAACCAAAATGGAAAGATATTATCTGTACTGCATAACAATTCACTCCCAAAACTTAGTGGCTTGAAACAAAAGTAGTCATTCTTTATGTCTCAGTTTCTGTGGGTCAGAAATTCAAAAAAGGTGGAGTAGAGATGGCATGATGTCAGGGCCTCTGTCTCTGGGGCACTAAAATGATCTAAAGGCTTGACTGGGGCTGACGGATCAATTCCTATGTTAGCAATCTTGTGCGGACAAGTTGGTTTTTCTTCACATGGATCTCTACACAAGGCTGCCTGAGTGTCTTTTTAATATGGTGGCTTGTTTCCTCCCGGTGGCCAATCCAGGAAAGTAAGATAGAAATGGCAACATCTTTTATGATTTGTGCTCAGAAGTTACACACATTCACTCATGGTCGCAAAGGTAGACTCTTACTCATATGACAAGGAAGACACAGAGGCGTAAATACCAGGAGATGAGAATCATCCACATTATAAGACTGAATGTTTGTGTCCCTCTAAATTCTTGTGCTGAAGCTCTCACCATCAATGAGATGGTATTTTGAGGCGGGACCTTTGGGAAGTCATAAGGTTTATATAAAGTCAGGAGAGTAGATTGCATGATGACTTGGTATCCTTAGAAGAAGAAGAGACTAGAGTTTCTTTTTTTCCTCTACATGAGGAGGTGGCTGTCTACAAACCCAAAAGAGGGATCACGCCAGAAACTGAATCTAGCTGGCATCTTGATCCTGGATTTCCCAGCTTCCAGAATTATGAGAAACAAATGTCTGTGTGTAAGCCACTCTGTTGAAGGTGTTTTGTTATAGCAACCTGAACTGATTAAGACACTTGGAAACCACCTTGGAAGTCTGCACCAAGAGAGATGTGAGTCTTAAAAAAACAAAACAAAATAAAAACAAAACACAAAACTCAAAATAAACCACACAATTAAATTTTCTCATGTTGAAATATTCAAACAATTAATGACCATGTGACCAAATTATTACCGTTTCTCTAAGAGCCTTTAAAAGGGAAATAAGAGAAAACCTAAGCAAAATGTTTGTTCCTTCTCTAAAAGTTAGAATTCTTTTTGCTGTTTATATTAACTCCCACAAGTGTCTTCATTCCTTGAGCCGTGTTTCTCACATATAGCAAACTCTATTTTTATTTCTACTATAGGCCTGAGACACGGGAAGTTCAGAGTTAATACTAACCATGGGGTTCCCAACATCCATGTACATCACTGAAGTCAATTTTAAAGGAATGCCATGAGCAACCTAAAAGGGGAAAAGAAATCAGAGGATAGTGACCTAGAGGCTGAGACTGGGTGAATGGAGGTCTAAAAGGGCATTCTTCTGTGGTCGTTTTGGGACTGCAAACCTCAGGTCTTATTTTTGAACATCATGACACATGCCCCTAATCTCTCCTGAGAATCTATTCTCCTGGTCTTCCTTTTAGAATAGAAGCTTCCCCTACAAAGTGCATACCACTTCTATCAGGGAATTTGGCTTTCTGGCTTCTGATACTACATTTAACAGACTCTCTTGCAGCTAGGTGTGTGATTAAGTTCTTGTCAAAGGAATATTAGCAGGAGTGACATATATAATTTTGTGTCATTTCCTCTACAAGATATTGCTAGTTCTCCACTGCCTCTCTTTCTCCCTTCCCTTTGGTGAAGAAATGGAAAGAGCCACCTTAGATTCTAAAATGGAAGTCACATGTTAGGGATAAAAGGGCTGCCAACCCCCCTCCTCTATATAGGTCACTGACCTCTGGATCCTTCTGAAAGAGTAAGAGATAAAAATGAGTTTCTGTTTTATGTAGTCCAGTAAAGTTTGGTGTCTCTTAGTTACAGCTACTTAAATTGACCCTTAAAATAGTAAAATAACAAGTTGAAGACTCCTCTCCCTTCAGACAAACATTTTTTTTCTCCAACAATGAATAAGTCATTGCCCAGATGCTCAATGGAAAATGACCCCAAATCCAGGTTAGAATAAGCTAGGCATTTCTTCTGTGTTTCCATGTTCTTACCTGACTTGGGTGGTCTTTACTTCCAGAATTAGTCTTTTGTTTTTGTTTCCAGCAGTGTCCTCTGAATGTGAAGAAACTATACACGTGATTATTTCATCCCTGTTGTCTCCTCTTTGCAAAGATCATTAAGTGCTTTGCCTGTGAAATTCTCATGGTGGAGACTTTTGCTATTTTTTACCTACTCACCTGCTCCTTCCCCACCCGCCCCTATGTCTCATTTCAAAGCTTGTAGTGGGAGGAGAAAACCTGTCAGCAGGTATGGGTGACAAGAGCGAGGTGAGAACTGGATGTATGGTCTGAGGTTACAGGAAATGGTTGTTTATGTAGCGCCATTGGTACTCAGGGGATTACAAAATGAAGCGTTAAATTCAAAAGTTCTGACTCACTATTCCCGTGAGCAAAGGACTTCAGAAAACGCAGGTGTGCGGTCTACTGAGCTGGAGGTTTCCTTTACAGTTTAATTCTGAAGAAATAAATGTTGACATTCTACCCCAAGGGTTGCAGTTTTACCTCCCAGAGAGACCCCTGGGGTGATGTGTATTTTAGAAACCTTAGACATGAACTTGTATTTAGACAGGGTTCACCTTTGGTGATATCACTCACTGCTGGTTTTCCTTCTCCTTCACTGGATGGTACATCCTTTTTTTTTTTCTCCCCTGACTCCTGAATGCTGAATCAGCCTTGAACCTCCTTCTCTTAACTATAAACTGGCCCCATGTCTGTTTCACCCTGGGATCCCAACCTTCTGCATTCCAAGTGCTTACCAGCAAGCTGCTTGTCTAATGCACATCTAGAATGTAACATGGCAAAATACAGAGAAAAGCAAGAAACAAACACACACAACACTCTCTTTCAAGTTTGCTTGCCTTTTTCCCAAACCTGCTCCTCATCCAATATATGAGTCAAAGAATTTTTAGTTCAGGTAATGCTGTAAAAACATCCATAATGGCTCAAACACAATAGAAGTGTATTATTTCTCACTCATTTGGAGTTAAAAACCAGTTGTTCCTAATCAGCAGGGGCTTTTCTCCAGGCTGTGCTTCAGGAAACTGAGTTCCATATCTTCTTGTTCCACCATCTTGAATATATATTTTTTCTGACATCCCCATTGCCTACCCACTTGAAGGAAGCAGGAGACAAAAAAAGCATGGAAGATGCTGCATGGGGTATGTCTATGGACAATCCCAAGTGTGACACATACCACTTCTGATTGCATTTTATGGCTAAATATCACTCCAAACTACAAGAGAGCCTAGAAATGGAAACTATCTTGCTTATAACACATCTCACCTTTTTAGCCCGAAAATACCCATTTCTTACTTGTCCCCTCCTGCAAAACACAGTCCAAAGTCCAGCATCTCCAGCTGTTGTGCCAAATCCTTGATCAAGTCTGGGTGGAACTGTCAACCATACTTCTGGGCAGTTGACTTATCTGACCCTAGAAGGTCCATTATCTCTTAATTCTTTCTCTATATGTTGGTCTCTGCTTGCAAACAGCTGATTCTTTCCTGGGCTCACCTCTTCCTTGAGTACTCTACTAATGGCAGCCAATACTAGCTAACACATAATGTTTTAAATTCTTCCAACCAATGGATGACCCCAGAGCTCCATCTTATGCCTACTTTTTCTTTTTCTACTCTTCATAAGTATTTCCTTTACCCACTCAATTCTTTTCCTGGTTAGAACTCCTCAGTGGATTCCTATTGGATTTAAAATGGAGTCTAAAACCCTGTACCACGGACTGTTAAGACTTTGTGTCATTTGTTTATCACCTATATTTTCACCCTCTTCTGGCACCACTCTGTCTGACCCTTTGCCACATTTACTTTGGGCCATTTTCTGTTTTTTGAGAATGCTCAGTCCCTGTCTTGGGTTAGTGGATACCCTTGCTTATAATGATCTTCCTTACTGTCACAGGAACTTCAAAACAAATCCTCTTTGTTATTTACGTTTGGAGGTTTAAATGCAAATATTTACATATGGAGGTTTAAAGTTCAAATAGACTTTGTCTGTTCCTTTCACCCTATTTTACTTTTTCTTCATAGCACTTATTACCATCTGATTTTCTCTTGCTATCTCTTTCTCCTTCATTCTTTCCTTTTTTCCTTCCTTCTTTCATCCTGTCCTTTTGTTTTTTCTTTTTTCTTGCTACTAGTATGTGAGCTCCATGAGACCAAAAATCTATTTAGTTTTATTCTATGACTTTCTATTCGTAGAGAGAAACAGTGCCTGGCTCTCATAATTATCTAAAAGATACTTGTTGAGCAAATGAATGAACTCATCTTCTTGAGGAAATGCCCTTACTAAATTTTACAAGGAATCCTAGAAGTCTAGAACTGAAAGAGACTTTATTAATAATTAAACAAGTCCAACCCCCCCCCCCCAATTTAAAACATAATAGATTAACAAAAGTTGCAAGGCTGTGAATATTTGGAACATTGTCTCTTCAACTTATATGTCCTATGATTTCAAATGTCCAACAGTTATTCCTGGAGACCAACAATTGCCATATTACAACTTATTTGCACCAATGATCAAGTCACAAGGGTCCCTGTGTACCAATTTTTCTCTCTGCTCAAATTAGTCTGTCAGTGGGGTCAGAGATAAATGTATATATTGACAGATGAACTCTCAGAGGATTTCAACAATCTGATTCTAAGGGAGGAAAGAACATTTTTTGCCATTAAACAATAATCAGCTAGGAAATCAGGAGTTGGCAAACTGTAGCATGTGAACCAAACCTGGCCCACCACTTGTTTTTTTAAATAAAGCTTTATTGGAACATAATTTTACTTATTCATTTGTGTGTTACTTATGGCTGCTTTTGTACCACAAAGGCAGAGTTGAGTATTTTCTTCAGTGACAGAATGTCCCTTAAAGCCCAAAATACTTACCATCTGTCCCTTTTAAAAAATGTTTTTTAAACATTTATTTATTTTTGAAAGACAGAGCAAAACAGAGCATGAGCAAAAGAGAGGCAGACACAGAATCTGAAGCAGGCTCTAGGTTCTGAGCTGTCAACACAGAACCCAATGGGGGACTCGAACTCACAAACTGTGAGATCATGACCTGACCCAAAGTCAAACGCTTAACTGGCTGAGCCACCCAGGCGCCCTCACCATCTGGCCCTTTTTGAGAAATTCGTTAACTCTATAATAAACATTTTCCTTTGCAGCCCTCAATCCCACAAATTGATTTCAGCTTATTAAAATATGACACTTTCTCAGTGAAAAAATTTAAAAATACATGTTACCTGTCATCCAAGTGCAGAACAATTACGCTTCTTTTTTACACATTGCATGTAACGCAAAGCCTCCTTTCTTAAAAGGATTCGACACATAAAAATGTTTTCAAACACAACAAAATGAAACAAATGAAAACACTGAGACAAGCAGAGATTCAATTATAGGTTATGTGGAACAGTCTGTTGATTGTCTTCAATATTTATGCTTTTTTGTTTGTTTGATTTATTTCTCTTAGTAATAGAATGATGGAATTTTAGCTGGGCAGGTAACCGGCCTGCTGAAATTGCATTTTCCAGTCTCTTTTGAAGCTTGTGTCCTAACGTCCTGGCCCATGATACGTGTGCAGAAGGGAGGTGGGGAATTTCTGAGCCCCAACTCCACCTTTCCCTCTGCATTTCCCAGTGGCAGGAATGCAGATATAAAAATGGAAGTTGGGGATGCCACCTTAGATCATGAGATCAAAACTTTATACTGAGGTTGTCAGATCAACACGAGAGAAAGGGTGGGGCCCCCCACCACCCATGATGTAAACCCATCATGTGACGTTCAGAAATGTGGATCCTTAAACTCATACGGAGACAGAAAAATAAAGTTAAGGCACTGCTATTTTCCAATTTTTCATACAAGAGATGAATCAATATGCTACTTGCGGTAATAATCACAATGTTATAAAAATTATCATTCAATTCTAAACCCCCCACACTGTTTGGGGTATAAAAGGACTCCCTATCTCATTTAAATATCTTCTTACCACTCTTAGGACAGAAAATCAGATTGAGAGATGAGTGCTTGGAACACCACATAATCCGGATGGAACTTGGTGTTGATTCCAAAGCAGAATCTGGGACAAATATACTGAAATCCTGATGAGGACAAAAAAGAAAAAAAGAAATGAAAATGAAGATATAAGTCTTGGTGTTTTTCACTGCTTTGATAGGTCACTAATAGTGGCAACTATGTTCTCATTAATGTTGATAACAAGTACAAAACAATACCATTTATTGAGTATACACAGTAATAGAGGACTTCATAGCTAATATCTTATTTAACTTTTCCAACATGTGTGCCACTTTTAACACATAGAAACTAAGCTAACGGCTTTTGCGTTTCTGGTAGAGACATGTACTCTGCAGCATGAGTAAGATTTATATCCAGTCTTTGTTTACTCCCAAGACTATAATCTTTGTGATCAATCATGCACATCCACATAATCAGCCTTCTTCCCTGTCAACACTCTGTAAAGTGTTTTAGAATCTCTCTCTTCATTTTTGTTTCTCTGTAAGAAAATACAACATCTGGGGTGCCTGAGTGGCTCAGTCAGTTGAGCGTCTGGCTTCAGCTCAGGTCATGATCTCGTGGTTCATGAGTTCGAGACCCGCGTCGGGCTCTGTGCTGACAGCTAGCTCAGAGCCTGGAGCCTGCTTCAAATTCTGTATCTCCCTCTCTCTCTGACCCTCCCCTGCTCATGCTGTCTCTCTCTGTGTCTCAAAAATAAATTAAAAATAGGAAAAAATAGAAAATACAACATGCATTATCTCAGCGTTCTGCAAGAAGAAAGCCTGAGTTTGCTATCCAGGACCAACTCCTGAGTCTCCATATTGCTCAGACATCGAGCCCTGATTTCTCTCATTAGTGTTAATTCAGAGTTACCAGATTCTGAAGTGGATCAATACTCCAATCTCATGTGAGTGTGGAAATGACAGTAATTAAGCAAAGGCATGTGGTGGATTCTGTGAAGTCAATCTTACAGATGGGGAAAGAAGGGAACAGAGAGGCTAAGCAACTTTCTCAGATTTACAAAAGGAACACTGAGGACTCAGAGCCCCTATTCAGATCAAAGTCGGCATGCTTCTGGGAAAGTGTTGCTACGTGGGTGGCCCCCAGTGAGCTACAGCTTCTGGTATTTCATCTCTTGTGTAGTTTCCTCCCACGTTGACTAAGCTTGGTCTTGAAGCTAACTTTGGTGTAACACCAGTGTAGAGTAAGCTGAAGCTTGGTCAGTGGCCACCGAGTCCTGTCCTTCTGCATTGTTGGCCCTTGGGACACACCCTCTCTGAACCCAGCTATCCTGCCAAGAGAAGCCCACTAGCCTGGTGGATAGGCCACATGGAGAAAATTCCAGGTGGACACCCCCACGGAGCTCTGAGGAGGGAGTCAGCACCAGCTCATCGGCCTCGTGCGTGAGCCATCTTGGAAACAGATCTTCTGGGCAGAGTCTAACTGTCCTATCTCATGCCATGGGGAGCAGAGACTGAAAGCCCTGACCAAATCCCTGAGCCATCAGCAAACACACATGATATTTCTTCTGTTTAGAACTCTAAGTTTGGGGTGGTTTGCTCCCCAGCAATAGACAACCAAACATTTTGGATTACGCTTTCTGCTGTATCACATGAAGTGCACTGGGTCACAAGCAGAGTGGCACCCACACCTTACCTTCATAGGACTAGGAAAGCATCAGACCTAAACAACACCCTGTCTTCTATAGGAAAATAATGTTACTCACTCACTGAAAGTAAGATACTTTCCTTCTCACTCTCCATCCCAATGGTAGGAAGAGACACCACAAGCTCCAAAGTGGGAAGGAGCCAGGTGGTACTGAGGTTGAATGTTCCCTCAAAACTGTGGCTTTGGGGGCATCTGGGTGGTTCAGTTGGTTAAGCACCTGACTCTTGATCTTGGCTCAGGTCATGATTTTGTGGTTTTGGGGGTTTGAGGCCCTAATGGCTTTGGCACTGACAGTGTGGAGTCTGCTTTGGATCCTCTCTCTATCTCATGGTCTCTCTGCCCCTCCCCTGCTCGCTCTCTCTCTCTCTCTCTCTCTCTCTCTCTCTCTCTCTCTCTCTCAAACTCTAAGGTTGTAGGAAAGGTCAGCCCTGGTGTATGTATGGCCCCAGTGTCCTATCTGTCCTATAGAAAGTCCTTCCTTAATATATGGTAGCGACTATAGTCACTTCAAGTTATAACTAATATCTTGTAGAGTTTATTGTCTGCAAAAGTGTGCTCTTCAAGAATTGAGCAGCTGCCTGAGGACTATAGTTTATGCCAAGGGGACAGGTTTCTTGATGTAAAGCTCTACCTCTAGGTAACCTTAGATGGGGTGGTGAAGTCTTATAAATCCAATCCCCTGATAGCCAGAGGGAAAGAATGCTGTAGTTATTCCAGAAACAGGGACTGGAAGCCAGCCTCACCGACGAGACCTTCTCTTCCTTTCCATTCTGAGCAATGACCCCCTGGAACTTCAGAGGCCGGAAATGTGAAAGCCAAATTGGAGATTTCTCTTAAAAAGCATTTTCTCCTCAATCACGCCTGCCCCGTCAATTCCACTCCGGCATAATTCGGCCCTCAAGATATGCCCATTATTTCCTCATTAGTCTCCCTGAAGTGCTGCTGATGGATAGGAATCTTGGGGATGAAATGGTGGAAAAGGTCTGAGGCGAGCAAAGTGGACACAGATGTTGGAGAGCTGCGCAGGATTTGCACACGGGAGCTCCCCGAGGGTCTCGGACGGAGCACGAAATGCTCTGGGATGGGGAGGCAAGATGTGCAATTCTCTGTGTAAAATGCCCCCCCTCCATTCTTTTCAAATTCTCCATAAGTCAGCAATGCTCTCCCTCTCTCGTCCCCAGGGAACTTTAGGAAGGAGATGCAGCAAAGAAATAAAAATAATCAATGCACGTCTCCCAGCGGGAAATAGGAGGGGATGATGGATGCGTGACAGCACTCACATGGCGGCTTCACCTCTGTGACATTAACTTGCAGAGGAAACCCTGTTTGAGATGCTCACCGATCAGAGCACAGTGAAAAAAAATACGTGTGATTCCTTTGGGGAAGGAGGGGACTTCAGTTCAATTTCCATGGCAGGCAAGAAGGGAGCAGGAAATCAAACATTGAATGTTGAAACATTGATGACAGCCTGAGTTGAAAAAAATATATATATACATGGCACAACTGGAGAGCTTATTCTTAGACTGTTACTGGACCTGTCTGCTTCTTTCTCCTGTCACCCTCTCCACTGTGTGACGGGTTTGAATCAAGGGAGCTAGGCAGACTTATCTGCTTGCAGTAAGCATTCATTGCTCTGTGTGGGGTTTGGGAGGGGGCTGGCCATCTTACTGGGAAGTTGGTGCTGATGTTCACAGAGTGTATCAGAGATCCAAGAAAGCAGGTTGGCCGTTCTAGAGAAGAATGGGGCTCCTGGTGGCTCAGTCGGTTAAGTGTCTGGTTCTTGGTTTCAGCTCCTGTCATGATCTTGAGGTTGGTGAGTTTGGGCCCCCACATTGGGCTCCGAGCTGACAGTGCAGAGCCTGCTTGGGATTCTCTACCTCTTTTTCCCTCTTTGCCCCTCCCCTGCTCATTCTCATTCTCTCTCTCTCTCTCTCTCTCTCTCTCTCTCTCTCTCTCTCCCAAAATAACTGAATACGCTTTAAAAAAAAAATAAAGAATCCTTGGGGATACTTCTGCTCCTCTTGGCAGAGTAGGGTAGAATGTCAGTAACATACCCAGGATGAGAAACGAAAAGAATACTACCGGGTTCTGAACTCAGACGGGTGCCACGAAGATGAGTCTAGCATAATGAAAAATGCCCTTGAAGGGAGAGAGCATGTGGCAGTTTGCCTTTTAACTTGGAAAAGAGAGAGAACTGCTTACAAGTTGCTATCTCATCTGAAGTATATTTCATCTTTGCCGGTGTCTATTTGATGTATTTGATTGGTGTTTATTTGCAATGAATTTAAAAGCAACCTGAACTCGGTTTAATAAATGTGTATTGAGCATCTACTAATGCCTGGCGCTAAGAGGAGCTCTGGAACACAATAGTAAACAAAAGCCCACTCAGGGGAAGGAGGCTCGAGCGGTAGTCCCAGGGGGTGGCTCACCTAAGCTTATAAACTAATCAGCAGCCAGACTTCAAGGGCATGACCATGTCCTGCCCACACATTGGCATCCTTCCTAATGTCACCACTGCTGCCCCCAAGGGCAGCACCACTGCGGGTCTCAGAGATGCCAGTGTGCCCCATGCACTGTGACCGAGGGGAAGAGTCACAGAGAAAACATCTGCTTGTGTTTAGAGAGCGTTCTGAGCAGGACGATTTAAAGCTCAGTGTTTTAAAGAAAGCGATGAAGCAGCATTATCAGGTTTTATCTTTTGGCTTTGTTCCATCTGCTTGCCGCCATCGCTTCCCACTCCACGTCCCAGCTTGGATCCTGGAGGCCGGGGTGAAGTCAGATCAGCCTACCAGAAGCTGTCATGCATTCAGAATCACCAGTTCCCTCCAACATCCAAGACTCGGCTCCAAAGCCAGACCCTTCATGCCTGGCTTCTTCTTCCCTTTGAATGTATTCCCCTTGATGTTTCTCTGTTCGAGTCCTTGTGTGAATGGGCTCCTGGCAGAACCACCCACGGGGCTGGTGGGTGCACTTGGACATCTATACATTGCCTGGGCAAGTCAAGGTTGCTGATGTACAGAGATTTGAGGACTGTGTGCTGTGAGTCTTGCAGAACCCCATGGAGTAAGACTCTAATGTCCACTTCTATATGACGTGCTTCCATCTGTCTAACCCCCTTTCTTAACACTTGCCCAATTCATCCTACCTTATTTTTGATACAGAGAGAGACAGAGCACGAGAGGGGAAGGGGCAGAGAGAAGAAGACACAGAACTGGAAGCAGGATCCAGGCTCTGAGCTAGCTGTCAGCACAGAGCCCGACGTGGGGCTGGAACCCATGAACGTGAGATCATGACCTGAGCCGAAGCTGGATGCTCAACTGACTGAGCCACCCAGGCACCCGCCCCCCACCTTCCATCCAACCTGTATGGAGTTGTCTGGCTGTGCCAAGCACTGTCTTATGCGTGGGCATCTGCTTACACTGTCCTTGATCACCTATCTTCTCCAGCTTCCTCTACCTGATAAAGACTCTCTTATCTTTGGGGAATCAGTAGAAATGCTTCTCCCCTCACCATGTGAGACACCCTTATCCTTGCTCCCATAATCCCTTGTGCATGCCTTCATGTATCTCCAAGGCCATTATAGACTGAGTGGATCCTTGTTTTTTAATGTTTTTATCGTTTATTTTTGAGAAGGAGGGATGATAGATGTTTGACAGCACTCATATGGTGGCTTCACCTCTGTGACATTAACTTGCAATCTGCGGAGGAAACCTTGCTTGAGATGCTCACCGATCACAGGACAGTGAAAAAAAAAATATGTGTGATTCCTTCGGGGATGGGGAGTGGGGGGAGAGAGGGAGACCCAGAATCTGAGGCAGGTTCCAGGCTCTGAATTGTCAGCAGCTACGACACTGGGCTGAAGTCACAAACCAGGAAATCATGATCTGAGCCAAAGTCAGATGCTTAACCCACTGAGCCACCCAGGCACCCCCAGGCAGAATGCATTCTTACTCACTTATCTTCTGCTTTAAATTCTGAGCTCCTCAAGGGCAAATTCTGTCTTATTGTTTTATTCCCTATGTTCATCAATCACACGATTTGTCATGAGTAAGTGCCCAATAGGTTGAGTGGAAGCAAGATGGATGGTCAAGTTTACATCAAACAAAGCAATGCCTATCAACATCACCTGGAATTCTCAATGATGCTCACTGAAAGAGATGGTCCCTCTGTCCTCTGGGAACGAAATGAGTAAACGTGAATACAGAATGCATGTCTGAAACAATGATTTCAACTCAGATAGAAACCAATGCCCAGAATGTGGGGCTTTATCTTAATGCCCTCAAAAGTGGCAGGGAAGGTGGGGCACCTGGGTAGTTCAGTCGGTTAAGCATCTCCGACTTTGCTCAGGTCAGGTCATGATCTCACAGTCCATGAGTTCGATCCCCATGTCAGGCTGACATCTCAGAGCTGGGAGTCTGCCTTGGATTCTGTGTCTCTGTCTCTCTCTCCACCCCTCCCCTGCTCTTTCTCTCTCTCAAAAATAAATAAACACTAAAAAAAAAAAGAGTAGCAGGGAAGGTAAAGTGAAGAAGTGACTGTGGTCATCTCTATTTCTGGCCCCTGTGCTCCTGGAGCCTCCTTGAAAACTGTGCAAATCTCTCTGAGCAAATGATAACATCATCCTCAGCCACTTTACATAAGTAAACTCAGAAAGGAAGCACACATGCCATGTTGAAACAATCTCAAGAAACTTCATTGCAACCTCTTGAGAAATGACCACAACTGGTAAAAAAAAAAAAGAAAGAAAAAAAAAAAAAACAACCACCAAAATGACACATCAAAACAAAACAGAGCAAAACAAGACAAACCAATAACAAGAGTTAGTAGCATTTTCCCAGGAACTGAGACCTCCTGGAAGCTGTAGCGTATAATAAAGTCGGACTCTAAGGGCCCTTGTGATTCCCTTGCTCTGAGGCTATTGGTGTGACTTCCCGAGGGCCCCATTTCTTGAAGACCGCATGTAAGAGGAGGGGTGTTGTCTGCAGTCTGGCTGGTGTGGGAAGCCAAATTTCTCACCCAAAAGTCACCAGAGCATTGGCACTCAGCGAAAGTTCAGCCGTGATTTTTCACGCATTTCTTTGCTGTCCTCTGCCTTCCAGTTATGTCATTTACATTTCTCAAATCCTGGGTGGACACAATTTTGCTCAAGTTTTTAAGAGGACCACTTTTATCAGGAGGAAAAAGGGGAAAGCAGATGCCTATTTTATTGCTGAGCTTTAAAAAAAATAATTTTATGGTTGTATGATGTGCACCTAAAGCTGTCTGTCTATTCATTTCTTCACTGCGAAGCCTAGTGTTAAGATTGGTGACCCTGAGGGGCGCCTGGGTGGCTCAGTCGGTTGAAGCCTCTGACTTCAGCTCAGGTCAGATCTCATGTTCGTGGGTTTGAGCCCCCGTCAGGCTCTGTGTTGACAGTTAGCTCAGAGCCTGGAGCCTGCTTCCGGTTCTGTGTCTCCTTCTTTCTCTGCCCCTCCCCCTCTCATGCTCTGTCTCTCTCTGTATCAACAATAAATAAAACATTAAAAAAAAAAAGATTGGTGTGACCCTGAGGGCCCCTGGGGCTGCTCTTTCCACAAGGGTTTTGCGGTTCTTGGAGGAGACACTGTGAGCAATGTCTGCACAGTAAGATTTGCTGCACATCAGCCACACTTCAGGCTCCTGTGGACTAGGACCTTCCAGAAGCACCTGCATTGGTTTCTTGTTACTCCCAGAAACCATTTTGGGCATTAAGATCTGGCTCTTGAAACTTTTCCACACCATATTGGCAATGTTTCTGGGTTCCCACCAGTTGTGCTTAATTTTGACATGGCGGTCTGACTGGTGCCAGATGAATTTCTTGGCCTTCTTTTTAATGATTTTGGGCTTCACCAGAGGCCAAGGGCGGCCATGATGCCAAGTAGGAGATGGTTATCACCTCCACAGGCAGTGCCAACGACGAAAGGGGGGTATTACCTGGGTGGCTCAGTTGGTTAAGTGACAGACATTGGCTTAGGTCATGATTTGCAGTTTGTGAGTTCAATCTCCACATCGTGCTCTCTGCTGTCAAAGTGGAGCCCGCTTCTGATCTGTCTCCCTCTCTCTCTGTCCCTCCCCTTCTCATTCTCGCTCTCTCTCTCTCTCTCAAAAATAAATAAACATTAATGAAAATAAAGAGAAGGAACAAAGCAGTTCCTTTGATGAATGTATGAATCATGATATTTACTAACAATAAGACAAATATGTGGATTCTCATCCTCTATCACAGATGACTTCTTGCATCTATGTAAAGGAATGTTTATACATAAAGGGTTACTTTATTTTTTAATATTATATAGAATATACATAGTCAAAAATAGATCATCCAGTTTCAACAGTTATTGACTCATGACTAGTCTAGTTTCACCTCTGTCTCTACTCACTTTCTCCTTCACACACAGATTATTTTGAAGCAAATCTAAGACATATCATTTCATCCATAGATATTTCAAAATGTACAAGAGTTACTTCAAATGTTATGAATTGAAGCTCTCTCTTTTTCAGTTCACTAGATTTAAAAACAATAATCTTTAAGCAAGAGAGAAAAGTATTGATCCAAATAACTTAAATTAACTGTCCTACTTCCTGCCGATAATATAGAGGCCTCTTTCTATCTCAACTGACGTTTCTGTTCCATTTGATGTATCAGTAAATAGCAAAAGAAAGAGTTCTGAAATGAATAATAATCTGTAGAGAACATGATGAATACTGAATTGCTCATGCTCATTCCTGTTTAACCTTTGCTTTTTTTTAACATCTTCCATTGATTAATTCATTAATTCAGGCTTTCTCAAGGGGTATTCTGAGAACCTCTTATGAACCAGACACCAATGCTAAGCTCTGGAAATGGAGTTAGGACCTTTGCCCTCCAGATATTTGAAGACTTGTGGAGGAAATAGACAAGAAGATAACCACAATGAAACACTGCAATGAAACGGTTATTGGAGACTTGAGTCATTGGAAAGACACATCTTAGGGCTGCCTCTGTGGTGAGGCTGGCCCTGCCCCCTGATTTCCTAAAAGACAGTGAGAATTTCTACAGATTTCAGGAGAGGAGAAAATTCATTCTGCATATTAGCAGCTCGAAAGCATGTATTGCTCCCAGGCTCCTGTGAATTTCATACAGCCTGATATAAAATGCTCAACCTGTTTCTGATACACCACTTTTCTTTTTTCTTTCTTTTTGATAGAAGTTGTGTAGCTTATTCTGAAGATAAGCCAACCCTTTAGGGGAAAAACAACCAGCCCCAAGGTTGTGGAAAACAGGTTTGTGCTCCTCTGGCCTGGTCTTTCAAGTCTTCTATTACAGGTGTAGGGAGTTTCCACCTGACATTGATTTAGGATATAATCAAAGGATGTTTGTTTTCTTCCTGAGGAAACTTCTGGGGGACATTTTGGGAGAAAAAAAAGAGTCTTTCTTGATTTTTGGAAGTAGAGAGCAGAACCTTTTTGGAAAAATCCTGGGTGAAGCCCAGGAGGAGGGAAGAGGGGGACCACAGGAAAGTGGACATCAGATCCAGGAAGGAGCCTCACCTGAGGTAAGAGAACTCTGAAAGAGAGAGAGAGAGAGAGAGAGAAAGAGAGAGAGAGCGCAGTCCTATTCCCCAGAGGACTTCTGGGATGTGCCCAAGGTCTGGATGCCACCAGAGACTCTCACCAGCCAATAATCTAACTTCTACTTTTTTTAATTTAAAAATGCAGAAGCACAGAGTGTAATATAGCAAATATCCATAGACCCACCACTCAGAATAAATAAAAAAAGCCCACAAGAACATAAAATAGTAACTTGCCATCATTGCTGCCGATTTGTATTTGTTTATAAAACATATAACATGTGTAACCTATTGTAATAATTGTTTCTTATACATGAAACTCTACAGATGGAAGTTATTCATTCTTCTGATGACAAGCATTTAAAAAAACCCAAAACGCTACAAGTAAAACACCACTGCAAGTTATCACCATTTCCTATATCACCCCATGCCAACTGTGAGAGAGTTTTCAAGAGACCTTCCAACCATGGGATTTAACCACTGGCATAAACAGGATGTATAATTTTTACCTACTTTAAGTTTACAGATTCTTTCCTCTGCATGTCCAATCATTTAACAAGCTCATCAAAGGTGTTTTTCATTTCTGTTACTGTCTTAAAATTTTATTTCTAACATCACTTTTGATTCTTCTTTAGGTCTTCTCTCCTGATATCACCCATCTATCTGGTCTTGCATGTTGCCTACTTTTCCCATTAGATTCTTAAAAATATTCATAGGAGGGAGCTGTGTCATATCTATATCTGGTTCTGATGGTTGATTGGTCTCTTCAGACTGGTTCTTCTCAGCTTTTGGCATGTATTATAATTTTTTGTTGAAAGCTAGGCATGTTGTATAATGGTAATGGATACTGAGAACGTTTAGTGTGAAGAATTATATTGATCCAGCTCAGAGGTGGGCTATGTTTAATGTTCATTATAGGCACCAGAAGCTTCAGTGATCTTGTTTTTGTCTCCTGTGTCTCAGTTTGGATGCTTCCCTTTGTACTGCTCCTCAGGGATAGGATTTAAATCTTTCAGCTTGGATTCTCTGTTATTGGGAGGCTATTGGTATGGAAATACGATGTGGGGAAGAGGACCTTTCACTAGTACTCTGATGATGTCTTTAGTGTTTAAAGTGCACAGTGAGCCTGTGTCTTGGGGGCGTGGCCTTCAAAGTATTTCTGAACCTCTCCATAGATGGAGCTTTATGCCCCTCTGCACTCACTCCTTTCCATGACTGTAACATACACAGTCTACTTGCTTGGAGCCCTTTCACTTGTCATCAACAGCTTTCCTTTAGCTGAGACAGGAAGGCTGGATGGCTGGAACAGGGCATGGTTCCCTTCCTCCAGCTAGGATGAGATGTGTGTATTTACCCCTTGTCAAAGTCTTTTCCTTGAAGAGTCAACCTTGCTTAAGGAGAAATTTCTGGGATGGTTTCATCCTGATTTCTCTTTCCCTCTCCCTGTCAAGGCGAACATGCAGAGATAGGAAGGGCTCTCCCCTGTGAGAGTCTGGTGGGATTCCTGGGGGACAAACTCCCCCCAGTGTGAGGATGTCTATATGACTTTGATCCCCAGTCCTCAGTGTCACCATCATCAGTCTGTCAAAATCACAAGTTCAGTGTTCCTCCTGGCGTGGCCAGCAGCTTCTGCTCCACGTAAGGAAACCTCACCCCCACCATCTCTCTGGAGGTAACTTCTCTCCAAATTTCAGGGGGTGGATCATCTGACAGCGTCAATTACCTGGTGGGTTCAAGAAAAGCAACTGAGTTTCACTTTGCCCAGATTTTTCTTGTTATGACAATGATGACTCCCATACTCTTTCCAGGCCAGAGCTGAAATAAAAAGTAGATGTAACTTTTTTAATCTTAGTGTGTTTTGTGAAAGTTATTTTGCAGAGTGCTTGAAAACATTTGCACTCACACTACCTAGAAGTAAAATTTCCTGTTTCTTCATTATCCTCACCAACTTGCCAGTGGTTGCTATTATTTTATTTTTTGCCAAACTAGTAGATGAAAAGTTTCTTATGCGATGTTTTAATTACAAAAGTGTATGTATTTCTGTGAATTAACTAAACAGAGTAGCTCATATAAATTTCCTATTCAAAACTTTCAATCATTTTCAATAGTGTTTTTTCTTCTTTTTGCATTTCTGACTTTTAATATCCATTACATACTGATCCTTTTCTGCTAGACCTTATTGTACCTATCTTCTCTCAGTCTTTTTCTTCTTCCGTTTTTAAAATACCTTTGTCTAATATTTCCTTATTCACTGGGAATTATACATTGAAATGAGTTAAATTTTCAACAATTTTTCTTGTGATTTGTGCTTTTTGAGTTTTATTTAAAACTTTTCTAGCCTATGTTTTCTTATATTTTCATCTAATTGTTTTAAAGTTTATTTTTCTATATGTAGGTCTTAAATACATGTAGCATATCTTTTTTCTTTTTTTAATGTTTATTTATTTTTGAGAGGGGGAGACAGAGTGAGAGTGGGGGAAGGGTAGAGAGAGAGGGAGGCACAGAATCTGAAGCAGGCTTCAGGCTCTGAGCACAGAGCCTGATGCAGGGCTCAAACCCATGAACTGCAAGATCATGACCTGAGCTGAAGTTGGATGCTTAACTGACTGAACCACCCAGGCACCCCATTTCTTTTTTTTTCAATAAGTCACAGGTTTTTTAATGTGGTGATAGAAGTAATATTATTTTTACAGTAAATCATCATTCTCCTGGTGTTTAGAGATTATTACCAACTAAAAATAATATTTTCAACACACACAAAGATCACATGTATATTTTGGGATTTGTTGTGTGATGTGTTTCTAGCATGATCTATTGATCCTTTTTTTCTTTTCATGCTATCATTACAGTGTTTTAATTATTATAAATTTGTAACGAGATGATATCTGGTAGATCTACCTTGTCCCTTTTTTTTTAGAATTGTCTTCACTACTTTTGAGATTTTATACTTCTATATAGATTTTATTTTACTTAATTTTTTAATGTCTGTATACATTTTAGAATTAACTTGTCTAGATTTACCAAGAACATCTTTTGGGATGTTAACTTGAATTTTATTAATTTTATAGATTTATGTGAGAATATTCAACATCCTAAAAATAATTTTGTCCATTCATGGATATGTTATAGCTCCTAATTTATTCATATAGATTTCTTGTTTTTCCATCCTTCCATACTGCTCTTCCTTCTTCTCTTGGTGCTTACCATTAAAATCTTCAATTGCTCATTTGAATGAGGTATTTATTTTATCTAACAGTTTTTCCAACTGATTATTTTTGAAGGATAGGTATGCTACTGTATTTTCCTACAGTTAGCATGCTAACTAAACTCCCTATTCTGTTAGTTTCACCGTGGAGACTACTATATGTTCTATTTGGACAATCATTTGTCTGGGAATAATGTCAGTTTTGTCTCTTTCTGACTGCCTCGTTTAACTACATTTATTTTTTTTTTTATTTCATTGTCTTGGGCCTCTAATACGATTTTGAAGAGCAGAGTGATCCTGACTTTGTACCAGACTCAAATGGGTATACTTATAAAATTATCATATAAATAACGAGATTTTTTAATAGGGAATTTTGTAAATGTTTCCCATTTATGCACAAATGCACACACCTATTGGCACTCTATACTAGATACTTCTCTAAGCATTGTGGTGTGCATTATTTAATTTTATTTTCACAAAAAATTTATGGAGTAGATACTATTATTTTATCTATTTTGAAGCTGAGGAAATAAATGTACACCCTTGATAACACAGCTAGTAAATCAGTGAGCAAGAATTTAAATCTAGCAAGATGTCTTCCCCCCAATCTTCTGTTCTCAACCACCAGGCCAGAGTCACCCTCCCCTAAATTCACAAATATTCACATCTACTTTAGTTGAAATTTTAATTGTGTTGACCTTAATATTTTTCATTCTTGCCCTGTTTTTCCCTATTTTATCATATTTTGAGAAAGGAGTGTTGAACCTCTCACTATGATTGTGTGTGTGTCAATTTTTTTGTAGTATAGTGTAACATTCAGAATTGTTGCATTTTAGTCCTGGATTACACATTTTCACTGTCTTCTAGCTTTAAGAATTCCTTTTGAGAAATTCCACATTATGATGCTTCTCCACCTATTGTATGAAATTTTATTTTCTCTATGGAGGTTTTTAGGGCTACTTTGTTTTTCTCTGAAGTTCTAAAATTTTAAGAGAGGGGCATCTGGGTGGTTCAGTTTGTTCAGTTTCCAACTCTTGAGTTCAGCTCAGGTCATGATTTCGTGGTCGTGGCATGGGCCTTGTGTTGGGCTCTGCACTGACAGTGTGGAGACTGCTTGGGATTCTCTCTCCCCCTTACCTGCTGCCCCTCCCCTACTTGTGCACATGCATGCACGCACTTTCTCTGTCTCTCTCAAAATAAATAAATAAATATTTAAAAAGAATAAATTAGGATAAAGATACGTGTGTGTGTGTGTGTGTGTGTGTGTGTGTGTGTGTGTGTGTACTTTCTCATTGTTCTGGATATGCAATGAGCCTTTTAAACTAAAATATCAGTATTTTAGTTCTGGGAAGTTTCCCTTTATTATTTCTTTTAATAATTTCTTGCTTTCCATTTCTTATTCTCTCTCTTTCTGGAAATACTATGGCCAGATGCTGGATCTAAAATAATCCTTTAATTTTTTCTGCCACTCTTCTCTTATGGTCAAGTCTTTACCTTTTTCTTAGGCTTCTTATGAGTTGTCTATACTGTATCTTCAAACATTCTATTAAATCTTATTTTAATCTTCATATATTCTTTCTTGTCTGTTGAAAATTCCTTTAAACATTATTTCCTTGTCAGGTGCCTGAGTGGCTTAGTCAGTCAAGCATCCAACTTCGGCTCAAGTCATGATCTCACAGTCTGTGAGTTTGAGCCCTGTGTCAGGCTCTGTGCTGACATTTCAGAGCCTGGAGCCTGCTTCAGATCCTGTGTCTCCCTCTCTCTGTCCCTCCCTTACTTGCATTCTGTCTCTCTTTCTCTTTCAGAAATATGTAAACATTGAAAACATTTATTTTTTTGATTCATGGAAACAATGCCTTTTCTTATCTCTCCATGTGTGTGTGTTTAATCTTTTCCCACAATATGCATTGCTCTGTTTCCTCTGAGTTCTTTCCTTTTCTGTTTCTTTTACTCTTTTAATTTATTGCAGGGATTTCCACAAATAGCAAGGAATCTTCTCTTCATTCCTAAATAAGAACACACAGGAATGTTGAGTGTAAGCTGTGTACATGGTAAGATTTGTCAACTGGTAAACTTTATTAGAGAAAAAAAAATTGAACAGGGATCTGGAAGTTTCTTTTGGAGATGCTGGTGTCTGTAGGTCTTTTTCTCTTGGATGATTCTATTTAGCCAAATTAGAATACTTACACATCTGCCCTTGGGATTTTGAGCCGATCCTCTGGTACTCTGGGAACAAAGTGGAAAAGTAGAAAAAGAAGACTTATTGTTCAATATATAGTTGTTTACTTGATCTGCCTTCCGGTGTCTTCAATGGATAGGTGGGGCACCTGTCCTCACCTATACCTTGTATCCGGGTGCTCAGAGCCTAGAAACAATCATCCTTTCTAGAAAGTAATCTTTATCTTTTGCTATGATTGTTGGAATGAGAGTAAAAGGGGGGGGGTTGATCTGTCTCCTTCATTCCTTCTTTTATTTTTATGTGTTATTTTTATTTTTCAGAGACAGAGAGAGACAGCATGAGCAGGGGAGGGTCAGAGAGAGAGGGAGACACAGAATCTGAAGCAGGCTCCAGGCTCTGAGCTGTCAGCACAGAGCCTGACACAGGGCTCGAACCCATGAACTGTGAGATCATGACCTGAGCCGAAGTCAGACGCTTAACCGACTGAGCCACCCAGGTGCCCCTCATTCATTCCTTCTGACTAATATCCACTTCTCACTCTGCTTTCCCTTACATGGTGTTTCTGGTTCATAAACTTTTGGGATTCTGGGACATGAATCAGCTGCTTCTCTTTGTGTGTCCTTTTGTAACCCTTGGAATTCTTTATCTGTTGTCATCCTATCATTCTCTTTGATCTTGCAGGTTAGTGTATTTTTTAAAAGTCACTTTAGTTGCATTTCTGTGTAGAATGGAGATAGAGACATGGCCATCTTTAGCACATTTCACCCAATAGAAGGCTCTTTGAAACATTTTCAAATCTTTATTTTACTTTCCAGTTCTTTTTCATGTCTGCTCAAGTGTGGTGTACATGCTCCACTTCTGGATCTCTAAGTAGCTGGAACATAGTTCTTTCGTCACTTTCAACCTGCCGTGTGAAACCGACTACCCCGTGTTAGGACAAGACGACTTTCTCTCACGATGCCTTTGCTTCTGGGCTTTGCTTACTGCTTCCTGTGCTGACTTCTGAGATAATTCAATATGCGCACTGCTTTTTGATGAGTAGAGTTTTCAGGGGTTGCTTTCAAAGTTGTCTCTTTGCAGTTCCTCTTTGGTTTCATATCAGTTTTTACAACTCAAAGAAGGGTTTCCCCACGCTGCTACAGTTCGAGAACCTGCCAGAGCCACCGTCCACACAAGCTCGGGGAAGCGGCCTCGTCACAGAGCGCTGGCCACGTGGGGAATGGAAATTCTGTGCGTGGCTCAACTTTTCCCAGATTTTAGGCTGGTTGCAGGGAGTCCCTTGTAGCTTACTGCCCTCTCCATCTCCCTCTGCCACAGGCTCTGGACTTTAGCTCCAGAAAGAGAGCAACGGTTCTATAAAGCCCCGTCTCTATGGTGTATGAAGACTCATTGTTTCCTTGTCTCACTGGCCTTCAATGATCACTTCCTGTCGGGGCATAAGCTTGTTGCCTGATGGCATTTGGATATCCCCTTTCTTACGTGCAGACTCTGACACTGTTTTTCTCATATTTCATCTAGTATTTCTGTTGTGGAGAGCAAGACACAGAAAAAGGGAAGGAATATCCATTTTATAGCTAGTCAGTTGTGTGTGTGTGTGTGTATGTGTGTGTGTGTGTGTGTGTTGTATAAAATGCTCTTTTTGTGCTTTGAGACATTCCATTCTAGGCACAAAGGAGCCTTAATAAGACTCCTTACAGGTTTATAAGTGGAAGGAAGAATTCTTCCATTGGAGTGAAAGTGATCTACCAGAGAGTCCTGAGCCAAAGAGAAATTGGGGATGGGGCACCTGGATGGTTCAGTTGATCAAACGTTGGACTTTGGCTCAGGTCATGATCATGCCATTTGTGAGTTGGAGCCCATGTCATGCTCTGTGCTGACAGCTCAGAGCCTGGAGCCTGCTTCAGATTCTGTGTCTCCTTCTCTCTCTGCCCCTCCCTCCACCTGCTCTCTTTCTCTCTCTCTCTCTCTCTCTCAAAAAAAAATTTAAAAAAGAGAAATTGGAAATGTCTATTATTTCTATTTATTGAGGCCCACAGAAATTACCCTAACAGAATGCCTTCCCCCCAAGCCACTCAAGATATAAAATTACACACACACACACAGAGCCTATTTATTTTTTAAGTTAAGTGACTTTAATCCATTCTCTCCATAGATGGGCATTAGGGGATCCATGTAAGCCCCCAATTTTTTAAATCTTTATTTATATTTGAGAAAGAGAGAGACAGAGTATGAGCAGGAGAGGGGCACAGAGAGAGGGAGACAGAATCTGAAGCAGGCTCCAGGCTCTGAGCTGCCAGCACAGAGCCTGACATGGGGCTTGAACTCACAGAAATGCGAGTTCATGACCTGAGCTGAAGTCTGATGTTTAACCAATTGAGCCACCCAGGCACTGCATAAGTCCCCACATTTTATTCAAACTTGTGTGGACATGGATTTTTTTTTCCATCCATGTATCTATCTTTTGGTGATATACAAATAATCCTAGTAGTAAAATATGCCTTTATTCAACATTTGTATGCTTTGGTTTTTCTTTTCTTTTCTTTTTTTTTTTTAATTTTTTTTTTTTTTTTTTTTGATACTGAGAGAGACAGAGCATGAGAGGGGGAGGGTCAGAGAGAGAGGGAGGCACAGAATCCGAAGCAGGCTCCAGGCTCTGAGCTAGCTGTCAGCACAGAGCCCGACGCGGGGCTTGAACCCACGACCGTGAGATCTGACCTGAGCCGAAGCCGGAGGCCTAACCGACTGAGCCACCCAGGTGCCCCTGGTTTTTCTTTTTTTTTTTTTTAAAAGAAATGTTTATTTTGAGAGAAAGAGAGAGAACAAGCAAGGAGGGAGGGGCAGAGAGAGGGAGAGGGAGAGAAAGAATCCTTAGCAGGCTCAGTGCTGTCAGCACAGACCCTCTCCAGCGCTAGAACTCAGGAACCATGAGATGATGACTTGAGTCGAAGTCCCTAGTCAGTCACTTACCCGACTGAGCCACCCAGGTGCCGCATGTCCTTTGGTTTTTCAAATGTTCTCTTAAGAGGGTTCGTGGGCCTCCAAGGACAGGAATAGGGCCCACTGTTGCACCGTCCTGATTCTAACTCAGTGGCACTTCCTAGGGGATTACATGTCCTTGTTGAATGAGCCCAGGAGAGAAAGAGGGAATGTTGGATGGAATGGCCAAGACAGGAAACACTGAATGAGATTCCAGGGATAAAGCCATTTGTTGGTACAACACATCACTGGCTGAAAACTATTCCCCAAAGAACAAAAGAAAATTAGTTTTTCAAAGCCCTATCTGAAGAATCTCTCCTCGATATTCCGTTGTGGTATTTGTCACAAGGACAGAACCTGCATGTCCTGGTGCAGTAGAGGGACTGGATATTAAGGAACATGAAAACATCTACACTGGGTTACTGAGCATGAAGCACAGGAAAGAAGCCAGGGATCATCCGCAGATGGCCTTTCCCATTAACTCATTTAAAAATGATGGGGGGAAAATGTGAACGCAATTTTCAGATCGACTTCCCATCAGGCCTCAGGGGAGCCTCCAATTTTATCCCATCTCCATCAGGCTTCATGGAAAGACACATGACTCCTTTGTCTCTCACAATAAGAACGGGGCTTCTCAGACAGACGAGGCAAGAGGCAATTACGTGCACACCAATTGCTTCCACAGCTTGCAAGAAAAGTCCCTGGTATCGAAGCTCGCTACACAGCTTTTCAAAAAGTCTCTCGATCTGGCCTGTAGTCAATGACATAAGCCCGCCCCACCCCCCACCTCCCATTTCCAGTAGATTTTCTAGCTGGAAGGGAAGAGACGATTAAATTAGGTAAACTGAGGATGGGAGCAGGTTGTAGCTCTGTGTGTGTGTGTGTGTGTGTGTGTGTGTGTGTGCGCGCGCGCGCTTTGAGAAGCTGCACGGTTGCAACTTTGGAATAATTCCTCCACGCGGGCCTAGTGGGGGCATGGTAAAAATAGACGAGGTGGTGTGCACAGTGCTCAGTAGATGCAGTCCCGGATGCCTTTTCAAATATTTCTACCAGGTTTTCTGAGCAAAGTTTGCTGTCAATCAGCGATTCACCGGGGAGGAATACTAAGAGGGAAAAATAAATCATATGCTGATTCTCTAAGCTGGAGGGAGGTGGGAGACATTAATAAATAAGTCAACTTCCTAACAAGTGAAAGACACTTTTTGAAAACTTCCAGACCAGCTTATCTGTACAGATCGCCCCCCACCCCCAAACTTTTTTTTTTCCTGGCTGACTATTCTACCATTCCTGTAATGTCCTTATTTCCTATAGTAAATTAGTAAAGCAGAAGTTCTCTGAAATGAAGTCAGTGTTCAGAGCAAAGAAACCCCAAAGCTGCTTGCAACTAGCTGGTGCTTTGGAAATACATTCAGAGCTGCTCAGGAAAGTACGAGTCGTTGTTCCCATCTTACAGGCTCCGCACAAGCATTCTTGTCCCTCTGGAATCATAAATTATCTTTCCAGTAAGGGTGCTCGTCATGTAGTGCAAGTCAAGGACAAAGGACAGGCCTCGGACCCCATTCTGAAAGAAGTTAAGCTTGTGGCTAGAGGACAGTCTCTGCTTTCTGTCCAGATTCTGACTTTTCTCTCTGGATTCCAGCACCTGTGTTCTCCAGAATTAACTGCTGGCCTGGCCCACCTCTCCATCCCCCCCCCCAACTGCTGGCCTGGCCCACCTCTCCATCCCCGCCCCAACTCACTGAACCTGGCCTGCCTTAGACCAGTCCCGTGTCCACTACAATGCGGGGGATGTACATTTCTAGAGCTATAATATTTACATTCACTCTTGTGCTTTAGATCTCATTTTTTTATCTGGTTTTCTTTTTTTTTTTTTGCTTTTTAAAAATGTTTAATTATATTTGAGAGAGAGATAGAGAGAGAGACAGAGAGAGAGAGTGAGCACACAAGTGAGGGAGGGGCAGAGAGAGGCAGAGACATAATCTGAAGCAGGCTAAAGGCTCTGAGCTAGCTGTCAGCACAGAACCCAACGGGGCTTGAACCCAAGAACTGTGAGATCATTACCTGAGCCGAAGCCGGACGCTTAACCGAGTGAGCCACCCAGGTACCCCATGTAATTTTTTTGTAATCACATTTTTAATGTTTTCTTCATAGCTTTAATTTTTTTATTCTTTTTTAAAATTTTCTTTAACACTTATTTTTGAGAGACAGAGAGAGACAGATCATGAGATACACAGAATCAGAAGCAGATTCTAGGCTCTGAGCTGTCAGCACAGAGCTGGACATGAGGCTCAAACCCACAAACTGTGAGATCATGACCTGAGCCAAAGTCGGACACTCAACTAAATGAGCCACCTGGGCGCCCCTAAAATTTTTTTTACTCCTTTTTTTCCTAACACCTTCTTTCTATTTTATGGGTTAAATAGGCTCTTAAACCTTTCTTTGGATACTAATTTGATCTTCGTTTTTGCCGTGTAGATTTTTGTTTTTGCTGTGTAAATTTTCGTTTTTGCTGTGTAGATTTTCATTTTTGCTATGTAGTTCTTTTCCATTCCCCACCCCCCACTTTAGGCTATTGTTCTTCTTATTTTTATTAAAACACTTTTTTGCAAACTCTTGATTTTCCTCAAATGCTTTGTGACTTTGGGCTATCAGAGTATGTTAAAAACTAGCTTAATTTGCCTGCTAGATGAAGTGGGGTGTTTTCCCCCATTATGAGTATGCATCTGCTAAATGGGAATCCCCCTCTCCAAACCAGGAGAAATGACTGAGCTTTGTAGAAATCAATTACACCTCTCCAGAGGCAATCTCTTGTATTTTGTACATAGGCCAGGGGCAGGCAGATAGCTAGCTAAAAGGCAAGCAAGTAGCAAGGATTACCTCTCAGGTTGGAACATTTAATGTATAATTTACTCTCCTGGGTGCCAAGATCTTGGCTTAATTTCATCTGGATCTTGTTTTAAGGACTATAGTTATCTCAAACTCTTCTCTGTTTTTTATCCCCCCAGACCTCAACACTTCCATGATGAGTGCTCTCTAAGATGCTATTCTAGTTGTTTAGAAAAGCGTTCATAGGATTCTATCTAGTGAGAAAACGCTGCAGCCAGCAACTCTATAAATGTCAGGGATGGAAAGGAGTTGCATTATCCAGCTGATCTTGAAACAGAGGTTTAACCATAAACCTGGGTGATTACCTCCAGCCCATGTCTGCTCTGAGTGTTTGTTAGCCCCAGTGTGGTGTCCTTCAGGCATCTGTTGGGAAGAGGGACTTTCTGCAATAGCCCTTGCCTGGGGGAATTTGTGGATTTCTGTGGGTTTCTCTACTTCCTTGGCCTTCCCACTCAACTTCTTTTACTTTCTCTCATTAAGAAATATCTCCAAATATCATATCCACTAATGGTGCCGGTTTACATTTTGAGTGCAGGTGTTTACTGTATGGCTTAAAGTACCTTTACTATGATTTATATGGGAATTATATTTACATGGGAATTTGGGACGGATGGGAAGTAAACACATGGACTCAGTTCTACCATGATTTATTGGAAGCTCCTTTCCTGCTGTAGCTCTGACTTTTTTAGCCTTTCTTTCTGCCTTCAGGATTCAAGAGTCTGGTTTCACAAAGCTGTCTTGCCATGTTTAATGTGTCCCTATTATTGATCATGATACATTGGGGCACAATGTGAGATATCAATGAGTTAATTGAAACACATATGAGAAATGCAGATAGAGTCAGGTAAGGATGTAGTGTGGGAAAGGGGTCAATGTGACCAGCTGGGGCCATGGATGTACACACAAAGGAGCCTGCACAGTGGTCTTTACAAAGGGGACAATTGAGCTAATTCTTGAAGAGAAAACAAGGCACTCACTCACAAAGAAGAAAACCCATGACAGAGAGGACAGGGTGAGTGAAGGCATAAAGTGAGAAAGCACTACCCACAATGGAATCCATGAATAATTCCATATACTGGAGGGGGTTTGGGGGAGTGTGTAGGAAGCAAGATGTAAAATCGGAAGCCAGATTCTGAAAGGCTTTGTCTCTTGTGCTAAGCAGCTTGGAATTTACCCTAAAGGCAGCAGTGACTCAGTGAAGGATTTTAAACATAGGGATAACATGATTAATAGAGGCTAACATTTAGTAAGGATGTTCCAGGCAATGTTCTAAGCGTTTCACATGGATTAAGTTACTTAATTCGCATGACAACCTGATGAGGCAGATGCTATTAATATCCTCATTTTTCAGTAAAGAAACTATGAAACATAAATTCCTCAAGGACATGTCCTTCATCTGGGAACAGATGAATCTTGAGGTTCTAGCAAGTGGCTCTGGCATGTTGTATGAATGAATGAATGAATGAGGCACAGGGGTTACACTCCCAGTGAAAGGCAGAACCAAGATTTGAAAAGGGGTACTCTCACCCCAGAACCATCATATTTAACCACCATCATTGTGTCTACATTACAAAGAAACAAAGATAATTTCAGGTAGAAGGAGGAGAACCTGGAATCTGACAGGTCTGGTGGAAGCCTCATAATAGAATGGAAAACTTTTCAGAGTGACTGAAAGTATAATCACTGAATATTAATTTAAGGGAAGGCACTGTGAAAATACTGTAAGTTTCCTCTTTTGCTGTTGTTTTGTGATTGTTTACTATCTTTCCCACTAGAATCTATTCTCTAAGAGGTTGAAGATTTTGTCTTTTTGTTTAGCATGTAGCCCCCGCCCCTCACAGAGTATGAGGCATAGAATAGTTGATCAATAAATATTTGTTGAATAAATGAATAAGCAACTGGTTACATAAGTTTGCAAATGCTGCACACTGGATCTCCCTGTTGCATATTCATGCCCATGTTAACATATTCATGGTAATAAAGAAACCTGTTTTTTTTTAACCTCATGTTCCCAAATTTCATTTACCCTCATGCCCTATTCTATTCTTAGAATTAACATTTTTCTTGGAATTTCTATAGTGGGATTAGAAAGACTTTGGAGGAGCTTTCCTTCAGGAAGTTTCTATTCATTCTACTGTTACAGTGTCAAGTTCTTTTATAGCTTTCAAAATACCTAAGGGCGCCTGGGTGGCTCAGTGGGTTTAGTGGCTGACTTCGGTGCACGTCATGATCTCATGGTTCGTGGGTTTGAGCCCTGTGTTGGGCTCTGTGCTGACAGCTCAGAGCCTGGAGCCTGCTTCAGAGTCTGTGTCTCCTTCTCTCTCTGCCCCTCCCCTGCTCATGCTCTGTCTCTCTGTCTCTCAAAAATAAAATGAAACATTAAAAAAAAACCAAAATACCTATATGGTACCCACTGTTAGTAAGGCCAAGAATGGTCTTGGGCAATGGTATAACAACCTGAGGAAATGAAGGAAAGTGTCGCCAGTTGAGTTAAGTAAGCCACACTGTCTGGTTAAGTTGTGTGGAGTCTGCTTTCAAGGGCACTATTGTGGAAAACAAAGATGGGGACACCCACAATTTTAGCATAAGTCTGCGTAGTGGTATGGGTTAATGCACAGAAACCCATGATGCTCCTCAGACTGCTTGTTCCATAATCCCTTGCATTTCCCCTGCTCTGCTTCAAACCATTTACCATTAGAGAAAGGTAAATCTGGTGGTTGTGACTCCCAGATCCTCGTGTCATCTGGCTTCTAGGTGGGTTCAGCCAATGGGAGGCACTGGCAAGAAGATGGTGGGAGACACAGGGCATGTTTCTTCCTTCTTTACATGTATTTCCAGTAGTAGTGATGTCCCCTCTGTTGTCCCATTTCCTGATGTATGAGACCACTGTAGTACCAATTCAGTGGGGATGATTTCAGTGCCAGGAATATCAGAACATCACATCTTCCTTTGACCTCTCCTGCCTCACGATGGTGGTGGCCTCCTGGTACTAATTCCCAGGTTGCCTCATTGCTCCCTGCTTGGCTTCTGAGCATCTTCATTGTTTCTAAAACCAATGCCCTACATTAAATCTCTTCAGCTTTCAGTCCTTAGAGTTGTCTTCATTTTCTTAACTATGCTCTAAACGATCCAGTCAACAACAACAAAGGGAAGACTGCTATTGGGGTCATCTTTATTTTTTTTAATGTTTTTTTAATATTTTATTTATTTTTGAGAGAGAGAGAGAGAGAGAGAGAGAGAGACAGAGAATGAGCAAAGGAGGGTCAGAAAGAGAGGGAGACACAGACTCTGAAGACAGGCTCCAGGCTCTGAGCTAGCTGTCAGAACAGAGCCCAACGTGGGGCTCGAGCCCACAAACCATAAGATCATGACCTGAGCTGAAGCTGGAAGCTTAACCGACTGAGCCACCCAGGCACCTGGGGCGGGGGTGAGGGGGGTGGGTATCATCTTTCTTATCTTCAAAATGGGTGGTTTAGTTGCATAATGAAGTTGCATCTTTGAAATGTGATGGCTTTGTAAATGGCACATCCTAAAGTATGGTCCAAGGATCATCTGTTTCAGAAATCTTGATAATCTTGATTAAATCTTGATTTTAATCTTAATTAAAAAGTGGGGAGCCTGGGTGCCTCCATCGGTTAAGTGTCTGACTTCAGCTCAGATCATGATCTCCCAGTTCATGAGTTCGAGACTGGTGTCAGGCTGGAGCCTGGAATCTGCTCCAGATTCTGTGTCTTCCTCTCTCTCTGCCCCTCCCCAGCTCATGCTCTGTCTCTCTCTCAAAAATAAATAAACATTTAAAAAAAATAAAAATATATGTTCCTGGGGGTGCCTGGGTGGCTCAGTTGATTAAATGTCCAAATTCAGCTCAGGTCATGGTCTCATAGTTCATGAGTTTGAGCCCTGCATCAGGCTCTCTGCTGTAAGCTCAGAGCCTGCTTGGGATCTTCTGTCCCCCTCTCTCTTTACCTTTCTCCCCTCTCAAAAAGAAAATACATTTTTTAAGAATGTATATTCCTGGACTCATTTTTGGCACACTAACTCTGGGGGATGTGGTTGGGGAATCTGAAACTCCAACCTTCCCTCCAAGAGAATCTTATAAAAAACAAAGTTTGATATCATGATCTACCGTCATTGATCTTTTAAAGAAAATTTTGCAGAGAAGTGATATGATAGTGTATTAAGGTGTTCTGAAAAGTTTTTCATTTACTCTCTTTCAAGAAATGCCACCTGTCCAGTCATGACATTTTGATGAATTTGGTTAATTTTTATTAAAAATTTTTTTTAATGTTTTATTTATTTTTGAGAGAGAGAGAGAGAGGTGACTTGAGCAGGGGAGGATCAGAGAGAGAGATAGAGGGAGACACAGAATCTGAAGACAGGCTCCAGGCTCTGAGCTGTCAGCACAGAGCCTGACGCAGAGCTCGAACCCACTAATCACAAGATCATGACCTGAGCCAAAGCCAGATGCTCAACCAACTGAGGCACCCAGGCGCCTCTGGTTAATTTTTAAAATGTCACATTTTATGGATCTTCCAGAAGTAATCTTGAGCAGGGGTGAATATGTTTCACACACATTAAAGAATGTCCCAATCCACAGAACAGTGGATATAGGAAACATAAAACTGTATGCAGAATACAATTTCACGCCTTTCTTGCCAGCCTAAGGACTGCCAAATTTGATTTTATCAGACTCCAAGGAAAAAGAACTTAAGTAAGGGGTGTCGAGCATTTTGAATTTCCAATAAAAATAAGTTTTTAGACATTGCTTAAAATATGCATCGTCCAACACTTGGCAAGAGAACCTAAATGGATAGTTTGCATCAATTATAAAATAGGGTAATAAACTTTGTCTTAGCTTAGGGTCTCCTGAAAAACAAAGCTTGAGGCAAACACTTGCGTGCAGATATTTTGTTTTAAGAAGTGAGTTCAAAGAGGAGGGAAAGGGAACCAGATAGAGAAAAAGCAAACCCAAGAGAGTGCTGTCAAGCTGACTGTGGCTAATAACAGTGGGAGGTTGATTTTCATAGGAAGATGTTGATGAGACACCTAGAATACATGCATAAATAAATCCAGTTGACTAGAAAAGGGGAAAACATATCTACCAGTCCTTCTCCTTCACTGGCCAAAGGTTGTCTATTGGCACCATGGACTCTTTCTGAGTCTAGGCAAGTGCACTGGTCAGAATGCACTAATCTTTGTACCCCCTCTACACAGTGGTGACCAAGGAACCCTGGGGCAAACTGCTAAGAGTTTACACCTGCATATAGTTGTTGCTTAATAATGGATCCTGTCAAAAAGTGGGCAAAATATGATGTATGGTCCAAGAGGAATATGATACCGCCCTTCTTAGGCATTTAATAATTATCAGAGATGATTCCCCAGGCAAAGAAGTGTGGGCTTTTTCAAACACATGAATTATAAATATTTTATCTCCAGAGATGGCTTTTGTATTTTTAGTCTGGATTATGTTTATACCTCATCTCTTCTCCTCCTGGCCTGATGGGAAACATTTATCCCTTTGTAGTTAACATGCAAAACTTGGAAAGAACCCACGAAATAAAAGCAGGTTAAAATAAATTCCCTGTAAGCTATGCCTTGAAATTGTTTATTTGCTGACTGGAGAGTCTTGTTGGACACTGAGCAGATTATAAATTTGTCACCAAAAGGACTTCCAAGCATAGGTTGGTTTTAAATCATTCTGATGGCAACGTAAGCTATGGCATAGTGGAACCATTTGAAAAAGTACAAGACAAGTCCCCTCACTCTTTCTTAGAATAAGCACAATGACTCATTTTTTTTTCTTCCCTGGATGATCTCAAAGTCCCCTATGTCAGTTTCCACCCTTGCTCTCCTCCAGGTTTCTCATTCTTCCTTATGAGACCTGTCCTCATCTTCCTTTTGTTTGTTTGTTTAAACAGGAGAAGAAGTGAAGAGCATTCTCCACCTTTCCTATGATTTCTTCTACTGCAGATCCATCTTTATTTACTTATATCTAACCCTGAATTCTTCTAGAAACTCTTTAGCCTGTTGATGCTGGTTTTTCATCTGCGTCTTGTGTATTGGTAAGAACGTAGGCCCTGGAGTTTGTCGATCCTGGGTTGAATCCTTCTCCAACACCTGTAAATTGTTATGAAACTGAAATGTCCTTAAATTCTTTGGACCTCATGCTCCCTTCTATGAAACAAAGGCTAATAATATCTCTCTTACAGGCTAATAATAAAACCTAAGTGGGGAAATAAATGGAAGAAGGGTTTAACACAATGATACATAATAAACATTCAATAATTGGGTTTTGTTATCATTATGTAGTCCTGTCCACAATTTTTGCTTTTCATCTTCATCTTTAGATATTTTCTGTGAGTTTAATCATAAATGCATAGACAGGATCTTGATAACAGGGACTTGAAATCAGTCTTGTGGATTGGCTTTAACCTGATGCTCTTTGGTCAATAGGGTTAATGAACTTCACACATGAAGAAATGTAAACAGACACAAAACTGAGCAAGCATTGTTTACCAAAATATCTAGACAGCAAAAATGGTTCCTGTGAGAAGCCACATGGCAAAAGCTCTGGATTCTGACTTAGTCAGGAAAAGAGAATGGAGAGCTGACCTGCCTTGGAGGAGAACTTCAAAGGTGAACAGCTCTTTATTGAATTTCTCAAAGTCAGAAATAGCAATAGATTCTGTTGCTGTATCTGCAGGAATGAGTGTACCTGTTAAAGAATGCATGCTTCCTATGTGCACAATGAGGAAATGGTTATTGGCTTTATTTTGTGCTCTGTAATCCCACCAGAAGTGCAGTCAATACTGCACAGTATAGCGATGATGTTTTACTTAGGTCGGCGGTTCAGATGGACAACATGAAAGACAACAGAATATAAGTTGCGTTCCAAGATCTACCCAAGATGCTGGAGTGTATGTGTTAGACACACGTGAGTAAACCAAAAGCCTCGATACAAATAAGGAGACAAAGATCTCATAAGTTTCTCAAATATTTATTAACAAAACTTGGATGTGATATCACGAAGGCAGGGCTGGACTATGGAGTTGGTAAATAGCAACCCAATCAATGGTCTTTGACTCTGTTTGGAGAGACATTGTGAAAATAAAGGATAGTACGTTTCAAACATGGGAAAGGGACTCAGAAAGTCAAAATTCCACAGAGTTTATATAGAGACTACCCAGGAGAGAAACCCACTGGATGTGATAAGCAGGAGTCCTGCTACCATAAAGGTGTTTTCTTCTGAGGAGCAATGCTAACCTGATCTTCATGAAAGCGTCACAGCAGACAGCCTTTTGAACTTAAGAACAGCTTGCTGGGAGTGGTGCCTGGGTGCCTGAGTCACTTAAGAGTCTGACTTCAGCTCAGGTCATGGTCTCATGGTTTGTGAGTTTGAGCCCCGTGTTGGGCTCTGTGCTGGCAGCTCAGAGCCTGGATCTTGCTTCACATTTTGTGTCTTCCTCTCTCTCTGCCCCTCCCTTACTTACGTTCTGTATCTCTCTCTAACCAGCCTCTAAGTCATGTTCTCTCCCTGCCACAGCCAGCCACACACCCATCCCGTGACCCGATCTCTTCCATTATTCAGTGTGAATTTCTTTGTAGCAATTTCAGTATCTGATATGACCTTATTATGCACTTATTTTTGCTTGTGTATTGCATGCATCTTTATACAAAACTGTAAATTTTGTGAAAGAGAAGCTGTCTTGTGTACAGCTATGTCCCCAGTATTCAAAAGAGTGACTGGTACATCGTGACCAATCATAAATGCTCATTGAATGATTGAATCAGAAAATAAATGCATAAAATATTGAACTAGAATTGTGGTTACATTTTTCTGTTGTTAAAGCCAATGCCAACAAATTAATTTTAACAAATCATCATCTTTCATATTCAACTCAACCACTGTCCCACTGAAAACAATCTTCCCACCTTCTCCCTAAGAGGTGTCTGAGCAAGCGCAGTGTTCCTTGGGAAGACACATTAGTGGAGGACTTTTCTAGTACTTTCTAAAGCTGATGCAGATGATGAGGACCCAGAGTTGTGAGGCATTATTGCTTCCAATCCACACAATCAAAAGGAGGTGGACATTACCATCCACACATCAGAGATCAAAAGATTTAACTCCTCTAAAGTACAATAGTTGGCCATAGATCACTGAGGGGGAAAATATCAGAGGAAGGTCTTTCTGCTCTCAAAGACTATTTCTAAAGACTATTTCCACTATGCTACATTGCTTACCTTGCAATTGAATTCCAGAATCTTGTTCTTACAACCTAGAAACATATCTGTGAGTAAAGCTAAATCAGCATAGCACTAGAGAACATGGCAAAAGTTAGTCATGGTTAACCATTTTCAAACTTAAACTTTGTCTTAAATATATAATTCTTCTATAATATAAGTTTTCTTAAATATGTAATTAAAACTTATTTAGCATTCCCTTCCTAAGTTAGCTCTTCACTGATCATTATAAGAAAATATATTCTGTTGGCCATTTTACCCATTATATGTTCAAACCTATTTTCTTAAACCAAACTTATTTTCTATGACTGCACTGTCCAGAATGGTATCCACTAACCATATGGGGCTCTTGAGCACCTGAAATGTGGCTCTTCCAAATCAAGATGTATGCTACGTGTACCACCGAATCATAAGAACTTTGTATACAAAAATAAATGTAAAATATCTCAATGATTTTTGAATACATGAATAAATGTTAATATTTCAGATCTATTAGATAGGAAAATATATATTGTTAAAATTAATTTCACCTGGGGAACCTGGGTGGCTGAGTCAGTTGAGTGGCTGACTTAGACTCAGGTCATGATCTCGTTCATGAGATCGAGCCTCACATCAGGCTTGGTGCTGTCAGCAAGGAGCCTGATTCAGGTCCTCCTTCCCTCTCTCTCTGCATCTCCCCACGTGTGGTCTCTCAAAAATAAACATTAAAAGTGACATATGTGGCTCACATTATGTTTCTAACGAACAACATTGGCCTCTGTAGGCTTCATGAAATCACTTCAACCCATTACCTTCAAGGTACACAGTTAGAGTTAAAGTGTATAATAGTCTGTTATGTAATCTGCCAAATGCCATCCATTTTTAGTTCTGAAACATATACCTATGTTCTGCGTGAGACAATGCCCAGTAGGAATGGTTCTGTGGTGAAAGGCAGCTCCATCTGCTCTATGAGGTCAACCCGATGCTCCAGAGTTGGGTCTTGCTTACAACAGCTCATTGTCTAAACGAGACCTGGGCTTCCTTATGTGCTCTGTGTTTGTAACAATAATCATGGCTTCCAGGGTCAGGCACTTTCAGGCAGTTAATAACAGTTTGACTAAAAGTCCATCAGCTTCCCAGCCATTCATTAAATGCTAGGAAATGCCTTACCCCAAGGTCAATACTGCTTAGCTCAGTCATACTTTATGATGGGGAGAAAGAATGTTTTCCTCTTCATTGTCAATAGTATTGATTGGCAGATCTTTGGGTGGCCCTGGTCATTTTTACTTGCCCTCCCTTTGTTTCCAACTGCCAAGGAGGTGACATCATCTTTCTTTTCACAATATGGACGTTATTGGAGTGCTGAAAGCCCAGTACAAGGAGATCCACTGTCAGACATTGGACCTCACCTCTTCATTATTATTGTAAAGTGACCCACAGGGGACAGGAAAGGAGGAGCAAGGAGGCCCATGCCATAAACCGAACGAGTCACCGGCCTGATAAACTACCATCTTTACCACCAGCCACAATGCTCCCATTAAACTCAAATAGAAGAGTAGGTATGACTAATTCTTCCCTTTACCCACCAAAAATAAATCACAGCACCAAGCTGGAATGAGGCACAGACTTTTCCAGGATGAAGAGTGGAGTTGGAGGCTGAAACATTGGAAACATTTTGAAAAGGAGCCAGGTGGCCTGAGCAGGGGATTGCTGAAAAAGCTTCCAAGAGCAAAGCCTTCACATAAAAGCTCATTTGTCAGGGGCAAGCTGCAGTGACTTGCAGGATATGGTGGCATTTATGGGATTTTATTAGATATTAAATATGCATTGTCCTTTTCGATAGGTCATTCATGAGTTCATTGACGCAAGCCTCTGTCTTTCAAAGACCTTTTAGGGACCATTCCAGGTTTTCCCCAAAGCTATGTATCTAAAATTCATAGTAGTTTATGTACAAATATATTTTGTTTGCATCTGATTCACCGAAGTTGGTTGGTGTTGAGGTCTGACCCCTGGCAGATTAAACTCTAGTATTTTGAGTTTGGGATTCTTCATCTGTAAAATGGGAACAGTTAGTATGTAATTTAGAGGATAAAATATTTAAATATCTATCAACAATGCTAGTACTTCGTGGATATTATCATGGAGAATGGAGTTAGCTCACAGGGGAATAAACTGGATAAAGTCTTTTATACTTTGGGTCAAGATTGCTATATTTGATATATCATATTATAATAAATTACTATATGTAATTTACCTATGTGAAATAATTTACCTATATGAAATAATTTACCTATGTGAAATAATTTACCTATATGAAATAATTTACCTATGTGAAATAATTTACCTATATGAAACAATTTACATATGTGAAACCCCAAATAACGGGTTCCATTTATTATTACCATTATTATTGCTCTTATCTAATCTTGACATTTTTGGGATGCTGTAGTGTCACTGAGCATCAAAATCCATCTGGAGGGGCACCTGGGTGGCTCAGTTGGTTGAGCCTCCAGCTCTTGATCTTGGTTCAGGTCATAATTTCACCTGAAAGCGAGGTGGGATCAAGCTTCTCATTGGGCTCTGTGCTGACAGAGCAGAGCCTGCTTGGAATTGTCTCTCTCCCTCTCTCTTTTTGCCCCTCCCATGCTCATGCATATGTTTTCTCTCTCTCAAAGTAAATAAATGAGCTTAAAAAAATTCCACTTGGAAAATTTATTAGAACAATGAAGATGTAATTAATTCAGAGCTGTTTCAAATCATGCCTCAGCCCTGTTGCTGGGGGACAGACATCTGCCCTTTGGATAGCCTGGAGAAGATCGAGATGAAAAGGACACGTTCTGGAGAGAGAGCCCTTGGATATAAGTCCTGGTTCCATCACTGACCTATCATGTGATTCAAGGCAAATTACCAGGCTCTCCATGCTGAGGCCAGGGTCCCTCATCTATAATACAGAATCACAGCATCACGGAGATACTGGAACACTCATGTTCATAGTAGCATCATGCACAGTAGCTAAGTGGTAGAAGCAAGCTCAGTGTCTATCCACAGATAAATGGATACATTAAATGTGCTTTATTATTGCACACAGTGTAACACACAAGGCATTGCACATAATGTAATACAAAAATGTGTTTTATTATTGCACACAATAATACAATGGAGTATTATTGACCCACGATAGAAGGAAATTCTGGGACACGCTACAACATGAATAAACTTTGAAAGCCATGATGCTCAGTGAAATAAGCCAGTCATGAAAAGACAAATATTGTGGGATTCTACTTATACAAGGTACCTAGAGTGTTCACATTCACAAAGATAGAAACTAGAAGAGCAGTTGGCAGATTTGGGGGAGGAGAATGGGAAGAACCAAAAGTTGTTCAGTGGGCACAGGGCTTGAGTTTTGCAAGATGAAGCGTTTTGGAAGTGGTGTTGATAGTTGCATTATAATGTGAATGCATTTACTGTCACTGAAACTGAGGCTTAAAATGGTTAGGGGCACCTGGGTGGCTCAGTTGGTTAAGCGTCCAGCTTCGGCTCAGGTCATGATCTCAAGATTCGTGGGTTCGAGCCCTGCATCGGTCTCTGTGCTGAGCCTGCTTCTGATTCTATCTCCCTCTTTCTGTGACCCTCCCCCGCTCATGCTGTCTCTCTCTGTCTCTCAAAAATAAATAAAAAACATTAAAAAAATTTTTTTAAATGGCTAAGATGGGGGGATCCTGGGTGGTTCGTCGCTTAAGTAACGGACTCTTGATTTCAGCTCAGGTCATGATCTCGTGGTTCGTGAGTTCAAGCCCTGCGACAGGTTCCGGATTGTCAGTGTGGAACCTGCCTGGGATCCTCTCTCTCTCTCTCTCTGATCTCCTGTCTCCACTGCTCATGCTTAGTCTCTTTCTCTCTCAAAATAAATAAACTTTGAAAAAATGGCTAAGATGGTAAATTTCGTTATGTGTATTTTACAATTAAAAAATTAAAATAAAAAAAAAGCAGAATAACAGCATCAGTTTCTTTACATTTTTGTGGAGCGGACTAAATGGGATATTGTCTTTCATGATGTTCCCCACTGCTGGGCACCTAAGGACAAACCAAAGAAATTGTAGGTGTTAAAATAAGTTACAAAAGCAAAACACTAATTACAACCAGCTATGGATTTCTTTGAATTCAAAACACTTTGCTCTGAGCTGTTCTGTGAGGCTGAAAACAGGCCTGAGTAGTTCCCCAAAACCTGTAGTGACACAGGCAGGCCAAAAAACTGAGGTCCTTAGCAAGACAAGACTCCATCTGAGCAGATAAACACTGACCACTTAGGCTAAGAGAATCCCTAGAATAGCCAGCAGGGGGCGACAAAGAGGCCAGACATGGCAAATTAGTACAGGTCAGGGAAGGAAGGCCAGAGAGGGGTTGGGAGGATGGGGTCCCACAGTGACCATCTCTGGGCGTGCCTCCAGCCGGCCTAAAGTCCAGTCCTCTGAACACAGCCCCTGACGCTCGCCCAGGCATTCACTTTCCCTCGTTGTCAATGCTATTCCTAGGCCTTCACTCACTTGGATGTGTCTTTATCCTGAAGCTAACAAGCTTGGCAAACTTGTTCTTCCTAACTAAGCATTGTGCCACCAGGAGGAATTATTTTTTAATAATAATATTCCCTATGCTGGCGGGATGCCTCAGTGCCCATCAGGCTAGCGAGTCTATCTCACACAGGGCTACGCCAAGCGCAGCGGGGGCTACCCAAGGTCAGGCAGCAGCGCTGTTTCTCCCAGGGCTGGGTTAATTTGGTCTTTCAGCTCTCTTGCACTATCCCTGCAAATCTGGCCACACTTCCTCCTCCTGATCTAAAATATTCCAGTTTTTAATTAGTTCCAGGCCTGTCGATGTGACTGCCCCACTGCACAATTCGTCTGTGCCAATTCAAAGTCTGAAGCTGATGAACTAATACAGCCAACTGAAGACCTGTTGAAGGAGGCAAATGGAGTCACACGGCTGCTGGAAAATTCTCCTGGAGCGCCTGCCAATTGCCCGGGCCCTGTCCAAGCTGGGCTTGAACCATGGGCCTGTTATGAAAGGGCTCATGGAGTCTCCATCCTGTCCCCACCTCTGGAGAAACCAAAGGACAACTAAAACGTGGAATGCACATTCCCCGTAATCCAGCGGGATGTGTCCATGATGGGTAATTTCCTTGGTGGCACACATGTTAGCAGATCCAGAGAGGGCCAGCAGATGGGAGAAAAAATTTAACCCACGTACTGTTTTGTTTTGTTTTGTTTGTTTCCAACATGCAGGCTTATTTGCCCCTGAAATCTAGAGCCACATCCTGTGTATCTATGGCTCAGTGTCACCTCCTCTTCTGTGTCTGATAGCTGTAGGGAGCTTTGTGTCCAGTGTTATCTATTAATAGTGTCCTTTCCTGCTTATTAATATAGAAAGAGGAAAAACACATCTGCATAAACATATATGTACGATAAATACATTTGTGTGTCTGTGTGTATACATGTATGTTTATGTGTACAATCTGAATTTAAATGAATGCATTTAAGTGCAGTGTGTTTCTTCATATTGCATGTCAACATAATACAAATGTTTAAATCATGATCCCAGTAATAATATGAAATTACTCTTCTGGTAAACTTTCTCCTATCAGCAAGGATTACATTTGGTGAAGTTCAATTCAGGTGTTTTTAAAAATTTTGTTTTATGTTTTTTATTTATTTTTGAGAGACAGAGAGATAGCACGAGCAAGGGAGGATCAGAGAGAGAGAGGGAGGTACAGAATCTGAAGCAGACTCCAAGCTCTGAGCTAGTTGTCAGCACAGAGCCTGACGCAGGGCTCGAACCTACAAACCATGAGATCATGACTTAAGCTGAAGTCAGATGCTCATCCAACTGAGCCACCCAGGCACCCCCAATTGAGGTTTTTAAGACATGCAACAAGTACAAAGTTGTCACATTTCAAGTGCCCTCTAAAAGCCTACTTTTAATTAATTAACTTACTCGTTTACCTGAGATGTATTTTTTGAGTACCTACTGTGTGTCAGGCTAAGCATACTAGGTAGCAGTGGACAATAAAAACTACACAGATGAAACTCTTACTTCGTGGAACTTACATTTTCGTGCTACCTTTTTTTTTTTTCTTTCAAAACAGTGAAAATGAATGCACCCCAAACACTCAATATTCACACATGATCATTGCTAGGCCATCATACTATGGTTATAACTTCTCTTAGCGCTAAGGTCACATTTATAAACTCTGGTTACCTTTGACTTTGATGTTTCTTCAAGGTCATTCCCCCATGGCAGGTGAAACAGTACTGACCCCCATGCCTCTGTCGTTCTACAACTCACTGAGCCATCCCGCAAGGACTTTTTGAGGCTCCTAAGGGTTGGATCGCACTTTTCATGCTGGGGGTAGACCATTTCCCAGCCTGACAAAGGTACAGATTCTGACTGAGATAGTAGCAAAAAGCAGTCATGTTCACTGGGCTGGATAAGACAAGCAGTCACAAGGTGGCTCACTGCATATCCTTCTTAGGGGAAAAGTAGGACAAAAACTCCTTGTGTCCCTCCGTTGCACACTGGTGTGCAACGATCAGAGGGTCACGTGTGATTGACAGTTCTTCTGTGGGGCCGTCGGATTGCTCCTGAATGCCGCTCAGTTCCGGGGAAGAAAATGCCATCTTACAGTAATGCCTCTTCTTACAGGGCACTCGGTCTCAGCCCCCGGGATGCAAACAAACCCCTTCTTTGACTCTTCCCAAAGCCAGGAGGGTTTATCAAGGAGAATCAGGTTAGAAGGACAGAAACATTTGGCCAGGATTAACCTGTGCCCGCGCAGTAAAAAGCGCAAAGGGAAATCGGAACTGGGAGCCTACTTTTGATTCGGCTTCACCTAGTCAGGATTAACCAGGTTTTCCTATGACCTGTTGAACAGGCTTGTCAGTTAAAACTAAACACATTTCACGGTGGTGGCCAGGCAAAAACACAACTTCTGCCAAAAACTAAACATCGCAGAGGGTCTGCCTAGTTTCAAAACATCGATGCCAACTTCACAATACACAGCATGTGGTGGGTGTGAGTTTGCAGAGACCATGGAAGGACACTTGCACAGTGAGGGGGGAGAGGGAGGGCCAGCCTTTGAAGCCAGCAGCTCCCTGGATTTGGGGAAGCATCTCACGATCTTTCTTCACCTCCTTGAAATAATCAAGGCAGTGTGGGGAAATGGCTAATAAAAGGGGCCATTTAATTTGGTAATATTCTCCCTGAAGAGCTTCAAGAAAGGAAGGTTCCAGAGACCCCTGGGGGGACCCAAGCAGAGGAGGATTATGAGTAAATGCAGAGAGTTGCTGTGGGTCACTCCATTAAGATATTTGAGATTACAAGTAAGGCTTGGGAGAAGGTTTAGTCTAAGGAAATGAAGACTTTGGTTTTGTTTTATTGTCTATTTTAAAATTATGGGAGATCTAAGAATATCTCCTATGGCATTAGATTTATGGATTCGGCATCCCAGGATACGAATTGTGCGGTGACATTTGGGAACCACATGGATTTATATTCAATGACTTGGGAATGTGGGAATCCATAAATAAGAGGGCATACATTGTCCAAGAATAAATATGTGTGCATAGTTCACTGCCTTTGTTTAACAAATAATTCTGAGAGATCTCTGCGTGCTGAGTGCTGAGAATAAAACAGTGAAGTTCCTCTCCAAGCACCTAACATTTCTTGGGAGAGTTAGACACACAAGCAAGAAGCTAGAAGGCTGGGAATCAAAAAAAAATCAAAGGAATTTCTGGAAGGATCCAGAGGACTATGGGAGTCAAGTCAGTGAAAGGAAAGTCTTCTAAGTACAAGAAATGACACCTAGAAAGTGATAATCATGCAAGGCCTGTTAGATAAAGAGACTTTTGAGCAGGGGCCTGGAGGAGGTAGGGATGTGGGTGTCCCCCAGCCCACGGATTTCAGGAGAAAGGCCTTGGGAATAGCATGTCCTGTGTTCCAGGAATGAAGAGGAAGCCAGTGTGGTCATGGCACACATGCTGGTCCCTCACAGTCCATTCTGCTTCTCAGTTCCCACTGGCCATGTTTTCTTCCGTTCAGTCTTTGGACACGCCCACTGGGTCTTCCCACCTGCCCCCACCCCCGATCCTGTCCACAGAGCATGCAGTTGGATTCCTCTTCAATCCCAGATCAGAAATTTAGTATTCTTGTTCTTACTGGTGAACAATCCTGAACCGAGGTTTTCTAGATGAGGCATTATGATGTAGCCTAACTCTGTTAGACTCCCTGATCTTTGCCAATGCCCTGAATTACCAGCCTCTGTTTGTAATTCTGCCCTGAAGAAGAACTTCTGCTACCAGGGTACCAGCGCCTAGATCAATCCACATGCCTTGCAGGAGTCTGTTCTAGTTCTTTGTCCCCCTGAAAGATCCTTCTCCATCCCCAGGATTGGGACTCCGTGTGCCTGAACATGATCCTATCTCTGGAAATGATCATTTAGATCTGCTAGGCAATCCCTAAGACCACATACTCCCCTCCATCCATTCTCCACTTCAGCCTCTTTCGAAGGCGCCGATGACACTGAGGTCCTTGTGATTACAATTATGTAAATTAGCATAGCTTAATTCAACATACAACATTTGAAGGTGACCTGGATCAAAGGAGATTGTATGAAAGGAGAAGTTTGGGAGTTCTGGGAAGTGATGGTTGCTTGCTAATGGCCAAGAACTTGCCCTCTTCTTTCCCTATTAAAATCTACACAAGTGCAAAAGAGGTGCAGAAACGGCCACCAAAGCTGAGAACATTGACTGTGAGGTCTCACTTGATGGGAAGACTTTCTCTCAAATCCTCCAATGGGATGGAATGGTCTAACCAGGATGGCAGTTATCTAGTTTCCAACAACTTGAACTTGCCTTGATTCATTTGATCTTCTTAAAAAAAATAGGGCACCTGGGTTGCTCAGTCAGTTGAGCATCTGACTCTTGATTTCAGCGCAGGTCATGTTCTCATGGTTTGTGAGTTCAAGCCCCACATCGGCTTTGCACTGACACCCTGGAGCCTGCTTGGGATTCTCTCTCTCTCTCTCTCTCTCTCTCTGCCCCTCCCCACTTGCATATGTGCTCTCTGTCTCTCTCTCAAAATAAAAAAATAAGGATTTAAAAAAATTTTAAATAATATTTAAAAATACATATTCAGCTTTCAAAACATCAAATAATCCTATATGAAAAAAATGTAGTCTTCATTTCACCCAAATAGACCCCAAAATTAATGTTCTTCAGGAGCAACCTCATATAACTGTAGATTTTTCTACCAGTATGTAACCAACACATTTGATGTTTTCTCTTTCACAGATCATCTATGGTCTTCCATTAAAGAAGATGAGTATTTAAATATTCTTACATCCTCTTTCCCCCTTTGTATGGGGAGATCCTATATGTGAGTATCCGCATGCTTTTTTACTTCACCCGGTAGGTTTGTCCAGAGAGACAATGCCTATGTCATCTTGACTGGAGCACATGCTGGTCTGTTGGTATCCTGGGAGCAGAGCAGAAGGGAGAGAGTTGGATTTGTCAGACAAACTTTCACTAACCCCTTTTTTCCGATTCTGGAGCACTCACAAGCTCCTCCTCGGCACCATACCTCACTCCCACCAACCCTCCGACATAGGCCTGATACTCTTAGGTCTATAGCTTCTATGGTTACATCTCTCCAGAGAGTTAACACTGCATCTTCTACAGGTCAGAGGAGTAACTGTCTGACTTCAGGGGCTGCAAAAGGTAAGTTTCTGCTCATTACACAAGCCTTCTTCCATTTTCCTGTGTTGGACCTACCCCGTGCCTTCCTTCAGAGGCACCCAGTGCCTCAACTCCAGGACTTCTCCAAGGTTCCGTGGCATAAACTGGCTCATTATGTTCGGCATTCCTCCTGGGTGCACTGAGGCAGACTTTCTTTGCTCTGTTGTCCAGAGCATATCTTGGTGACATCTACTGGGTTTTGAGAAAGGACTGGAAATAAGCCCTGAGTGAGAAGCTATTCCCTGAAGCAGCCAATCCAAGCTTTCTTTTCTTCTCTACCCCTCCATGTACTTTTGTTTTGACATCTATTTAGAGACCAAAGTTCTCAGAGATGTGGAGTTAGAGCGGGAAGAAGTTAGGGATAACATCTTCGGACGTCAAGTAGAAGAGAGGTGGGGCCGGAAGAGCAGGTCCTGTACTGTCTCTTTTAGGTGTTGGCATATTTTTGTGCATGTCTTCTGCAGAAAGATAACAACTGATTGCATTCAAAGTGTGTTCAGGAATAAATGTCTTCATTCCAGTATGAGGGCTAAGCGATAGCATTTGATGAGTGGACCATCACATGACTATGGGCTAGTCAGTTGAAATTTAAAAAAGAAAGTCTCTCAAAACATATTCCAGATTAAGTAAGGAAAGCACCACACCAGACAAAGGAAAACACGAGAGACCCATTTCATGGATGGAACACGTGAGGATCCCCACTGAGAAGGTTCCTTCCTTCCTACACGTACTCATATCCACACACGCTAATTCTGATTTGCACAAACAGTTCTACTGTGTGGAGGAGATAGAAAATGCCCTGGTCCATTTATAAAAGATGCAGAACTCTGCTACCAATAGCTAAGAAAGGCCCACTAATGAAATAGAAAGATGAATTTCCCTCATGAATGTGAGTGCAAAAATATAAAATGAGAAAACAGCATACCAAGTTCAACACAATGTTAAAAAAGAACTTACAAACGACAGTGATTTATTGCATGAATTCGAATATTTTTAAGGTACTTCTCACTAACAATAAATGGATATGTCAAATGATAATAAACATTTGAACAAGTTCCCATCTATTCTTGTTTTTTAATCATATTTTAAAATAGATAAATATACTTTTAATGTTTATGTATTTATTTATTTTTCTTGTTGTTTCTTTTTTTAAAAATAGTTTATTACCAAGTTGGTTTCCATATAATACACAGTGCTCTTCCCCACAAGTGCCCCCTCCATGACCATCATCCCCCTTCCCCCCTCCCTCTTCAGCCCTTAGTTTGTTCTCAACAATATTTTAACAAGATAAAGAATACAGCATTTGGGATGCTAATAAACACACACAAAAAAAGAGGAAGGACTCTATGGAAAACTGGGTTTGGGAATACTATTTAACACATAATAAATACCAGGTCAAAACAGCCATCGCCAGATTTCTTATTTGCAGAGCTTCTCAGAAGATTTTATATGCTAATCTGTATGTGAATTTCCAGGAAGCTATTTAATACAGAATTTATTTAACCATTAATCCTCTTCTCTTATCCATTAGGGCACTTTGCAACTCATTTCTCTCTTGATAAGGATGCCCATTCTCAGTGCTAAACTATGAATTAACTTTATTCTGGAAAACCCAGCCAATGCAACATACCATGAATAGATAAGAAGTTACAAATATGGTAAAGGATGGTGATAATTTATCAATTGTTACAAATTACTTATGTGCCCTCTTAGAAGAACTAAGAAAACAACTGAAAGTCACGGATGCCAGAAAAAGGATTTCTTTCCTAATAGAAAACAAAGTGGTACTTAGGCCACAACTTCAGCAAGAACAATGCAACAATAAAGACCAAATCTAACTCTACCAAGAGACACAGGCAATCTGGAAAAATAAAACCATGTCTTATTGGGAAGGAATGGTACACAGATGTTTGTTTTCCAAAATTAATTTTAGGTTTAATATTATAAAAAGTCATGATGTTATTTATGCAAGGGCAAGGGTGAGAGGGGAAAAGTTTGATAATGTGTCTTGCACACACATCTGGAAGAATAAATACTGGAGAATTGCCATAAAAAATCCTGAAAAGGGCAAGGGAAATAGATTTGCCTTTATAGAAGATATAAAAATTTCTTGCAAAGCTACCCTTTTTAAATAACCAACATAGGAACAAACAAGCATAAGATGAAAATGACATTGAACTTAGAGTAATGAATGGTTCTTTCAATGCATAGATTTGTGAATATTACTAGAATATGGAGTAAACCTCCTATCACAAATAATTGAGAAAAGAGGAAAGATTATTTCATAAACTCTTTTGGGGCAACTGATTTAGTCTTGGAAACAAATCAAGATACTGTCCTTCCTCACAGCCCCAACCAAAATGTGCATCTGACCGACTGAATAGCAAAATGTAAAAAAAAAAAAAAAAAAAAAAAAAAAAAAAAAAAAAAAAAAAAAAAAAAAAAAAAAAAAAAAAAAAAAAAGTAAAACCATATCATGAATAGAAGAAAACAGAGGGGAATGTGGACGTGACCTTGGGGTCTTTCTAGTCACCCCAAGGAAGCTAACAAACAAAATGATTGATGGACTTAAGGATCTAAAAGGAAAAACTGCACACATGAATTTACTTCTTAAGATTAAAAGGCAAATACACACTGGAAAACATAAGAAAAACATGAAAAGCACTTATCAAAAGAACGATACAAAAAAAACCAATATAAATATAAGTAAACTCATGACTAATTCACAAATGTGGAAATACCAATAGTAAGTATAACATACAAAAGCTCAACTCAGTGATTATCAAAAAAATGTGAATTAAAAAGTAATGGTCATATGTCATGTTCATAATAAATTAGAAATTTTAAAATGTTTAATTTTTGTAATGGCATAATGAAAAATATTTACCAAACACTGCTAGTGAGAGTGTAAATTGGGACAGGTTTTCTAGAAGTTAATTTAGAAATATGTACCAAGAGTCTCAAAAAAAGTTTGATCCAGTATGCCTCCTTCCAACAATGTAGCTGTTGGAATAAATGAAAAACACAAAGGGGCATCTGGGTGGGTCAGTCGATTATGCATCTGACTCTTGATTTCAGCTCAGGTCATGAGCTCATGGTTCATGAGATCAAGACCCACATCAGGCTCTGCACTGTCAGCATGGAGCCTGCTTGAGATACTCTCTCTCTCTCTCTCTCCCTCTGCCCCTCCTGCATTAGTATTCTCTCTCTCTCTCTCTCTCTCTCTCAAAATGCACAAGTAAACATTTAAGAAACCTGCAAAGAATTGTGCTTGAAAATGTTGATTGCAATTTTTATTTATTAGTAAAAATGAGGAGAAGGTAACTATTCCAAAGATGAATAATGATCATAAGTATTGTGATTGGGTCAAATACTGAAACGTAATATTGACATTAAAATTCATATTTTAGGGGCACCTGGGTGGCTGAGTTGGTTGAGCATCCAACTCTTGATTTTGACTCAGGTCATGATCACAGAGTCGTGAGATCGAGCCCCATGTTGGGATCTGCACCAACATGGAGCCTGCTTGTGATTCTCTCTCTCCTTCTGCCCCACTTTCTGCTCATGCGCTTGGTCTCTCTTTATAAATTAAAAAGAATTCAGATTAAAAATATTATTTGACAATATTGAAAACAGTTGTGCCAAAATGTTATAAAAAGAGGCAGGACACAGAAATGTATGTATTGATGATGCAGAATTGTCTTCAAAGAAGACAGCATAGTAAATGTTGACGTAGTTATCAAAGTGAGATTACAAATTTTAAATAGTCAGACTAATTTTCAGTCCTGAAAAAATTCCTGAAAATGGACTTTTTACATTAGTTATCGGTAAACACAGCACATCCCAATATAGACACCGGCAATAGTTGCATGAATGGATGCACTCCAACCAGCAGTTCTACTGTAATCCTGGAAAGAACTTGAGGAGTCTACACTGAGATGTATTTTTTTAGTTATTTTAATTTTCTTTGTTTGTTATTATTCCAGTATAATTAATGTACAGTGTTATATTAATTTCAAGTGTACAATATGGTGATTCAAAATTCTATCCATCACTCAGTGCTCATCATGATAAGTGTGCTCTTAATCCCCATAACCTATTTCACCCATTTCTCAACCCCTCTGCCTCCCAGTTAACTATCAGTTTGTTCTCTATAGTTAAGAGGATGGATTTTTATCTGCATCTTTCTTTTTATCTGATTATTTTTTTTCTTAAATTCCACATATGAGTGAAATCTTATGGTATTTGTCTTTCTCTGACTGACCTATTTGACTTAAACATTATTCCCTCTAGAGTCATTCATGTTGTTGCAAATGGCATGATCTCATTCTTTTTTATGGTTCAGTAATATTCCATTGTATGTATAAGTATATATATGTACGTATATACATGCATGTGTATGTATATGTATTCACACACTATATATATGTATATGTATACATACACACACTATATATATTCTCGATGGACACTAGGTTGCATCTATATTTTGGGTATTATAAATAATGCTACAATAAGCATAAGGTGCATATATCTTTTCAAATTAATATTTTCATATTCTTTGGGTAAATACCCAGTAGTACAATGACTGGGTCACATGGTAGTCCTATTTTTAATTTTTTGAGGAGTCTCCATACTATTTCCCACAGTAGTTGCACCAATTTACATTCTCATCAACAATGCACAAGGGCTCCTTTTTCTTTCCATTTTTGTCAACACCTGTTGTTTCTGGTGTTTTTGATTTTTGCCATTCTGACAGGTGTGAAGTGGTATTCTGGTTTTGATTTGCCTTTCCCTAGTGATTATTAATGTTGAACATCTTTTTATATGTCTGTTGACTATCTGTATGTCTTTGGAAAGATGCCTGTTTACATCTTCTGCTGATTTTTAGTTGGATTATTTGGGGGTTTTGGTGTTGAGGTGTATTGTGGTTTTTATATATTTTGGATTCTAAACACTTGCCAGATATATCATTTGAAAATATCTTCTTCCATTCAGTAGGTTGTCTTTTATTTGTTGATTGTTTCTTTTGCTGTGCTGAAGCTTTTTATTTTGACGTGGGACCAATAATTGATTCTTGTTTTTGTTTTCCTTGCCTCAAGAGGCATATCTAGAAAAAATGTTGCTACAGGTGATGTCAAAATAATTACTACCTGTGCTCTTCTAGAGTTTTTATGGTTTCTTGTCTCACATTTAGGTCCTTAACACATCTTGAGTTTATTTTTGTGTGTGGTGTAAGAAAGTGGTCCAGTTTCATTGTTTTGCATGTAGCTGTCCAGTTTCTCTGATACCATTTGTTGAAGAGTCTGTTTTTCTCCCATTGTATATTCTTGCCTCCTTAGTCATAGATTAATTGACCATGTAATCATGGGTTTATTTCTGGGCTCTCTATCCTGTTCTACTGATCTATTTGTCTACTTTTGTGTCAGTGTCAAATTGTTTTGATTATTACAGCTTTGTAGTATATCCTGAAATCTGGGATTATGATATCTCCAGTTTTGTTCTTTTTCTTTCAAGATTGCTTTGTCTATTAGGGTCTTTTGCCATTCCATACAAATTTTAACATAATTGGCTCTAGTTCTGGGAAGAATGTTGTTGGTATTTTATAGAATTGTAAAACTTTGGATAGTATTTCCTCCTTTCTTCTATTGGTTTGGAGATTTGTTTGTTCTTTTTCTAGCTCCAAGGTATAAGATTAGGTTATTTATTTGAAATTTTTCTTGCTCCTTGAGGTTAGCCTGATTTACTGTAAACTTCCCTCTTAGAACCACTTTGGCTGCATCCCAGAGATTATGTATTGTTGTGCTTTTATTTCCATTTGTCTCCATGTATTTTTGATTTCCACCTAGATTTCTTGGTTGACCCATTCATTGCTTAGTAGCATGTTATTTAACCTCCATGTATTTGTGTTCTTTCCAGATTTTTTTCTTGTGGCTGATTTTGAGTTTCTTAGAGTTGTGGTTAGAAAACATGCATGGTGTGACTTCGGTCTTTCTAAATTCATTGAGATGTGCTTTGTGGCCTAATATGTGATCTATTCTGGGGACTGTACCATGCATACTTGAATGGTCTGTATTTTTAACACCACCTTGTAATTAGCCATAGACATTAAGAACTCAGATAAGGGCAGGCCTCTGTCCACTCAATTTTTAAGAGAGAAAACAAGGTGACTCTAGAAAGTCTTATAGAACTAACACAAGAATGTAAAGTCAGTTATGCAAATTATAAAGCCTACATTATTAGTTACATTACTTTTTAAAAAATTAAGCAAAATTGAAAACGTACATTTTCTCCAACCTGGATGAACCTTTGAGAATAGATCAATTTATGATTTTTCGGTCATGATTTTTTAATGTTTTCTCTATTAATTACTTTATAAAATTTTATCTGTCATCTCAAAAACACAGTTTGCAACACTTGTGACATAGTTCTCTGAGTTTTCTTCCATAATTCAATATTATATTGACTTTTGGTGACTTCTGTTGGTTGTTATTTATTCCTCAAAAGCAGGCATTATTTGAATCCAGTGTCAAAGAAAATGATTTTCTATTGCTTATAAAAATGTTGAAGGTTTGGAGAGAATCAAACAATGGTGCTAATGGTGGGAATGTCTCCTTCTTGAAATAAAAAGCATTTTAGCCTCATAATTGGGAATGATTAACCACATTAATTAGGAAAAAAGTCAAGGCACAGACATTTCCTGGAGAAAACAGGTATTTTCAATTTCTATAATGAGCTCTTATTGTAGTACAATACAGAAGCTATCTAAAATCTGTTAGGTCATTGACATATTCTTCTAAATCAAGCTTCACTCATTATTCCTACCTATCTCACTACCAAATCTCTTTTTCTAGAAGTCCCATCTGAATAAACTGTACATTAGGTTCTGTTTCTTAAGATTCCTCTTATTTCTGTAGTTATATTTGTATAATTTTCTTTATAGTGATTCTAATCCAAATCACACATAATGAGCCCATAGAGCATATAATGCTCTTTCAGAATATTTTAGATGGCTTGTAAGACTAAACAAAATAAATAAGCAAAAAAAAAAAAAACCTGTATGATTTAAAAGCTACAAAAGAGACATCAAACTCTTGAAATATTTCTGAATTTTAGAGAGTAGGTCAGAGTGCCTCACTTTATTTGTCAGGTTTCTTAGTAGAGGCACCAGTGAGTCAGAGACCTCTCCTGTCAGGCATCTCTGCTCAAGTCCAAAGACCTCTGTCTCTTTGCTCCTAGGGAAAAGGAAGCATTTTGTCTCCAACAAATAAAAGCCTAGAACATTGCCAAGTCTCATGGCTTGGGAAGCTGGTGACCCTTCGGTTACCTGTACCAATTCCCCTTCCCTATCAAGCCCCTGAATCTCCATATCCCCAAAGGCAGCAAAGAAAGGACACTCTGGTGTCCATGGTACACGTGCAGGATGAACCCAGAGAGCCCCTCAGAACTCTGCTGCTCAATGCTTGGTTGTAAGTTGCTAGATGGAATGGGCAAAATCCAGAAACTATCTCTGTGACTCAGAAAGGTCAAAGGTGCAGAGATGGTGTTTGATCACTTAAATTCCATCTTCCTTCATTGGGCAATCCCCTCCAAACAGAAAACAAGAGCTATGCATTTTTATAAATTGGTACAGTCGTCCAGATCTTAAGACATTCATGTTTTCAGGACACTCTGACACCGAGGTCCAGAATTTTGTGCAGAATGCTCTCTCACATCCACATTGCCCACCTGTGATCATGTCTGCAGCCTCGTTAAAATGTTCATGTATTATACTAGTAGCATTTGTATCTTAGAATTTACTAAATAATTACTGTAGTGGTTGCTAGCAAAACAAAATTTTTTCCATTGGATGGGTATTCTGTGAAATTTAATCAGAGCTAGGTTCTGTTGTTTGGGTGAAAATACTTAGTAGCCTGATCTGTGTATACAATTTATATGTGTTGCATATGGGTGCATATATGTATGTGATGTTTGTATGTGTGTTTGTGTCTGTATGTGTATATATTATGTATTATTATATTGTATATAATTATATAATATATAATAAAAGTATATAATTTATGTAAAGTAGTACATAATAATGTATATTACATATAGTTTTTTTTTCTTCAAGAAGGACTTGAACTAGGATATCCAACATGATGACTAGACTAGACCCTTTAAAAAAGACCACACATGGGGTGCCTGGGTGGCTCAGTCGGGTAAGCATCAGACTTTGGCTCAGGACATGATCTCGCAGTTTGAGTTCGAACCCCACATTGGGCTCTGTGTGAACAGCTCAGAGCCTGGAGCCTACTTCCGATTCTCTGACTCTTCCTCTCTCTGCCCTTCCCTGCTCATGCTCTGTCTCTCAATAATAAATAAAAACATTAAATAAATAAATCAACAAACAAATAAATAAATAAAAATGAAAAGGCTGCACCTGCTGCGTGACCCTGGTCTCTGGTACTCTTTCTTCATGTCATTTGCTATCTTCTAAAAGACTAGTCCGGGCGCTGAGACCCAGGATCTACAACATTATTCGGCAGTATTGTAGTTTGAGTGTATCTCTAGGTAGCCTAGTGACACGTAAACAGAAACACAAAGTCTCATCAAGTCTGGGAACTGTGTCCCGGTGCCTCAGTGAAGGCACCTATGACTCCTGGCAGGGACATTTCAGTGGCACCTCTGAAGGGCTTACTGCTCCCCTGTGTAAGTCAGAGAAACATGCCAGCTCTCACTGTGGTTCACTACGCTGCACTCCTGGTTACTTTGTATTTCTTGGATTCGTGAGGCACAGCACTGGAATACCTGATCTTAGCCTATAAACCCCACTAACTTCTCAGGCAGAAACTGCACTGCATCTTGAAGTTGAATTTTATTTTATTTTATTTTATTATTTTTTTCATATAGTTTATTGCCAGGTTGGTTTCCATATAACACCCAGTGCTCTTCCCCACAAGTGCCCTCCTCCATGACCATCACCCCCTTCCCCTACCCCCTCCCCCTTCAGCCCTCAGTTCATTTTCAGTATTCAGGAGTCTCTCACAATTTGCCTCCCTCCTTCTCCCTAATTGAAGTTGAATTTGAAAATGGAACTTCATCTGTGGTGCCAGGACACATTCTTTGAGGTCAAAGTTGACAGGCCTGGGGAGGCACGCTCCGACCCATCGACTTTCCAGCGGACTGCCGATTCCACCCTCGCGGGCCAAAGTCAGCAGAGTTGGGAATCATAAACAGGAGGCCTGGAACAGTCCCTTCAGGCTTAGGCAACTGAAATCTGGCAGGGAGAGGCTGACAAGCAACTCGAATAGGTCCCCAAACACGTCTGTGGAAGTGAGGAAGGGTCTAGCAGAGCCAGTCAAAATCAGCCCAGGGGATTAGATAGGAAAAGCTGCAAATTGCCCCTCTTGGCACAAAAGTTAACCGACCACATGTGTTCAGTGCTCCAGATGGACCACGCACGGTGCGGGGTAGCATACGTGCAGAAGGGTGGAGGCAGATAGGGGCCTTAGTCTAGACCTTTAGAAAGCTTAAATCTAACTGATTAGTGTAAGGAAGGGAAGGCAGGGGGCTGCACATGTCATCTGGGACCCCTCTGGTACTCTGATCCTTCTGACACCTTATTTCCTCACCCATATTGTGAGCTTTATGAGCTTACATTTGGGCCATACCATTTCCAATAATAATTGGCAGACCTTGGGCCCTTATCATGTTTAATAATCATTGGAGGAGGCTAAGGAAATGCTCCACATAAAAGAGCAAGAGAAAGAGAGACAGACATAGAGAGAAGTTGGGTAAAATTTGAACTGTTTCAATTAAAGGAGTAAAAGAATTGAGAAATATACCCAGAGGAATAATAACAACAAAAACACAAGATGGAAATAACTCTTGCTGAGGAAAGAAGTGACAAGGGAACTTAAAAAAAAAAAAAGTCATCAAGGCTCACACTTTAGATGGATGTGGTAGAGACAGAAAGGTAGACCTCAGTGGTGAGCCGAAACGATGAGGGCCAATGGCCAAATGTTCAGAAATGTTCTCAGCTGGTTGTTAAACACAGCCATTATCCAACAAGAAAATATATGAGCCTATAATTAAATAATATTTAAAGAAAAGTAATAAATATTCAATGCTCATCGCTTCCCAGGTATTTTACCACATTTTACACTTACCTGTGCTGTTGAGGTTATGTGCGTCTCTTTTATGCATCAGATGAAAACACTACCTCATGGTGAACTCCTGTGCCTCTCTTCCCAAGTCCACCTTCAAGGACACCAAGTTGGTAATTTAAAATCAGCCATAGTGGGAGTACTTACACCATGGAAATCAGCAAAAGCCAAAAATACATAAAGTACATAAAATTTTATGGACGTAAGGCCAGGTAGGCATGACTTTGCATGAGCTTGGTTATTTATTTTGTCTAGATTTAAGAAAGTGATGATGGAGAAAATATTAATAATGCATATTAAACTTAAAACATGTCAAGTCTTTGCCCACTACATTGTTCATTGCACAAATAATAAAGTAATTACTTTTCCAGTATTAGAAAACTGTTACTTGATTACAAAAAAGAATGAATATGTGGAATTTTGACATACATGTTGGTTGTTTTACTTTCACAATTCTCTGTCAAGGAAAAGAAAACCTCAACCAACAACCATGTGGAAACTACGTTCATTTATCCATAGCAATTATAGGTTGGCTATGGATACAAGAGGTCAGAACAAAATCAGCAAAAGCATTGTGTGATAATTAATTATAATTAACTTACATGTGTACATATATGTCTACATTTTTTTAAAGGGAGTGGGTTATTAAACATTTACCAGCACATCATTGAATAGATACTGCACAATATCCCTTAAATTTTTTTTGTTTATTTATTTTTATGGTTAGTTATTTTTGAGACACAAAGACAGAGCATGAGCAGGGGAGGGTCAGAGACAGAGGGAGACACAGAATCTGAAGCAGGCTCCAGGCTCTGAGCTGTCAGCACAGAGCCTGAAGCAGGGCTCTCACAGACCTCGAGATCATGACCTGCACCGTAGTTGGACACTTAACCAACTAAGCCATCCAGGGGACCCCAACACATGCTCTTCAGAATTGGAGTGCAGACATTGAAGATGAAGGAAATATGTCTCAGGCTGGATATTCTCAAGTCTTCGACAGGCTTGAGCTACCACAAGCCCCTTTGAGGTGATCTCACACTGCAGACACCTGCAGCTCTAGCATACAGATTTCCCCTTCCTCCCTGGGCTCATTCACCCAATGTTCCAGCCCTACTCTCCTGCCAAACACTGGCATGTTTTGAGTGAGGGAGAAGCAGGCATTCCAGCTGTCATCTACGCTCAGTAACCTGTGCTCACAATGAAAAAAGGGAATTTGGGAAGAGTTAAAGAGGGGAAATTCTTATCTTCCTTGAAGACTGTGAGTCAAGGATCTGGATCACACAGCATTCACAGTTCGTCTCTTTCACACACGCTGGTCTACAGAAATGGAGGAGCAGGATTTCCTTGCTTAAACTAACTTTAAGGGAAGTGACCCAGGTCGGATACCATAATTAATGGTACAGGCATCACACACAGCATGTCCAGACAAGAATGAGACTTACTGGGTTCTTGGTCTGTGATGGCACTATGCACCTTGATGTCCGTTCTGGACCCTTGTTCTTGATAAATACCTATAGCAATGGTTGAGGAGGTCTGGGGGGAAGTTACTAAGGCAACCAAATGGCTATTCAGAAAGGACTTGAATAAAAACCTTTACCTACCTACCTACCTATTTATCTACTTATGTGTGGTTTGCCCATAGAGTTAAGGGATTAAATTATATATACTAGGGGGTCAGGGAGGCATGTCTTTGCATGAGCTGATTTTCCCAGGAATTAAAGTTGCATGCCAAAACTTTCTTCGTGGACTGCTGGGGGTGCATACAGGGCAGAATGAAGGACAGAGAGAAGCAGGGGAAGCTTCCTGTATGGCTGTTTTATGATTTTTGTTTGAATACACAGTGTCTGAGACATCCATCCATCATTCAACAATAAATGTTTATTGAATGTTTACAGTATTCTAGACACCCTTCTAGACACTTTGGAGTCATCAAAGAACTACTCATGGGGGACCTGCACTCCAGGAACATGGCGTTTGATATATTTCATGAGGGGAAGGAAGAGGGGAGTGGGGAGGAAGGAATTATATTACAGTTAGAGTGGTAAGATCTCCACCATAATCTGTGCCTCACCTCATTTTTAGAATGTTAATTTAATTATGATTTTTTATGGTGGCCTATATTTCTGTGGCCTTTTGATGGAAGGTCCTGGGTTTCTCTGTTTCCTCTACAACCTGGCCCCCAGGGAGTAAGAGGGCTGATATAGATGGATCAGCAGATAGGACATTTATTGGACCATTGGGAAAGGGCTCTTGTCTATGTTTCCAGGTTATACTTCTTTTGGCATTCTCTCTTTCCTCTTTACCTGAGTCTGTTGCCAAAGTAGACCTTAGGAGGATCTTAACTGAAGCTTAGGTGTCCCCCACACTGCCAAGGCTGAATTAGCTCTGATCCCATTTTGTCTTGACTTAGGTTACCTTGCACTCAGCTAGCCTATCTATAAAACCCTTAACACACTAAGGATTTAGCCAAATGCATTTTTTGAGGAATGGCTGCATGCTTAAGGAGAAGGAACTTAAATACCTCAGCCCAGCTTTACAGTTTCAAGCCACTGAGACATGTTACCAAACAGAAAAAATATGAGTTCACCAGTTCACGGGAGTGAGCATTGCTTGATTTCCCAACATTCATTTCTTCTCTTTCCCATTGTGTAGCAGACAGACAATCTGACTGGGTAATGCCCTGACCGACTGATTGGTTCAGGAAATAAAGGTTTAGGCAGTTTTTGACTAGTTACAAGGTGGTCCAGTCCATGAAATGCTCAGGAGTATTGCTAGGGATTGTGGGACACCTGTGGCTTCTCCATGTCGGTCTATGTGATACATGGAAACAGCTGAAATTTACAGATGGAAAGTATTGAGAGGCACGTGGAGAAGGGAGCTAGAACGTTGATTAAAAATTTGCCTGGGCATGCCTGGGTGGCTAAGTTGGTTGAGCATTCAACTCTTGATTTTGGCTCAAGTCATGATCCCAGCGTTCAGTGTGGAGCCTACTTAGGATTCTCTCTCTCTCTCTCTCTCTCTCTCTCTCTCTCTCTCCCTCTCTCTCTCCTCCCCCATTTGCACTCTCTTTCTCTCTAAAATTAAAAATTAAAAAAATGTGTCTGATGCTTGTCCAGACTCCAGATTTGTCAGTTGCATAAGCCAGTAAATTCCCTATAATATCTAAGCTAATTTACACATTGTTTTTCTCTTACAGCCTGAACCCTCTTAACTGCCACTCAGCAAGGTGGGACATGGAGGTTTGGGAAGTGCATCAGTCACTCAGCACTGTAAGGAAGCGTAAACATTTGCCTAGCCTCATCCTCTGTGTTTATTCCTTTTCCCAGGACCCTTCCAGCTTCTGGCCATCTCTCAATCACTTCAACAGAGCAGATGTGAGTAATGGTCCACTCCTAACACTCTTCTCCTTTTGTTACTTCTTGCCCAACCCTGCACAGTCCCCATACATATTGTCCAAATAATCACTCCATTTCCCTTTGGAGTAGGAGGGAACAAAATAAGATGCAATATGTAAGAAGGATTAGCCAGATGTATTTTTTGACAATTAACAGAAACATCTGAGCAGTTCAAATCTGGCCCTTTCCTGTTAAAGACACTGGCTGATGATGTATATTAGTTTTATTTTTCTGACATGTGTTTTTAATAATAGTGATGATGATATGAAAGCCCCCCAAAGTTGATACTGAACAGAAAAATGCTAATACTGACCAGGATTTTTTCCCTTAAAGCTAGAGAGTGCATTCTTGGGGTGACCTTGGGTCAATCCCCATCATCAAAATTTAGCTGTTCTGAGCACTTTTTTCTTAGGACATTTCCTTTAGTGAATACAGATATTATTCACTTAAAAAAAAAAAACCTTCCTAAGCCTCTTCTAGGAATTGCAACCACAAGAGTAAAGGAATGCTTTTGCATTTATTTGGGACACTTTTTTTCTCACTATTTTCTGTACATTATTAAATGGTTCAGTTGCCACTTCTGTATTTTTTTTAAATGTTTTTATTTATTTTTGATACAGAGAGAAACTAAGCACAAGAGGGGGAGGGTCAGAGACAGAAGGAGACACAGAACCGGAAGCAGGCTCCAGGCTCTGCGCTAGCGGTCAGCACAGAGCCCGACGTGGGGCTCGAACCCACGAACGTGAGATCTGACCTGAGCTGAAGTCGGAGGCTTAACCGACTGAGCCACCCAGGCGCCCCTCCACTTCCGTATTTTATTATTCATTTCACAGATAAAGCATTTTGTCAGCTGCCAGACAGCTTGAAAATGTGGCCACGTAAAGACAGACGGCTAGATTACTGAGAAAGTTGAAGCTGAGGGCTTTCAAAAGAGCAGACTACAGCAAAGCCTTGCTCTTGACATTGTATTAGAATTGGTGAACTTTGGCACCTTTTTTCCAAACACTTTCTACTACGTGTCTTTACTTCTGGGCTCATTCCCAGCCCCACACTGTAACCCCTCACTCCAGCTGTGGCTCACTCTTTCAGCATAGGAATTTGTTTTTATGTATTTTATTTTACTTTTATTTTTTAAATTTATTTTTGAGAGACAGAGAGAGACAGCTCGAGCAGGGGAGGGTCAGAGAGAGAGGGAGACACAGAATGTGAAGACAGGCTCCAAGCACCAAGCTAGCAGTCAGCACAGAGCCCGACGCAGGGCTCAAACCCAAGAACCGGGAGACCATGACCTGAGTCGAAGTTGGACGCGCAGCCAACTGAGCCACCCAGGCACCCCAGCCTTGGAATTTGTGACTTGGCCTGTGCTCTTATACAATCCACCAATATTGGGGGGCCAGCCTGGCACGCACTGGAAACCACCTTTCATGTTGCATTTAGACCTCAACCTTTTACCTCTATTTGTCATAAGCCAAACCTGTATAATAAAACAATAACTTAGATCAACTTAAATATTTACAAACTGTGGATTCTTTTTATATAATTAAAGCATGTTTAATACAGAGAATGCTAATAAGGGGAAAAAATTACCCCAAATTACACATTCCAAAGAAAACTACTACTAACGTTTCATGTATGTATTTCCAGACTTCTTTGCAAACAACTCTTATATATCATATACCATGTATCATATATGTATATATCATATACATGATATATATCATACACATATGATATACATGATGGAGATATATGTGTATATGTGTATCACATGTATGTATTTCTGAGCACATCTATCCACACATTTACTTTGGAACATACCTATCCATTGTATTTATCATACATAAATCATATATATCGTATATGATAGATACACATATATCTCATCATATATGATATATATCCATCACATATGATATGTATATGGTTTATGTATGATAAATACAATGGTATGTTCCAAAGTAAATATATGGATAAATATGTTCAAAAATATATAGATATATATTCTAAAATAATATATAAATGATCATACTATGCATATAGCTTTATAAACTATTTTTTCATTTGCTACAAATGGATTGAATTTTCTTTTTAGTAAATATACATGCATTCCATCATTATTCATGATTATAGAACAGTTAGTTACAATAATATGCTATAATTTACTTATTGTAATAAACAGACATTATATATGACCCTTAGCTTTTTCTTATTATAGACACTGCTGACATGAATATGTTAGTGCTTCATTGCCTGGGATACCTGATTAGAAGGGCCTTTTCAGTAGAAAAAAATATGGATTCTTTTTAGAGCTTCTGACATGTATCCATGTTCCATTCAAAAAATGCACAGACGTGTGCTTCTAGCAGTAAGTTGATGAGTCAGCTGAAGCTTTGCCTAAACTTGAGAGTTATCACTCAAAGTGTTTGCACACATCATAAAGATTATTGTTTTGTTACCTGTCCACTACTATTCATACTGATCAATAGTGGCCAGTATCCTTTTTATGACCATTGCCTTGGACAGAAAATAGAATTGTTGACATGATATCAAGAACCTGAAATTCTTAATGAAATAACACAAATAAGTGAAATGACATAAATCAGTTCCAAATGACTGTGAACTTAAAAGAAATAAGACAGAGAATTGATAATATATTTTGGAGTAAAAACCGTTTTAGGAAAAATTTGAAAATAATATTAATTCATACACTTTTTGTATCAAAGATACAGCATGTATATGAAGTTGGTACAGATAAGTTCCAAACATAAGCCTTACCCTAAATTTCCTCTTTGGTTCCAGGCCTACATTTGTTGCTCAGTACATCTATCTTAATCGACACAATTACACGGTCTGGCACCTCCAAATTCCACTTCTAATTCTTCTCGGGTTTGCTGTTTCGGTATGAGCACTATCAAATCTCCTGTTTTCCAAGATTAACCAATCTGAACCGTCCTTAGTGCTTCAAAATCACGGTCAATTCTCTTTAACATGCCAGCTTCTCTATTTCCACAACATGAAATCTGGGCCTCCCGTTCTCTAAACACTGGACCACCTCTGGCCTCCTTGCTACCTGGGGTTTTCCCATTTTGCATTCTCTTGCTATTTTATGGCCAATGAATAGTTCTACATTGTGACTAACTCAGCTGCTCCCCATATCAAATGTTATAAATGGCCCCTGACTGCTTTCTGGACTGAACCCAAATACCGTAACCTGGCATTGTATGCCTGCACACGTTTATCCCATTCAGCTGTTCACTGACGTTGTTGTTGTCCCCCCCCACCCCCCGCACCCCTTCTTGTAAAGCATTCTTCAGGCCAGCTGAATCGGAGTCTTACTGTGCTCTAAATGCAGTCTACGTATTTCCTATTCTAAGGATTTGTTCATATTACTCCTTGTCCAGATACTTCACCTGCCCATCTCCAACTGTGGCTTCAGGGTCTAACTTTTATATCTCTTTAGTACTTCAGTTCAAAAGAGACAAGAACCTTTTGCTGGTGAATTTCCACTGCATGTTTGGATTAACTCCCTGGGCATTAATATTTGTTTTCTTATCGCGTCTTTGTAGTGAGCCTGTTGAGTTTTTGTGAGCAGGTGACATGACTGGTTCTTCTTGAATCTCCTGCAGTTATCCGATACTTTGAGTAGAACACCCACTTGAGAGTGGCTGTTGGGCGCCATGAAAAGGCAGGGGGCACCTGGGTGGCTTAGCTGGTTGAGTGTCTGACTCTTGATTTCAGCTCAGGTTATGATCACATGGTCCTCGGATTGAGCCCTGTCTCAGGCTCTGCGACAAGCATGGAGCGTGCTTAGGATTCTCTCTCTCTCTCTCTCTCTCTCTCTCTCTGCTCCTCTTCCCTGCTCAGGCTCTCAATCTCTCTCTTTCTCAAATAGAAAATAACAAATTTAAACAAACAACAAAGAGATAGGAAAGAATAGGTATGGGGTTCAGTGGGGTAGCACATACTAAAGCATGCCTTAATGTTATACAAAGATTTATTTATTTATTTATTATTTTTTATAGAACTTTGTTCACAACCACTTTATTTTATTTAAAAAAAATTTTTTTCTGTTTTTTATTTATTTTTGAGAGATAGAGAGAGACAGCACAAGCTGAGGAGGGTCAGAGAGAGAGGGAGACACAGAATCCGAAACAGGCTCCAGGCTCTGAGCTAGCTGTCAGCACAGAGCCCGACGTGGGGCATGAGATCATGACCTGAGCCGAAGTCAGATGCCTAACCGACTGAGCCACCCAGGAGGCACCCCTATGAAGATTTAAAAAGTGATGTTTCTTCACAGTTGATGAAACTTAAGTCCCGTTAGGTACTCCAAGCTAATGTGATCCATGGCACACTTAGAAATCCCTTAATCCGGAAGTAATGACGGATTTCCCACAAGCTAGGTTAACTCTGTGATAGAAACTTTTTATTCTAAGTGACTGTGTTTTTTCAAAGGCCAGTATCATAAGAAGGCTTTACTTGATTATCCCCCACCGTGCCTGACAAAGCTATTCAAAAATTGCCTTTCTCCCCACGTAGCTAGCATGACTCACCGAGTTGAGCTTTGATTTTTCCAAAAAAAAGAGAGAAAACAAACCTTTTCTTTTTAGTTTATTTTTTCTCCAAGTCTCTTTGCTTATAAACCTGCATCTTGCCTTTCATAATTGGCATGATCCAAACTGGAGAGGAGGGAAATGATCAAGTGTCTCTCTAGGTCCTTAGCACACAAGAGGAAAACAGAGCTAAGACAGCTAAAACAGTTTTGTTTTTTTTGTTTTTTTTGTTTTTTTTTTTTAGTTTCCATATGCTTACTCTAATTTTAAAGCTTAGAAACTAGTATTTTGCTGATAATTTCAATCCCTATCAATTAGTAGAGTTGGATTTATGCATTTTTTAAGGTTGTGAATTAAGTAAGAATCCTTGGTCTTGCGTTATTTGGTTTTGTGCCTGTGATATCATTTTAATATTGATGCTAAGGAACACCACTCAGCTGCTCAAAATTCTTCAGTGGTTCTTTTTTTTTTTAATGTTTTTTATTTATTTTTGAGAGACAGAGAGAGACAGTGCGAGCAGGGGAGGGTCAGAGAGAGAGAGGGAGACACAGAATCTGAAGCAGGCTCCAAGCTCTGAGCTGTCAGCACAGAGCCTGATGCAGGGCTGGAACCCATGAACCGTGAGATCATGACCTGAGCCGAAGCTGAACACTTAACCGACTGAGCCACCCAGGCGCCCCTTCAGTGGTTCTTATTGTCCCTAAGATAGAGCCCATGCCTGACCTACTCTTGGCAAGCCACTAGGTAAAAGAATCCGGGCATGTGATGCCTGGCTATGACATTTGGTCCAGTTCAGTGAGCAGTGGGAATCATTTACAGCCTTTGATATGGGGAGGAGTAAAGTATGACTTGGGAAGATTATTTAGGCACGAAGTAGTAAACATGAGCCCTCCTTTAGAAGGAGACGGGCACATTAATACCTTCTCTCCTTGGATTCTTTTGTTCCACTTTTCTGGAATGCTGATTCCAGAACGCTAAATCTTACTCATCCTTTAAGGTCCATTTTAAATGCATGAAACATTCCCAGGTCATTTCCCTTCACAGGGACACGTTATTCTGTTTGCAGACATTTTTTTCTTACATAATTCAGTCATTCTTCTTCTTAATACTATTACTGAGGTAGAGTTAACATACCGTGCTATATTAGTTTCAGGTGTACAATAGAATGATTCAATTTTTCAGACATTCTTTAGCACAAATTGTCCGAGCCATCCATGAGGTATGTAGTTTGCTATTGCTCTGCTATTTATCATTGTCATGTGTTATCATTTAATGGGATTTTAATGCATGTTATTCATTTCTTCAATTAGGTTATAAGTTTCTCGAGATATAAAATTATACTAAACACCTCTTTGGAGCCAACTAACAATTTTACATAACAATGTATTTACTAGACATGTTATCAGTGTTTGGCAAATGTGGATAACGTATTTTGAAGTTAAGGTTGGGAAAGATGGTTGCCTCTGGCTCCCTCTAGTGATGGCCCAAGATATAACCAGTAGCTGAGCATTCTCGATTCATCCCATCTGCTGTCATTTTACAGTCATCAGATGTGACACCGAGAACAAATTCAGCTACCGGCAAGAGATAAAAATCATAATTATTATAGCCTAAGTCTACCAGTCTCCTACTGTATGCCAAGAGCTGTTAAAGTTATACTACGGACCTCAGCTAACGTGCATAAACACCATCTAGGATAGTTATTCATGTTCTCCATTTTACAGATTTCATGTACTCCATTTTACAGATGAAGAGACTGAGGCATAGTGATGTCAAGTAACTTGCCTGAGGTCATACAGTAAGATTTTCCCTCATTTCGTTTTATTCTTTCCCAGCTTTCTTGAGGTAACAGTGACGTATAACATCGGGTAAGTTTCAGGCGGGCAGTGTGAGAATTTGATATATGAATACATTGTGAAATTATTTCCACAATAAAGTTAACACAGTTATCATCTCATATAGTTACAACTTGCGTGTGTGTGTGCACGTGTTGAGATCTTTTAAGACTTACTCTCTTAGCAACTTTCAAAGATGCAATCCAGTATTGTTAACTGTAGCTATCATCATAAAGTACATTCCATCCTCAAAATTCATCCATTTTATATCTGGAAATTTGTACCCTGTGACCACCTTCATTCCTTTCCACTGCTCCTGATAAGCATCAATCTACTCTCTATTTCTTTTTTTTTTTTTTTTTTAACGTTTATTTATTTGTTTTGAGAAAGAGAATGAAAGTGTGAGTACGGGAGGGGCAGAAAGAAGAAGAGAAAGAATCCCAAACAGGCACTGCATGGTCAGCACAGAACCCAAAGCAGGGCTGTAAGCCACAAGCAGTGAGATCACGACCTCAGCCGAAATCAAAACTCAGATGCTAAACCGACTGAGCCTCCCAGGCTCCTCGCTACTTCCTATTTCTAAGAGTCATTTTTTCAGATTCCACATATAAGTGACACTATACGGTTTTTGTCATTCTTTATCTGACTTATTTCACTTAGCATAATGCCCTCAATGTTCATCTCTGTTGTCACAAAGAGCAGGATTTCCTCCCTCTTTGTGGCCAAATAATGTTCCATTGTATGTGATGCCTTCTCTTTATCTATTCATTCATCAGTGGACATTTAAACTGTTTCCATGTACCCTTATTTTAGCCTAGGTGGCTTGGAAGATGTGAATGGACATGTTGGGACTCATGAACAGTTGGATTATTTGGCTAATGTGCTTTGTTCCTAAATCTTATTACATGTTTTAATCAAGAATATATGCTTCTGATAAATACATGTGCACAGCAAGCAATACTTAGTTTATACCCAAGGGAACGGAACAGTTGCATATGCAATAGAAAAAGGCAAGGAAAGTATTGTTCAAATGGCAAATGTACTGTCAAGTTTCCAAATAACTGTTTTAGAATAAGCCTTATTTGGCATTACTTTGCATATAGATAGGCTTGATTTAAAAATGAATTATTACCATTTAAAAATAGTCTCCTCCTGTTAATTGTTCAAGTTTTCAATTAATGACCTATTTGTTCCAAGAACTTGATGATAATGGATAATATTTTAATACCCAAATAATAACAAGATTGAAATGCATGCTTTTCATTTGCAATTAAACGATTTGCATATTAATAGCTCATGTACCTTCTCATTTGTTAGTATCACAAGTTAAATTGAATTAAGATTGAAATAGCATCCTTTAGAGTAAAAAAGAGAAAACAGTATCAATGTTCGTATTGATCTCATCTCCTAAAGGGAGAGATGCTTACCAATAAACAATGCATAAAATGCATGAATGAAAATATAAAGGTATCTTTTACATTCTACATTACATTTGGTAGGGGGATAAATGAAGTAGGTGACCCATTTGAATAGTGATAGATTACATATAAATATCTCTTGGGTCCCTAGCTAAACATCACCAATAGTCAATAGTTTGGGGGGGGGGAAACAAAATTTAAAATAAAAGTGTCTCTTGCTCTCAATTTTTTTTCCCTGTGAGCATATATTATTATTAGCGTCTGGTTCCCATTAACATTGAGAGGAGAGATCTATCTTAAGAATTATGATTTAATTGAATCGTAGGCCAGAAGAATTCGCCATCCCTTGTCCTTCCCATGCATTTGTAGTCATGCTAATCAACTGGAGGGAATCCCTCCTCTCTCTCTGTGTCTCTCTCTCTGTCTCTCTCTCCCTTTCTCTTTTGCAAAACAAATGAAATAATGGGATTTTTTTCCCTGAACCGTAAACAAGTCATATACGCATGCCATATTGGAAGCAGGAATGGGCACATGTGTATGAGAAAGACAGAGTCAGAGACAGGACTGCGTCAGAGTGAAGCCTTGGAAGGAAGCTGCCACATTAATAGTCACAGCAGGCTTCCCATCTATCACAGGGGAAAAAAAAGATTAGGCCTTTCAACTTCTCCACAGTCTCATAAAAACGACCTTAGGAATTGTCCAGGTGCTCAGAAATGGAATAAAAAATAAATAAATGATTTCTCATTAAAATTTTTTAAAAAGTGGAATTTGAAGAGCCAAAGAAGCATCCCAGGGGATAATGGCCTGTGGTGGCCAAAAAGTATAAAGAGAAAGGGAAACAGCGGTTAAGCGTCCGGAGCTTTGAAGCCTAACCAGACAGAACTAGACTTGCAGCCCATCTCCGTCAGTCATAGCTGGGTGACCCTGGAAAAATGACGGAGGCTTTCTGAACCTCTTTTTCCTCACATTCCATGAATATTCATCTCATAGGGCCGCAGTGAGGGGTAAGCTGACTCGGACCTTCTCTTTGAAAAGACATTGAGAGTGCCCAGACCACCCCCGCCCCACAGTATGGTTGTATATTCTCCAAGCATGTCTGTTTCCTTTTTTGGTTTCTTTCCACTTACCTTGGGAAGATCGCCCAAGTCCTTCACCTGCTTACAAGATCTGTGCACAACCATGTTGTTTCCATACAGTAGGGCCTTCTTACCTAGAATGAAATAAGAGAAACAGATAGGACGCCTCAGTTCTGCCTGGACTAATAAAATAATGGCTTGTTCATGGACAGTTTGGCCCCTGAGCCAGATGGGAGTCAAGTACATCGACCTTGACATCCCTTATGAGATGCACCATTTTCTTTGTTGGTAAAGGCTGAAGATCCAAGTCCAGCAACTGCTCCTCTTTGCTTCTGGCCCCTGGATCAGAGAGTATCGTTGCATGTGTGTCCAACCTCTCCCTTTGTTTTCCTTTTTTTTTTTAAACCTCTCTCCATCCTCACACAAAGAAGAAGAGAAAAATTTGAATTTAATTGTAGATAATGTCAACTGCGTTGTACATTTTACGCAAAGAATGCATAATGTGACTGGAGGTAAAGAAATATTTTTGAGAAAGTTAGGTCTCTCCTATGGCAACTTTGCTTATGAAGTTAAGTCTTTTTGCTTCTTTTTTTTTTAAGTTTATTTATTTTTCAAAGAGAATGAACACAAGTGGGGGATGGTCAGAGAGAGAAAGAGAGAGGGAGACACAGAATCTGAAGTAGACTCTAGGCTCTGAGCTGTCCACACTGAGCCCAACATAGGGCTCAAGCCCACGAACCATGAGATCATGACCTGAGCCGAAGTTGGACCCTTAACCAACTGAGCCACCCAAGTGTCCCATGAAGCTGAGGTCCTGAAGTGGTGTGCCATGACTGAAGTTTGAAAGAAAGCACTGCATGTCCTTTGAACCACAGTACCAAAGTAGATAGGGGTCAAGAGGAGGGAAATCTGGGCTCCACAGAAGGCCCATTAGATATTCTCCCAGGAAAAGTATTTCTATGGTCTCATAACTATTGAAACTTGTAACTGTTGAAACAAGGGGCTCACAAAACACCGAGTGATGAAAGAAAACTTATTTCCCACTCTTGCTTCATTAAACTTCAGGTTTGGCAGTGACGGGTTAGAACACAGAGCCAGATGGGCTAGGAAAGCAGTTGAAAGAGTAAAAGAGGCATCAAGGAGACATCAGATGTTGCAGAGTGAGAAACTGCCCATGCAGGCAAAGGGAAATAAAAATTATGCCATTGGCGCTATGGGACAGGGACGTAACAAACCTTGACATTCCACGTTACACAAGAATTGTTACATCCTGTGCTCTGCAGATCGTGTTTGTGACACATTCCCTTGGATGAGGGCCACTGACAAGTGTTGTCTTTAGAAATTGCCTTCGGTAGTCTGGGAGTGGGAAGCAAAGACTCAAATTGAGTTGTAGGAGGGAGAAAAATAATTATGCTTGACCGAGTGCCAAGCTATGCTAAATAGTGCTCAGTCTCTTCCATTTTGCTCAATTCTCAACAACAGTTCGATGCTTTTGAAGCTGTTATCCCCTTCTTATAGATGAAAAGGCTGAATCCTGATGCTCTGAAATAATGTGCCCAAGTGAACACGGTTAATAAGTGAAGGAGGTGAGGTTTTACCCCAAATCTGGCTGAGACACATGTTTCTTCCTTTCCATCATAGCAAGCTGTACCACAGAGGAGAGAAATAACTTAGTTCTTTGGAATCAGAGATGGCTTTTCTAATCCAGTGTTTCCATAACGTACTCTGTGGAACACTAGTTTTAGGATTTACTTACTCAAAAAGTTATTTGTTGTCGTTGTTAAAAAATGTGTGTATTTTTATATTCCATGGTGCCTTCGCAGAGATTCAAATGCATATTAGTTCACTTAAATCGCTGGTAATTCCTATACTGAAAGAAATGACACTGTTGACCTCTTTTTAACTGAGCTTCAAAATTTTCTTTTGACCCAAGAGTTAGTTTCTGATGAAATCAGTACTCTACCCAATATTTTTAAAGAAATGCTTTTCCAAAGGTCAACAAGGTGCTCTTGATATTTCTTCTAGTGCACGGTTTCCACTTCAGTGGATGAACCAACTCATGTTTGAAAGCTCATGTCGAATAGGAGTTGGACTCCATTGGTGGAGAATTTCAGGGCACCTGAGACACACGGATATAGAGCAAGTTTTATTGTAAACTCTGATAAACAGGGTTCAAATCCTACCACCGCCACTTTCTGGATAGGTGACTTTGGAAAATATGTCACCTCTCTGAGGCCTGGCTTCCTTATTTGATGAGAATACCAAAGTCCACTGAACAGGATGCTTGTAACAATCAGATAGAATGATAATAATTCATATGGAATGCTCTGTAAACCAGGAAGACCCATGGTACTATTCTAACCTTGCTGGTCCTTTAAATTATCTCTTTTCTTCATATATCTTTTCATTTTTTTAAAGGTTCATTCACTTATTTTTGAAACAGAGAAATAGAGAGGGAACATGCACACAAATGAGTGGGGGAGGAGCAGAGAGAGAGAGGGAGAGAGAGAATCCCAAGCAGACTGCACACTGTCAGTGCAGAGCCTGACAGTGCACTCCAACCCAGAAACCATGAGACTGTGACCTGAGCCAAAATCAAGAGGCAGACACTTAACTGACTGAGCCACCCAGTGCCCCCATGTGTCTTTGCCTTAGAGAGTGTAAAATTAACTGCTAGAGGAAAGCAAGAATGCTCTGAGGTTTCGAGATTAAAGGAGAGTGACCAGTTAGGACAGGAAGTAAGCCAGCCCCAGCCTCTATGGCCTCTTACTGTTGGGTCAGAAGGACAGAAAGACATTTCTTTAATAGGTTATATAGGATTTACTTAACACCAAGTCTTCCCATAAGGTGTAGTGCTTAATTCTAAGAATTGTCACTAAAACTTGGAATGATATTCTCATTATTCCTATTATCAGTTTTGCTCATAAAATTCCAGACCACCCAAAGGTTGTATCATGTGAAACAGATTTTGCAGGTCAAAAATAACCAGAAATCAGCAATTTCCTCCAGCCCCACCTAAAACTTGTCCTCTGAAGGACAAGTCTAAGGGCCCCCAAGCTACATACTTTCAGAGTACGTGGAAAAAACCACAATCTGTCATGTTGAAAATGTATAGACTTTTTTCTTCATAAAATTTTGACAATGCATTTGAGACTATATAGTGAACTGAACCTTTATGGGAGAAAGTGCATAATTAAATTGAATTGAATTTCTGCTCAAATGTAAGGTTGACAAGGACATAAGATTTTTAATTCACTGCCCTGTCCCATTGTCCAAAACTGTTTCTGCCAAATTACAGGTGTTTGGTAAATATTTGTTGATGAAGCTGTCAAGTGTATAGATAATTCTAATCCCAGTGTGTATATTATAGGGATTTGTGTTTGTGAAGTTCAAAGCTCCTCATGTGTTTTAATATTGCCCATACCGAACCTGATAATGCAAAATGCACTTTACCTACTGCTAGCTGTGTAGGGGAGAGGTTGTTTAATCTTCTTGGGTATGACTCCTTCATGTGGAAATAAAAACAAAATTTAACTAATTTTCTATGATTTTTGCACCTAGTACACAGCAGAAATGAAAATCTAATTCCATCTACAAAATTACATTTCAATACTTCTTTAACCCAAATAACCAAATTGAGACCACATTTTACCCCCTTATGCAATGTTCTTTAAACTCTGACAACAAAAAAACACAACATTTTGGAGTTCTTCTGTTACTCACTCATAGTGAGGCCACGTTCGGTAATATGAATAACGTGATAAAAGCCACAATTTGTCAAATATTTACTCCCTTCTGGGTACCAAAGCTCGGCAACGTGATTCCACACCTCATGTTGAGAGAATTACTTGGAGTTCATGAAGCGGTGAGAGAAAAGGGGTGGCCAGGTCATGGGTGGCAGGCTAAGGAGATGGGATATGAATTCTTAGAGCAGTGGGAGAAGACCCCAAGAGAACTCCAGGAGGATTAAGGTGGGGGTGTCAAGTGGTAAGGTTTGCAGTTTAGGAAAATCCCTCTGGCTGCAAGGCTGGGCAATCCAGAAGAGGGTGGAGACTCAAAAGTCCCATTTAGGAGGCTATTTCTATAATCCAGATGGGAGAAAAGAGGGAAGGGAGCTAATACAGGAAGGAAGCAGAGGGGACGATGCGAGGCAAATTACTCTGTTGGAGGCAGAGGAAGGCTGAAAGAATGCCGTGGAACATGTTCCAGAGATGACTAGAACAGTATCTTTTATCCCATTAGCTGTTCTGCCATTTGATCTCACTCCTGCCCGCCCTACTCACTCCGACATCCAGAAGATTCTAATTCCCCACCCCTTGACTCTCAGCTGATTCCTTTGTAAGAAGGTTAATGCAGCATCAAGGCCTCCAAGGCTAGATCAGCTTCTGGAAGGGTTTCATGGACTCTCAAGAACTTTTCCAAGAAGCCCAAGACACATAGAGAGGCCACATGAAGGGGCTTCAACTGAAAATTTCAGCCAGGTTTGGTCTTCAAGTCATCCAAGCCCCATGTGAGTAGGCAAGTCTCTAGATGATTCTAGCCCCTAGCCCTTTGCATGACCCCAGCCATTCTCACATCCTAGAACTGAGGCCCCAGACAATGGAGAACAGAATCAGGTCAACCCTGCTGTGGTCTCTTTAAATTCCTGACTCACTTGCAAATTATAATTGATCCTTTCTGTTCCCCAAGGGCCATGTGAGAAGTCAGAAACAAATGGAAAAGGGAACAGATGGGAAAGAAGTCACTGACCCTAGAGTTTGTTTTGCTGTGAGGAAGGCCATTGACATGTTAACAGTCATCTCAAAGTTGCTAGTATACCACCTGGAGAGTCATCAGAGAAACAGTCAATCATGCAAAAGGCCAGAAGAGATTTCATGACAATCATCCTACATAGAAGAACCCAATCCAGGGGCACCTGGGTGGCTCAGTCGGTTAAGTGCCAGACTTCAGCTCAGGTCGTGATCTCAGGGTTCGTGAGTTTGAGCCCCACATTGTGCTTTGTGCTGACAGCTCAGAGCCCAGAACATACTTCAGTTTCTGTGTCTCCCTCTCTCTCTGTCCCTACCCTGCTCACGCTCTCTCATGCACACTCTCTTTCTCTCTCAATTTCTCTCAAAAATAAATAAACAGTAAAAAAAAAAAAAGGAACCCAAACCAGTAGGTATGAATAAATAATCTGGACTTGGGGCAGGAGTCAAGAGTCCCAGAGAGCAAATAGAACCTACATTAAAAGTGTATTTATTTAATATTTTTAATTTTTAATTTTTTAAAAATTTATTTTATATAGAAAACACCAGTCTGGGAGAGGGGTGGAAAGATAGAATCTTAAGTAGACTCCAGGCTCAGCTTGGAGCCTGGTGTGGGGCTCCATACCATGACCCTGGAACCATGACTTGAGCCCAAATCAAGAGTCTATCATTCAACTGACTGAGCTACCCAGACACCCTGGAGTCTACAGTTTTCAAAATATTTTTTTAAGTTTTTTTTCTTTTTTGAGAGAGATAGAGAGAAAGAGAGAGAGAGACAGACAGAGAGAGAGAGAGAGAGGGAGAGTTGTGTGGGGAGGGACAGAGAGAGAAGAGGGGAGAAAGAGAGAATCCCAAGCAAGTTCCACACTGTGAGCATGGAGCCCAACACGGGGCTTCATCCCAAAAATTGCAAAATCATGACCCAGGCCCAAATCAAGAATCAGATGCTTAACCAAGTGAGACACCCAGGCACCCCCGAATCTACATTTTTGAATAGATGGAGGGTAAATTTAAAGTTGTGGGCTTGGAAATGCAATATATGTATTATGTGGTCAATT
>NC_043708.1:128135305-128185801 GCF_006229205.1 Suricata suricatta
GTTCCACACTGTGAGCATGGAGCCCAACACGGGGCTTCATCCCAAAAATTGCAAAATCATGACCCAGGCCCAAATCAAGAATCAGATGCTTAACCAAGTGAGACACCCAGGCACCCCCGAATCTACATTTTTGAATAGATGGAGGGTAAATTTAAAGTTGTGGGCTTGGAAATGCAATATATGTATTATGTGGTCAATTCACAAGATCACGTTGGATAGTTAGGTTTGCAGACAGAAGGAGATTGGAGACTATTGCTAGAAGCAACTGCATTTTAAAGACCTGGGCCCTGGTCACACCATGGGGGGCTGCACTGTACTCATGATTTGATCCGTCTGTCTCCCTGGCTGAGTTGTGAGCCCCTTGAAGAGACAGCTATGCCATTATCTCAGCACTCCTCACATCCAGCTTCGTGCTTTGAATATTCAATATATGTCTACTGATGCAGGTCTGCCTGCATTTATTATGTTTGTAAAAGGCCTGTAGGAGCCACATCTGCCTATGCAGCCATTCAATACGAGTCTCCAAACTTGATTTCCAACCCAAGTTATCACTGGAGTAAAATGCTGATCACCACCCACCTGCTATTACCAATTCGTCTCTGGCCACTGGCTTCCCTTAGGAGATTCGCCCACACAATGGGGAAAGGACTTTTAATCAGTGAGACCTGGATTAAACTCGGCTCTCATCCTGCCAGTTCAACGTCCTTGCACATTTTCCAGCTCTCTGCATGGTATGGTTCACGTCTGTAGAATAGAGATGACAATCGACTCAAGATTTTGATGGAGGGTAAAGTGAATTAAAGTCTGGACGCATTCTGTAGTGTTGGCATGTACGAGGAAGTTAACGTAAGCAAGGCGTATCGCCTATGCTTCCTCCTCCCCTCCTTCCAGCTTTTGTCACTTATGGACTGGCCTGAAAAGCCATAACTGAAGAGAGATATAAATTATTAATGCAGCTCCTCCTTCATCTTTTACTTAACCCCAGCTTCTAGTTCTTACTAGACATTCTGTCTCAGCCTTTCTCCACCTGGAGAGCCTCCACCCCTAGTTCCCAGGTGAGAGGGGACAGAGGTCTCTTGCCACAGGCCACACAGCTGAGAGGGACTGACCTAAAACAGAAATCGGGAAGCGCAGGCGCCTGAGAATGGCAGGGAAAGTTTTCAGAAATACCGTGAGTTAATGGTTGCTGAACAGAGCCATTAGTAAAATTACATGGCAATAAGCTTAGAATTAAATAAATCATCTTAAAAACAAAGATAAAAATATCAAAATCTCATTCCTTTCTAATTATTTTTCTATGTGTTGCTATCATCAATGCCAGGAGTCAGCAAAATGCTACCTGCTGGCTAAGTCTAGCTCATCACCTATTTTTGTGAATAAATTTTATTGGAACACAGCCCTACCCATTTGTTTTGTTTATAGCTGTTTTCTAATCAAAATGACAGAGCTGAATAGTTGCAACCTAGATCATATGGTCTGCAGAGCCTAGAGTATTTACAATCTGGTCTTGGCCAATGCCTGACTTAGCTCATGGGGTTATTTATGTGTATTTAATCTGCAGGTTGGAAACACTATACAATGGTGTGCTACTGAACATGACTTCCCAATTCTGCATCCAGTGACATCACACTGGTAGTTTGAAAGTGGCCATGGCGGGGATATTTCCATCATGAAAACTGGCAAACACCACAAGTCAGAATTTATTTTTTGTTTATCGTTTGCTTTGGGACAGCCAATTGTTGAGCATTAACGAGTATATCACTGAACCTCAGCGTCTCAAACCTTATTCTTCAGGAGAGTCAGAGTTCAACAGAGAGGGATAACTATGAAAGATAGATAGATAGATAGATAGATAGATAGATAGATAGATAGATAGATAGTAGGTGATAGATAGATTCATCTCTGCAAGGCTATTGTACCTGTGTTTTCCATTTGATTGATTTGAACTTGGGCCATTAGAAAAACCTTCCAAACCAAGCAAGTAAATATTACTACATGGTGTAAGATAGTCTTTTGTAACACTGTTGACTTTGTGTTTGATTCTGAAACTTCAAATTCACAGAACATGCAGTTAAGGGAAGGTGGATGTGTAAGGACGCAGGTCTGAATCAAACTGACTCCATGACAGGCTTCAAGTTTCCCCTCTGACTTTGGGGGCTTAGGTGTCGGTTTCTCAGAATCATTAGGCAATAAAAGGGCATAGATTGCTCAACCAGGGACCACCCTAGTAACACCCAATCAGAAGCGGCCAGCTAAAATGCTTAACACTCCTAAGGGCAGGCCTAGAGATAGAAGCTATAGATAATCACTTATTGCTTAAGGCTAGTTACACCTTACGTGAGGGTCCTGGGTCCACTCTGTAATTGGTTAATACTCTAAATACTGTGATTGGGTTTTGCCAAAAGTAACAAACACTCTGGACAATGTGTATGGTTAAAGTTACTGCCAATGATGTTATGCGATAATGATTGGACCCCTGTACCTGTGTCACAATTTCCTGTAACCCCCCCTTCCCAAAACCCATAAAAGCCCTACCCCGCTTTTGTTCGGGGCTCTCAGCACGGATCCATTGCACTGGTGAAGTCTGTGAGCCTGAGCCCGAGCCCGTAATAATAAAACCCTTTGTTTTTGCATGTGTGACTCGGTCTCCCCGGTGGTCTCTGGTTTTGGGGGATGATATTAAAATCTGGGCATAACAGATATAAAGCTGAGGAGAGCAAGGGCAAATGGGAACTCACAGGCACAAGCTGGAGCTCCTGAGGATGGACTAAATCCCGTGTCAGTTTTTGTTGCCTATGACCTTGGTGTGGGTGTCCTGCGGAAGCTGGGTCCTTCATCACGGAACTGAGCACACATACTTGTCCCAGTAGTCAAGGAAGATTCACTGGAAGTTGAAGCCACAGCAGCCCTAGCCATTGTCACATGCTCTTGAGACAAATAGTTTCTGATCGTGCATAAACTAAGAAATGGCCGCTGCCCCATTTTCTCCTTAGAAATCTTACCCAACAACTTCTTTTGGGAAATATACAAAAAAAGAGTGTTCTTGGAAAGAGAAACCTGATCAAGTTGACATATCTCAAAGCCACCATACCTTTCTAGCATAGCTTCTTGGAAATGTTCAATCCAGTGATAGTACAGAGAAAGGCCGGGGTGGGTAGGGAGGGATCCTCCAAATGTTATGCTTTCTAGTTGGCGCTGCACAAATATACCTCTAATTCTGATCTATATTCATGTAAAAGAAACCCCATTTAATAATAACATTTGCTTGCGTGGTTGGGAAGCTCATTCTAATTGACCAAGTTTAAATCAGTGTCAAATGGAAAATGCATGGTTTGCATTATTTATCAATAGAAATTATCAATGTTATAAGCAGTCAGCTGATCATTTATAGTATGTTTTGCTTTAAGAAGCAGAGGAGAGCCACGGGGAAGGGAATCTGTGGACGGTCTCTTATGTACCAGACACTTGACATATATGTGCATTCTTACTTTGTCAACTGAACGTTGTGATTAAGAGGATGGTGTTAGGCTACCTAGTGTGTGATGCAGACTTAATACTAACTTGGCAAATGTGACCTTGGACAAGTTGTTTCACTACTCTGGGCCTCAGTTTTCTCCATCTGTACCTTGTGCAAAGGGTCTTTGAATGATCAGACAAGCAACTGCATCCAGAGACTGTTAGAATTCTAAGCACTGGACATAGCACAATAAATGTTATGATTACGATTATTATTTGTTTCTCTCCACAAGATGTTGTATCAGAGAGCATCCCAGCAACTGGTCAGAAGTTGAAAGAGAAATCAAATAACTTATCAACATTTACTAGGGACAGTAGCCCAGTCTTTCCAATATTAAAGCCAATGCCATTTCCAGTTCAGGGTCTAAGCGTCTGAGCACCCATCAGGGATCAGGCACCATGCTGGACCCTGTTGATTGGACATTGGATTTTTAATAGGAAAACAGGGGGAGATGGAATGAAGAGGGTTATTTGAACTACACTATAGAACTTTCTCTTTTTTTTTAATTCCAGGAAAAGGAGCTTACATTCCATTTGGAAAACATTAAGGATTTATCAGAAGATTTTGCACAGTATGGAGACATTGTTTACTCTACCATACCCTGTAGGAATCTGCCTCTTAATCAAGCAAAAGTTGGTTGTGTTTGTAACTATCAAGTAAATCATCTGTGAGAAAGTTCCAGCTCTCTACTGTGTAATCCATAGGGCCATCTGACTGGCACTTGGCTAACCAGTACATGTGCCCACTGGGCTCTCCAAGCTAGATCCCGTGGGTGTGTTTTCTAGTCTTTCCTCTCCATCACGACACCCCCATCAATTAAGCAACTCCTGTCAATTATTGTGTCGTAAAGCCTTCTCCTCCTCTCCAGCCCCCCTGCAACTCCCTTCCTCTGCAGCCCTCATGGTCTGTCACTCATGTGTCAGGCAGAACAGTGTAGTGGTTACAGCCCTGTCTCTGAGCCCAACAGAGAGCATGGAACAGGCTAGAATGGCCTGGGCAAGGTACATAAACTTTCTGGCTCAGAGGCTGTTGAGGAATTAAGAGTCAATAGTAGTAACATGCTTCAAACAGTCCCTTATATAGGAGGAGCTCAGTGAATGCCATTGCTGCTGCTGCTGACAATGACAGCATCATCTCACTACCCAATGTCTGGGGCTCCAGAGCCTCCTCTCGCTACAGCAGTGTCTACGCTGGGGGAGGCAGGTCATGTTGAGAACACTTTACTCTGTTCCATTTCCACTCTACCACTGGCATACAAACTCCCAACTGCTCTTACCTATGCCGCCTACAAGGATATTACTAAGGGAGGGGCCCCTGGGTGGCTCATTTGTTTGTCTGATTCTTGATTTCAGCTCAGGTCATGACCACATGGCTCATGGGTCTGAGCCCCCCACTGAGCTCTTCACTGATGGAGTGGAGCCTGCTTGGGATTCTCTCTCTCCTTCTGTCTCTGCCGCTTCCCTGCTGGCACACTCGTTCACTCTCGCTCACTCTCTCTCAAAGTAAATAAATAAACTTAAAAAAAGAATATTAGTAAGGGTACCTCCTTACTAATAGTCTTATACTAATATAAGTATAGGGTACCTCCAGGCTTTTAAAAAATATTTTACTTATTTTTTGATGGAGAGAGAGAGAGACAGCATGAGCAGGGGAGGATCAGAGAAAGAGGGAGACACAGAATCTGAAGATAGGCAAAATTTATCTCAATCACTAACTCCATTGTGATGCTTCCCTTACTTTTCAAGTTAAGGTGAAGCTCTCTGCCTCTGCTATCTTTGTGACTTGGACTTGAAATTATCACAGCATGTGCAAATATTTATAAAGTTATCCTATATGTAGATTCTCAGACCCTCAGGATGGAGACAGCACTTTGATGGGGTTGGCATAGGTTTGTCCCTATAAGACCCTGGGTAGATGTTTGTTGGACTGAGCCCCCAGAGGTCCTCAGAGTGCTGTACTGATGGCTGACATGGTAGGGGGTATGTTTCAATTGAAAATCAGGCCCCCCTCCTCCTGCACAGAAGGCAGAATTTGTTGTCCATATTGTTCATAGACCTTGGCTTCAGGAATATGTTGTTCTGCTGCCCAAGGATTGCACAGAGCAGGTGTTAGTGATGAGCCATGTTTTTGTTTGGTGAGTAAAATTCTGGGAACTTGCATGTAAAATCAGTCCAGGCACCCAGCTCATGACAGTCTGCCAAATCTATCCGCTACCCTCCTACATCCATCAACTCTGGGTTTTGAAAAAGTCTGAGGAAGCCTGGAGATTCCAAAAGAATTCCCAGTGCAAAGCAATTTGTGTGCCAGAAATGTCTTTTCTCTCTTCGAATTAGACCATTCTTCTTACTTTTCTTTTTATGTCATCTGCAGAAAGTGGATTGAATAACTGGGGAAAATGAATGTGGATGTAGAAAGCCCCAGCTGACCGGGGGCATAAATGTTGGTTGTGAAGTTGACTAAAGAGGAAGGGGATTTGGGAGGTGGGGAAAATAAATGGATTAAAGTTGAATCCTTCATGTTCAAGTTTGGTTCTGACCAGAGACACAAAACCCAGCTATTTATTCACACCTCTACTCTTGGGACATAGCTTGGCTTATTGTTTCTAAGATCACTCTAATGCTTTTGTGTGGCTTCTAAAGGAACTTACGATTACACACACACACACACACACACACACACACACACACACCTTCTATCCTTATCCTCGGTCAATTTCTTTGGTCCTTGCCTTCCCTAAAATTGGTGTATTCTTACAGAGAGACTAAAGACTGGCTACATTGGACATTTTCTTGCAAAAAATAAATCACTAAGCTATAATAAAAAAAAAAATGCCTCCTTTCAGCCTGAGTTGGAATCACTAGAAGCAAGCTGCCGCTATTCACTACCTAATTAGGAAAAGTAAATCTGACAAGATGTGTTTGAGGACAATTTCCCAAAGCAGTGAATACAGAGAGCATAGAGGACTCCTATAAAAGACAAGCCCTCACTCGAATACAAACGGTGGAAGAAAAGCATTTCATGGAGACGGAATGGGGGGAAAGTCCCATTTTTCTCTTGCTTTCTGTTCCCTGTGAGAATCAGAGTGTGCACAAAACCTTGGAAACAATGGGCCCAGCTGCAGGGGCAATAAGGCAATTTATTAGGGAGATGACATTTTTAATGAGAAACACTTGCTGGAAGAGAACAAAAGGGCTTGTTTGGTCAGAAAGATGCTCTTGAATCCCTTCTGAAGTGCATGAAAAAGTAATTTCATTTACGCGTCATACCCTGAGCAGTGGAATTTCCTCAGTCTCCAGATGTTGCCGGGCACAGATGCTGAACAAATGGAACAAATGTCCTGAGAGTTTAAAAAAAAAAGGAGCTCAAGGGAATTTTATGAGCTTTGTGGCCAAGAAAATCATTAGCAAATAATGAGCTTAAGAAAGAAAGGCCAAGGTCGGCAATATGTTGCTATATATACAAATTATTCATAATCATCTGAAATCAAAGAGGGAGATCAGTTTTCAAGTTAGAAAAATAGAAATTATAGGTATAGCTGTCGTAGTTGAGACTTGCTCGCTGGCTTTCTGAAAATGATTTGGTGGATATTGTTTTGGCTGGGTTCCCAAAATGATGAAAAGTAATATATGGATGGTTTGAGATTTGAAAATTTCAAACACAAAGATTATTACCTTATAGATGTAATTCAGATGTTTCCAGAAAGGGCAATGCCACCATTTCAGCTGGAATTCCTCTCTGAGAAGCGCTCCCACACACAGCAGAGGCAGATGCATCCAGTGCTAGCTTTCTAGAGCAAGGAGGGGATGATCAGGGTATCTCTCTGAACTAAGTTCTGGGATGAGCAAACGCAAGGTGCTCCATGGAGAGTGTCCGGAACTCTACATGGGCTTTTTGGAGCCAGCTTCTCCCTCACCAGGTCTGGTGGGAGCCTGCATACGTGGGGCTGCAAGATCATGGCCATAGAGGGTACGTAAGGATTTTAGATTGGACCAACTGTGTTTGAAAACCCATCAAAATAAGCCTCTGATTTAATCATCAAGATACATTTATGCAACACACGTCATGATCTTATAAGAGTTAACAAAGATACAGATTGTGGGAGAGCAGAAAGCAAGAAAGTTTTAAAAAAAAAGCCAAAAGATAGAAATGATGATTATTACTACATGTGGGCTAAAAGGACCGAATGCCCACTAAATGTCTTTCCAACTCCCTGCCTGGCAGAACGCCAAGCCCCTTGATAGTTCAGTATGACGGCCATCTTGTTTACCATAGCGACAACGGTTCTCAGCACTTACCATGCTCTAGTAACTACCTACAGCTATGCATACTCTTTAAGCGTCACCAGTCCTCACAAGAGCAAATGCCATCATCCTTTTTCGTATTTTGGGGATGAGGTACTAAGTTCAGAAGGGTTAGGTAAGTTGTCCTGAGTCACACTGCCACGGATAACCTCAGCAGTTGATAATCTGCTCATGCATCCATTCAGACTTGCAGCATTTGGGCCAACCCAGAGGGAAATCTGTAAACTGCGGGGAGGGGCAGCCCCACAGGCCAGTATTTAAGACATCTGTCCAGTGTGTCGCACCATAGAGCAGCCTTCCCTGGCTCTGGGAAATGGTTTTTAAATAAAACCCTCCAAAGCAGTAAACCGTCTTCTATCTCTTATGCAGATGGGTGATAAGCAACGTCAGTGAAGTAATGCCCATACATACATTAACTTAGGAGTTGAAATGTGTGTGGGGATCTCTAACCTGTCAATGAGATTGAGTAGGGAGGCTGCAAAGGCAAGGCCAAAGCTCTTTATTATCCTGTATCAGGGCATCACTGTTGTCCGTTTGCTGACATTACCTGGCATTGGCTCCGTAATGAGGCAAAAAATGACAAGGATCAAGAGCAATTAACACACTCCCGCAGATGTTTACTGCTATCTGCCTTGAGGACAGAGTCTAAGGAGTTCCCAGCAGCTGTTTCCTTTTACAGGCAAAAAGGCAGCCTTTCCAGTGCAGAAATCAGGTTGGCCAAAAGCCAACAAGGGTGAGAGTGCTTTCAAGGACAAAGGACAATCAGGCCCTTATAATCCTAAAATGGCTGAATTCTGATCCAAGATTTTGAATACAAGAAACTGGCCAATGAATACATATTCATGGGTCCCGTCTACCTAGTGCTAGTGAATGAATATAGAGCATGACATTTGCAGAACCAAAATCCAGAAAGATCACTTCAAACTAAAAATTGAGCCTTGGTATTAGTGGCTATTAGCGATGGAAGGCATTTTATGCTGTTACCCATTTATTCTCTCTGACTGCCCTAAAATGTAGTTACCATTATTTTTCATTTGAATGTATTAGGAAATGTGGGCTCAGACCCTCAGAACAATGTATTCAAGGTTACATAGGTTGCCCGGTGAGATTGGACGCGTTCAGGGTGATATGGCCATCGATGTCAGAAATGGAGACAAGAGTTATACCCAGGTCTGTCTTAATTCTAAAGTAGTAATCTTAACCACTTTATTATTTTTTTAAATTTTTTAACATTTATTTATTTTTGAGAGACAGAGAGACAGAGCATGTGCAGGGGAGGGGCAGAGAGAGAGACACACACACAGAATCCGAAGTAGGCTTCAGGCTCTGAGCTGTCAACCCAGAGCCGGACGCAGAGCTTGAACTCATGAACTGACTGAGCCACCAGGCACCCCAATCTTAACCATGTTATAATAAATCAGGATCCTTTACTTATTTCAAGAGTCGACTAAGATGACCAAAGAAAACAACTGGAGAGCAGAGAATGAAGTTTGGGGATGAAAACAGAGATGTTTTCAGAGGGTGATGTTAAATTTCGGATTAAGTGGAACTAAAACACTCCAACAGCTCAAGGTGAAATAGGGAGAAATTTGGGCTAGTTTATTGTCCTGAAAGGCAAGAGGTATCTACAGCTTTCATTAGAAATTGTACCTGAATGTAGAAAGCAATCAGCATCTTTCTTCACCCTTTCTTTCCTTTGTTATCTGGTCTTATCTCTGCCTCTCTCTGTGTATCTGCTCTCTCCTCACTCCCTTTCTAGACCAGATTCCTCCCTCGTGGCTGCCCAACACCCATAGTGTCCCCCTTCTCAGTTCAAACACATCCAGAATGGCAAGAATCTTCAGCTTTGCAATTAGAATCTCCCAACAGAGAATTCTATTTTCTCAGCTCATTTCAGGTTGGCAATCTCCCCAACTTTATCCAAACCCTATGCCTTGTGGCCAAGGTCCTTTCTGCTAACATGGTTGGCGGGGGCACATGACAGACAGAAGCCATCTCTCACCCTTGTGGACCCTTTCCTATGATTTTTGAACTAATCTGTTGGTTCATTTGAGCAGAAATCCCTAATACTTAAGAGTTTGGGATCAGAGACAGATTGAACATGGTGGATGGTTCTTAGCACTCAGCCACACATCAGCTTTGCAATTCTGGAGATCATTTACACATGCCAAATCTCAGTGTATTCCTCTAAAAATGGGAACCGATCATCATAATAACCTCAAAGAATGGCAATGATCCAATGAAATCTAACTTTAACACAGTGCCACCGAGTGTTGGCTATTATTATCTTAAGAGTTAGAAAAGTAAACTCATTGCTAACACGAACAAGGCAGGGGATATTATGCCCATTTCAGATGTAGAAACTGAGGGGTCAGAGAGTTTCAGTAATTGCCCACTTTTTGCATGGAATGTAAATAATCAAACTAGGATTAGATCCCAGAATGTTTCCCCTATGCCATACTTTTCCATCTAGGAAACCCCAACAGAGAGAAACTGCCTCTAAAGAGGTAGAGGTCAATGGCAAGTGGGTGCTGGGGGTAGGGTGGGTGAGTCTCTGAACCAAATCAACTTACACATTTCCAGGATTCTATCGGAAGCGAAAACTTCTATATGCCTCCTTATCTTTCTTCTATTTTGGGTATCAACATGAGCCCTTGGCCATAGGTTATTGGGACAAACATCTCTGCTTTAAAGGGATAAATCTGTATCAGCTGTATTCTAATAAAAAAGAATGACGAAGAATGCACTTTTTCATGTAGGGATCAATCCGTGTTTGTGCTTCATCTTTTCTGCTTCATCTTTACTGTGTCCTAAAGTAAACTGATAAAGTGGGCTTATTATTTAGCATTTAGCACTGAACAAACACCAAGAAATGAGAGAATGAGGATTTTTAATCCTTCAAACATTCTTTCAAGGGATTTCTAAATCTGGAATGGAAAGAGCCGGACGGTTTAAATGGCGTAGTCCTTTGCCAAGGATGCACTCACCTGGCCCCTTTCCAAGGTTATCCCATTTATTCTGTGCATGCTGCTTTGGGGGCCCGCGTGCTGTAGAGGAGAGCAGGATGAAGCAGGAGGAAAGTGGATATCAGTTAGGTAGACACTCGCCCCATACCTACAGTTCAGCACCAATCCAACAGGAAACGAGATTGCATTTGCTATTTATGCAAAAGGCTACGTCCTGATTTACCAGACCTGAGAGTCAGAAACTGTGTGGCATCATAACTGAGCGTGTGGCCATGAGGCGTCAGGCACTAGATCAGTGGAGAAATGCGGGAAGTTAGGACATTTGAGGATTTGAGGTAACCTCCCTTTTGGGTTGAAGGAGCAATCCAAGTGTCAGTGTAGCAAGAATTGTGCAAAGTCAGGCTGAATGCATTAAGTGCCAGTAGTCAAATGGATCCAAATAGGTGGGTGGAGCAGAGCAGTAGGAAGCTTCCAGCCTGGGCAATGGTCCCTCAGTCCGGCAGTGCCTGCACAGTAATAACAGTGAGAGGTGGTCAGTCTTCCTCCGGACTAACTAGGGAACTGGGACTGGAACCATAGGGGAAGACATTTGTGGTACAACAAGAGAGGATGAGAAAGAAAGGACACAGGGATAAAAGGTAATATATGCAGTGAGGAGAGTTATGGGGACACAAGGCAAAATACACTTAGAAAAGTATGCACCTGTATACCTTGCAAATTCAAAATTCTACTGGTGGTCTTGGAGTGGTGGTCATTGGGATATTCTGGTTCACTATCTGGGTTGATGGAAGGGATACCACTTCTCTGTCCTCCTGGAAGCTAGGTGTAGCCAAGTGATTTGCCTTGGCTAATGGAAGGGCTAAGTGATGTGCATCACATATGAATGAACCTTACAAGTCACATTCCCCTTCCACTGTTCTGGATGATAGATCACATGTCGCCATGGAGCGCACCTCAGCCTGGGTTCCTGAGGAAATATGGTGAACAGAATCTCTCTGATAATCTGCACTAGCTACCTAGCATAATTTAGAATTCAATTTTTTTTCAATAGAATGGGTTTGGGAGATTGTTATGTTCCCACAGCACAACCTCGCCTATCCTGACTGATGCTCTGATAACTGCTAAGATGTCTGGAGGGGTATGGATTTCTGAAGCATACTACATAACTAGTGGCAAATTCCACCATCTCATTACCAGGTTTGATATAAAGCAAAGGAAAATGTTCTAGCCTGTCAATTGCATCTTTATTCCTGGATTACACTCCCTCTTCACTCATCCTATCTTCTGCCTCTTTGTTCCTAGTTATATTGGACTGTGGCTTCAGCCTGGCTTTCTTCCACTGTGCAGTCCATACAACCCTCTCAAGATGTTTTCCTACATGAAGATCCTCCCCCAAAATGAAAACAAAATAGGGGTGCCTGAGTGCCTCAGTCAGTTAAGTGTCTGACTTCAGCTCAAGTCACGAACTCATGAACCAGGAGATCAAGCCCGAGTCGGTCTCTGTGCTGACAGCTCAGAGCCTGGAGCCTGCTTCAGATTCTGTCTCTCTCTGCTCTTCCCCCATTCATTCTCTCTCTCTCTCAAAAATAAACATTTTAAAAATTAAGAAAAAAATAAAAACAAAACAAACAAAAAACACCACGGAGATGCTTTCTTAACTCCAGATGGGTGAGCTCAGAGAGTCACCAGGAAGAGAGCCGGTGTCCTCCAAATCTGATCTGATGGCTGCCTAGTCCCAGAATTGGACTTGAAATTCAAACACTGGTTCAGGGGCAATTCTTATGTTCAGTGCAGTAAACATGGGTTATTTGGAAGAGTGCTGGCTTTGGAATCAGAAACTGCAGTTCTAATGTAGAGATGTTTCTTTGATGAAGTTGCAGGAGATAAAGGATTTAAAACTATGTTTTGAGGGTTCTCAGAAACCCCAGGGAAATAGTTGAAGAGGAAAGAGGGGAGACTGAACAGGTAAGTGCTCATCTCCATCCCCATCTCCTCCCCAGAGCTCCTTTGCCTTTATTATTTTTATGTGGTGAGCTTCTCAGGATGATATTCACTAAGAGGAATTTATTTTGCTCTAATATTTTATGACTCAATATTCTTACCATCACCTGTAAGAAGCTTTTATCTGACCCCTTCTCTCATTTGAATGACACCTACCTGGATTTGAATCCCAATATTACTTTGGTTAATCACTAACTGTGTCTCAGGGTATGAAATGAAGAACATATTTTCTTAACAGTACTTTTTGAGATTTAAATTTATGTGATATAAGAGCTTGGTGCTCAGTAAATATTTCTTTACTTTTGTGTCTTTGCTCATAATCCAATCTTATTTTCCACTATGACTGGTTTCAGAGGGTCTTAGACCTGCATTTTGCTCTTCCATGTAAGTAAGACTAAAGTATGAATTTTTCATAACTGAGATGATTGTCAATGCACTTTTTAAGATACAAGGTCTTGAATGATTTAGGAACTTCTTAGTCTTTGGCATAGGAATTAAGATAGGTCTATATACTCCCCAAATTTCAATCTCGTCACTCCAGGAGGGAGACTCTGTCACAATAACTATTATTTTTGGAAAAGAGTAGTGTTGTAGAAAACCTTGCAGGATAAATTTCCATAGGAATTCCATATACCTATTTTTTGGGGATATTAGGGATGGATAGTTTGGTAAAGGAAAAAATGTGAGGCTTCTCATGGGCTAAAACAAATGAATTGAGTGTCTTAGTTCACATCCAAATGTTTTCCATCTTTCATTGGCTTTGAACTTCATACAGCTCTGTACGCTGTGGAAAATGGAGGGTATTGCAAATAATTCTTGAAAATCAATTGCGTCTAATGGAATGCAACCAACGATTACCCTGTGGATAGACTGGTTTCAAATCAATTTGTAAATTCATTTCAGAACTCTCAATTCTCCGTCTATGCCTCTGCTCTTTGAAATCCCCCTTAGACCAATTGTAACATTTTACTTGTCTTTGACATGAGTTCATTTTACATCTGTGTAAGAGGCATGATTATACTCTCTCTTAAAAAATATCCTTTAATAGTTTTAAAGACCATTTACTTTTCTGGCTTTAACTGGGGAAAAGGGAGAAAAGGAGAGAAAGCATTTTTTAAAATAAGCCTCTTAACTCTAAAGAGACATCACAGACTGCCATTTTCATTTCTTCACCTCTACCAAGAATAGAAAAGATACACCTTGGGGAAAATCTCAAGTTGGATCATGTGGTTTATAATGAAGGTGCCTGAGATTAAGAAAAGGAAGAGATTAGTTTATGAAGTCTTGGGGAAAATCATGGATTTCAAAATGGTTTAGTTTTATGTATCCTTAAAGCATACGTATAGAGGATTTATTTTGTCATTGAAGTATTTGTTCCTTCTTTTGATCCAGGCTCTAAATTATTTTCTTATAGGATCTCACTGGACCATAATTTTATATAAATGTATTAGTGGAGGACATCTGGTTTAGCAGAGCTGGATGGTCCAATATGATTTCCTCAAATGAGGCAAGAAGCCAGCCTTGCTGTAGATCTTTCCATTATCCATAGTGTTTCTATTGCTCAATGATATGCAGCTGAAGGAATTGTTTGGGAGAAAGGAGACCCTGGGGAGGACAAAAGGAAAGCCAGAATTATAAATTAAGAGCCATTCGTGGTCTTTCCAACCAATCAGAATAAGATAAACAAGGTCATGATGGGAACACAAAAATCTGTGTGGAAAATCTAGTATATTCCCAGAAATGTCACTTTCTTCCAACAAATTGAGAGATGAACTAATTCTCCAGTATGGGTAGTAACTGACACACTAATATACAACTTCAGAAAATTATTTTGTTGAGGCTTAGAGGAGATAGACATTTTTAAGCAATCACATATCTGAAAATGTAAAATGATAACAGAATATAGAAAAGGAACAATGAAATAGGACAGAACAATGTTAGAGAAAGAAATTGTGAGTAAAGAAAAAATTTTTAAATAATGAAAAAAATATTACTCACAGTTTCTTTAGGAAAGTCTTGTCCTTATGAAAAAGTACTTTCATTATTTAAAAAAAAAATGTTTTGTTGTAAGACCAGAGAAAGAACAGTTGTATTCCTAATGTGATAGTAGTAACTGGAGTCCCAGAGTTCATGATTATTTTTTTATTTTCTTTTTCCTTCAATAATATAGAATGTTAAACTACTTTTAAAATAATCGATCACTCATCCCCAATGAAAACACATATAGTATTGCTAGGGACATAATATATACAACTTATAGACTTGGGAGATAAATATATACTTGGGAAACCATCACCACAATGTATGCCATAAACATATTAATCACCTCCAATCCCCATCATTACTATTATTATTATATATGTGTGTGATAAGAACTCTTAAAAAATCTACTCGTTCAGCAAATCTTAAAATCTATGATATACCATATTGATTACAGTATTAATTGCTACAGAAAATAATCTGCACATTAGATCTCCAAGACTTGACTCCCATTCAGAAGTGGCGGTGCCTGGGTGGCTCAGTCAGTTGAGCACCGCCTTTGGCTCAGGTCATGATCTCCCAGTTCATGGGTTTGAGCCTCATGTGCTGACAGCTCAGAGCTTGGAGCCTGCTTTGGATTCTGTGCCTCCCCATCTCTCTGCTCCTCCCCTGGTTGCCTTCTGTCTCTCTCTCTCTCTCTCTCAAAAATAAGTTTAAAAAACACTAAAAACAAGGAGGTTTGATGGATCACATGGTAGTTCTACTTTTAGAAGAAAATGTTTGCTTGAAGAAATTCATACTATGTTCAATAAGGGCTGTACCAATTCACATTCCCACCAACAGTGTATGAAAGCTCTCCTTCCCCCCCCCACATCCTCACCAACATTTCTTATTATTATTATTTTAGGTAATAGCTATTAACAGGTTTGAGGTAATATCTCATTGTGATTTTGATTTAGATTTATCTGGTAATTAGTGATGTTGAAAATTTTTTTTTATATCTTTTGACCATTTGTATGCTTTTTTTTGAGAAATATTTATTCAACTCCTCAGCTCACTTTATTAGGATTATTATTTGTATTTTTGTTTTTGCTCTTGAGTTGTAGGAGTTCCTTACACATGTTGGAGGTTAACCATTTCCAAATTTATGGTTTGCAAATATTGCCTACCATTTGATAGGTTGGCTACTGTACAAAAGCTTTTTAGTTTGATGAGATCCCATTGTTTGCTTTTCTGGTCTGTGCTTTTGGCCTCATAGTCAGGAGATCACTGCCAAGACCAATGTCAAGAAGATTTTTCCCTATGCTTTTTGCTAGGGGCTTTAGGGTTAAAGGATCTTATGTTTAAATCTTTAATCCATTTTGAACTGATTTTTAGGCATGGTGTAAGATAAGTGTACCTATCCTTTTGCATGTGGATATCTAGTTTTCTTTGTCCCATTTACAGAAGAGTCTATGTTTTCCCTGTGGTGTAGTTTTGGAACCTTTGTTGAAGATCATTTGGCTCCGTTCACATGGGGTTATTTCTGGGCTCCCTAGTCTTGTTCTATTTATTCTTTTTTATGTTAATGTAAATGGGATTGTTTTTTTTTTATTTCCTTTTCAGTAGTTTGTTGTTAATGTGTAGAAATGTCACTGATTTCTGTAGGTTGATTTGTCTCCTATAGCATTATGGAATTTGCTTTGTACGTCTTTAAAATTTTTCTAAATTTTTATTTATTTTTGAGAGAGAGAAAGAGAGAGACAGAGCATGAGCAGGAAAACAGCAGAGAGAGAGGGAAACACAGAATCTGAACAGGCTCTCGGCTCTGAGCTGTCAGCACAGAGCCTGACATGAGACTGGAAATCACAGACTTAGAGGTCGTGACCTGAGCCAAAGTTTGATACTTAACTGACTGAGACATGCAGGCACTCCACTTATTATTTCTAACAGACTTTTCTTTGTATGTGGAGTCTCTAGGGTTTTCTATATAAAGGGTCAGGTCATCTGCAAACAAAGATAATTTTACTCCTTTTCCAATTCAGCTGCCTTTTATTTCTTTCTCTTGCCTAAGCACTCTGACTAGGACTTCCAGAACAATGTCGAGTGGAGTGGCAAGAGGGGGCATCCTCGCCTTACTCCAGATCTTAGAGTAAAAGACTTTTCATCACTGAGTATGAATTTAGCTATGTCTTACATATTGCCTTTACTGTGTTGAGGTAAGTTTTTTCTATACCTAATTAGTTGGGAACTTTTATCATTAAATAGTGTTAAATTTTGTCAAATGCTTGTTCTGTATCTACTGAGACGATCATGTGATGTTTATCCTTCATACTGTTAATGTGCATCACATTGATTGACTCATATGTTGAACCATCCTTGAATCCCAGGGATAAATTGCACTTGGGCATGACGTATGATCCTTTTCATGTGTTGTTGATTTTGTTTGGCTGGTATTTTGTTAAGGGTTTTTGCATCTATGTTCACCAGGAATATTGGCCTAGAGTTCCTTTTTCTTATGATGTGCTTGTCTGGATTTGGTAGCTGAGCCATGCTCCTGGAGCATACACTTCCCAAGTGGCAACAACCGTGTTACACCATCTTATCAAGAAGATCATTATATTCTCATGTGCACACGTGCTACTGTTTATAAAAATTGCTTTAACTATTGAGTTCTTTTATACTGCCACGATACTACCATGGACACTCACTAAATATAGATGCTAATAAAAAGCTCTTTACTAATGATATTACAAATTCTTGACCATCATCTACAAGTGAGCCAGTTAACGATGCCTAACACTCATTCATTCCCCCAGTTATGTACTCTTTCACTGCCTCCTTCCTAAATATGGCAGACCTTATCCACTCCACTCAAAATCCCCAAGACTCTGCTGACTCTTCACTCTCAAATAATGACCTTGACTCCTATTTTTCTGGGTAAAAAGAAACAGAGGATAACCTCTGAACAGGTGTCTCTACCATACCAGTGCATCTTTGCCCTAAGCCTTCAGACCCTGCCTTTCCTCTTACTATGGGAGAAAATTGCTGTGCTCCTAGCAAAAGCCAAATTATCACAAAAATAAGGATCTTACTCTCATATTTTTCTCTCTATCATTAGCAAAGAGAACTTACTTTTCCTTTCCCTTTTCTTTTTTTAAGTTTATTTATTCATTTTTTGAGAGAGACAGAGGGGAAAAGGATAGGCAGAAAAAGAGAAACTCAAGGAGGCTCCATGCTCTCAGTGCAGAGCTGAACATGGGGCTTGAACTCACAAACCATGAAATCATGACCTGAACTGAAATCAAGTTGGATGCTTAACTGACTGAACCATCCAGGCACCCCTTACAACCCCTTTCAAAAAAATTCTAAACAAAAACCACTTGGCCCAACTTCTCCCTTCCATGTTCCCCTCTATAATAATACTTATAATTTCATCTGTACTTGTCATTTCTAATCCTGTTATCTGTTGAACTCACTGCACTCAGGGTTTTGTCACCAAAACTTCACTGAAAAAGCTCTTGTCAAGGTCATTAGCCAAAGTGGGTTGGCTGGTTACTTCCCAGTCCTTATCCTACCTGGCCCATTGGCATACTTGAAAATATCCATCATTCTCTGCTACCTGCCACATTATTCTCACACTTTTTCCTTCTGTTTCTCTGTCTAATTCCCCTCAATCACCTTCCCTTTTTCTTTTTGTCTAGCTGAACTTTGATCTATAGAATATCCTGGGATGTGATCTTTTGGCTTCATCTCTTCTCTATCTGCAACTATTTCCTGAGATGATGAACTCATTTCATTTCATTACTCCAGATTTCATCAAGGTCCCACCATGGCTCAGTTTCTGGTAAAGCCCTCTTTCTGGCTTCCAGATGGCCACCTTCTCACTATGTCCTCATGTGGACTTTTCTTGGTGTGTGCCCATGGAAAGATACCTCTCTCATTTCCTGCCTCTTCTTGACATCAGTCCTGTTGGATTATGATCTTGTCTTTATGACCTCATTTAACTTAATTACCTCATAAAAAGCCCTATCTGTATAACTAGCACATTGGAAGTTAGGGTTTCAACATAGGAATTTGAGCAGAACACATTTTGGTCCATAACAGGGGCATCCAATTCCAGACTTTCTCTACTACCTGAAATCCAGACAAGAGTAGGCTTCCCCACCATCCACTCCTTTCCCTGGGACTGGAGGAACAAATATTTGCATTCTGGGACTCAGCAACAGAAACAGTCAGTCTTTCAGAGTTGGAGGATTAGGAAGAAAATGGTGAGGGTGCCAGATCCAGGACCTATAGATGTACTTTCCACCTCACCTTCAGACTTCTGACTTCTGGTCTTCCATTCTGGCCAGAACTCTGAAGGTCACATGCTAGATCTAGGAGAGCTCAGAAGCTCTGAGAGGAGAAGAGTGGCTTGGAGCTGCTCAATACCCTTTCAGTCCATAGCCAGGACCAGCATCCTCATAGCTGACACACACACACAAATCCAGCCATAACAAATGCCTTTTCAGTTAAAAGTAATAAATCTTCTTTTATTTAGGAAATAGTCCTTTGGGATTTCTGCCTTTGCTCTCAGCAAACTCATATGCGGAAAATTGAATCCACATGGCCTAGAAAGCAGGAGATAGGCTAAGTAATTAGATGGGAACTGATTGCCTAGCAGCCAGGCTAATGATAGGAAAGGAGGCTTGGGCTTTGTTCTAGAAGCTCTTTGGTTTGTCTGGTCCATTGAAGACCCCAAGGTTGTCTTTCCTTCTCCTTCTGTGCTTGTTTCTTGTAATGCTCATTTCCCAGGGCCACCAGACCTGTGATTAATTATCCTGGATCCCATTCTTGGTTGCCAAATATCTCATCCCAGAAGTTTTCTACTCAAGGTTAATATAAGCATATCCTTCATGAAATATAAAGATAAGACTATATTGAAATGAATTTCTAATAGCAAGTACATAGAAAAATATATATATGAGTGTAAGTAAATATATATGAGTATGCAGGGGAGCCTGGGTTCAGGCCCTGTGTTGGGCTTTGCACTGACAGCTTTAAGCCTGCATCCTGCTTCAGATTCTGTGTCTCCCTCTCTCTTCCCCTCCTCTGCTTGTGTTCTCGCTCTCTCAAAAATAAATAAATATTTTTTAAAAATAAAAAAGAATACAAAAGATATGAATATGCATTTGTTTTAACCAGAGACTATATTGTCCATGTTCCATAAATCATACATTATGCATATTTTATTGTCACTTATAAACTTGACCTGCATTTGGATCGTCATTAAATATTAAGCCCAATTCTCTGTCTTCCAGTAGTCCATCAAACTGGTTAAGCATAAGATATCTACACTGCTACAGGAAGTCACAGCCTCTACTGTTTTTTAATCATTGGACAATTTACTTAACATCACTAAGTCTAGGTTTCCTGGTCTAGAAAATGGTCACACACTATCTAACAAATAAGTGTCCTCGAAGACCTAGATGTAAATCATACGCAGCAATTATCATCATGGTGGCTACTTAGTAAATGCTCAATAAATGTTACTATGATTTTCCCATCTCCATGAATTCACTTCAGGGCTCTGGAGTAGAGATGGTGTTTATACTTACAACACGTGTTGCTGTGTGATTACATGAGTGCATGCACATGTACAACTACCTAAAACATTTTCTGACTTCTAGTCTATATTCCACAAGAACTAGATATTATTCTTTTCCTACCTCACCTTGTGCTTAGCCAACCAATTCATTAGTTTGTTTGTTTTTGTTAACATTCCCTGTTTCTCTTACACAGTTATAAAAGAAAAAAATGTTTTCTCTAGTGAAAGAGCCATTCTAGGCTCTGTTCCGAGCTCTCTCCAAGACAGTGAATAAAGAGGGGCGCCTGGGTGGCTCAGTCAGTAAAGCGTCCTACTTCGGCTCAGGTCAGATCTCACGTTCATGGGTTCGAGCCCCGCATCAGGCTCTGTGCTGACAGCTCAGAGCCTGGAGCCTGCTTCCAGTTCTGTGTCTCCTTCTCTCTCTGCCCCTCCCTCTCTCATGCTCTGTCTCTCTCTGTATCAAAAATAAATAAAACATTATTTTTAAAAAAGGACAGTGAATAATAAATCTAAGTGTTACCAACTAATGGTAGGAATGAACACGTCTTTCTCTGGGCATAATTTAGGAGAATGGCCCTCCTCTCCAGCCCCAACTTCTACCCCCAAATGCTTAAATTGAGCACTGCTTCTCTTAGACAAACAGATTACACCAAAATTAAAATGAATTTCCATGGCTTGAAGAATCACTCAGTGTAATACAAAAGATGATTTTAGGAATTATTAAGGGCAGAAAATCTACTTTCCTATTAGGAGATATATACATACATATAATATAATATTATACACACACACACACACATACACACACACACATATATATTTCAAAAAGTAAAAGTGGTTTCATGAAAAGAGTTTTAGAGTGTCTCAAGTATCAGAATCAACTTGATTTAATAATCTTTGCAATTTAGCTGGCTTTGTATTACTAATATTTGGATACTGTGACCAATCAGTTTTAAATTCATGAAGCTAAGGCAAGCAAATTGGTTATTATTTCTACTGGAAGGCAAATACGGCAGGATTGACTAGATATGACAGATGGATTCTATTAAATTTACGAGTCTAAGTGAAACTGGCTAGTTACAATGGAAAACCTTATTAACGTGAACCATAAATGATATTTTTATCAACCATGGGTGAAAGGAATTTAGAACGTAAATTGTCTTAGGGGACTAAAATCTAAAGAGGCGTGGACTGGTGCATTTGAAACATTGATTCTAGACATGTCTCCCACAGAGAAACTACAATATTTTAGTCATCTTGATTGTTTCTCTTTTGGTAATCCCTTTCCTTGATAGGCACAGTGAGGGAATGGTAGTGGCTAGTCTGTCACATGCTCCATAAACTAGGTCCAGGGCAACGTTTCACCAAAACCATGGGCAATTCTTCAAGAGTCCCTACAAAATAGAGCCAAGTAGAAAACTATGGTCAATAAGAATAATTGAATGGATCACTCGATCAGAGAGATGGATCAGAAAAGATGTCAATATTTAATCCTAAAATACAGAGCCAGAGGTCACCTACTTAGGGACTGAAACAGCAGAATCCTACATGTCAGGCAGGAAGGCTGGGATGGATGAAATATGTGATGCATTATTGCCTGTGGCTGGCTTCTTGTGTTGTACATGACTCTTACATGCTTAATGAACCAGAGCTGAGCTCTGAGACCAGCTTACAAATATAACCTTCTCAACGACGGACGCAGTGTATCTACGTTCTAACCCAGAACTGTGATGACCACATCTCTTAATTAGGTTCAGCTCTATTGCAAATATTACGGATTGACCATAGACACAAAAAGAAAGAAAAAACATAAAATATAAAATTATATATGTAGTTAATTACTTCTCCTGCCATCTTTATTTTGGAAATTATGCCTTTCACAAGCTACCCAAACTTAGATGCTATGATTTATTCATCTATGGGTGACACAGTTCAAAACAGTATCTAACCCATCTAACCTGGATTTCTTAAATGTATGAAGAAGCATTCTAGACAGTAGGAATGCATTATCAGTGCCAATGAACAAGCCATATTTTTATTGTGCAAGTTATTGTTATTTTATTGTAGGTAGGAAGTGTCTACTTGGAGCTTTGCATAAAACACACAGTGTATGCTAAATCAATATGTGTAAAATACATACAGATCCAATTGTTTAAAGAAGTATTCTCAAAATATTGTTATGCTTGTCCAATATAAGACGATTTCTGCTTCCCATTAGAGCCAAGCCATAAACCTCTGTGTGGGGGATGAAGAGAGAGTAACTTCTGGCAGGGCAAAGACTTTTGTGGTCTTTGTTAGCTTGGCCACAAGAAGGTTTTTTGTTAACTTGACATGAGAAAGTATTCATGAAAACAGCAGTAACATGAGTCCATGACTGAGTGAGATTCCTATGTATAGGAAAGAGACATAATAAGAAAGTGACATGTAATACAGGAAACTGAGTTCACTGATTATATTCATATGGGTCAGGGTAAGAACTAAATTTATTGGAAAAAAATTAAAGTTTTATTGATGGCCAAGAAACTAAATATGTAGCCTTAACTTTCTATTGTGATTTATAAAATTTCTTTTTGTTATTTGCAAATATCTTTTTAGCTTAAAACCTTTTTTCTCAGGGGGCCTGGGTGGCTCAGTCAGTTGAGCATCTGCCTTCAGCTCAGGTCATGATCTCGTGGTTGGTGGGTTTGAGCCCCATGTCGGGCTCTGTGCTGACAGCTCAGAGCCTGGAGCCTGTCTTCAGATTCTGTGTCTCCCTCTCCCTCTGTCGTGCCGTTTCTCACTCTCTCTTTCAAAAATAAATAAAACATCTAAAACAAAAAACAAAAAACTATTTCTCTCTCCATTTCTTAACAGAAACCTGATTTTTTCATGAATTCAAGGGATCACTATTCTTTGGGGTAAGATGAAGCAGAGAGGGAAAACAAGTGTTGGCTCTTTCTCCACACTTCTTAACACCATCTCCAGACCACTGAAATTTCTCCTTTCTCCTTACTCGTATTGAAGGCTCAGTAGTATCACCATCTTTATCTTCCTGCTAAGTTCATTATCTACTAAGAACAACTTTTACAAAATAAATTAAAGCAACTGACTCTTCAGGCTGCCTTCTCCCCTTCCTGCAGGTCTCTGGATTCAATACCCACATTTGGAAACCCATGGGATTCCTTGACTTTATTTATTCCTTCAATATCTCCCATAAATTTGGCTTCCCACCCATTTTCAATGTTTACACTATACTCTGGACATACAGGTCTCCTTGCTATTCTGAAGGCATACAAGCTTGCCTCTTCTTATTTAAATTTTTTTTAATGTTTTATCTATTTTTGAGAGAGAGATCGCAAGTGAGAGAAGGGCAGAGAGAGAGAGAGAGAGAGAGAGAGAGAGAGAGAGAGAGGGGAAGACACCGAATCAGAAGGAGGCTCCAGGCTCTGAGCTGTCAGCACAGAACCCAATGCAGGGCTCGAACTGAACTCATGAACTGTGAGATCATGACCTGAGCCGAAGTCAGATGCTTAACTGACTGAGCCACCTAGGCGCCCCAGCCTCTTAAACAAATTTTTTTTGTACATCCTTCTAACCTGTGTTAAGAATCTATATGTAATTTGGAAAATAATAAGCCAAAATAAATTCTCCCAAAATAAATTACCAAATCCTTAGTACAGTCTATCCACGAAAAAGCAATAAAGTTTCTCATCTAAAGTCTAAACTGTAAAACTTCTCTTAGAGACAATAGTTTTGTTTTCTTTTGTTTTGTTTTGCTGGGTGTTTAGGGCTGTAAACTTTAAGCTGAGTTCAGCTTGTCTTTAAGGTCTCCATCTCTGACTGGACAAGTCCATCTGTCCATCTTCTCCTGCCTTTTTAAAAAAAATTTTACCTAATGTTTGTATTTACTTTTGAGAGGAGAGAGAGAGAGAGAGAGAGAATGAGCAAGGGAGGGTCAGAGAGAGAGGGAGACACAGAATCTGAAGCAGGCTCCAGGCTCTTTATGGCTTGAACCCATAAACCACAAGATCATGACCTGAGCCGAAGCTGGCTTTTCAAATGACTGAGCCCCCCAGATGCCCCTTCTCCCACCTTTTTAAATTCTTTTTCTCTTTTTTCATGTTATTAATAATGAAACATTCATGACTAATTCTCATTCAATGATCATTATCTTCATATTTCACCCTCTTCCCAGTCTCTCAAAAACTGGTATTTGCTTTCATCAGTAATTCCATAATGACGTATATAATACATATTCAACTCTTCTTGGAGGAAATACTTTACACACAGCTCAAGCACACAGCACCATTTAGTACAGACCATCTCCAGAATTTAACTCTATTTACAAAACTGTTGTCTTTACGCTGAAATGTAAATAAAGCTACAAGAAATTTTTGGAAAAGCTTTTTTTTCTATTACCTAAAGTTCATTAGGTTATCATAATAATGGACCTAAATAATAATAATGCTTATATTAGGATGCCTCTACTTCAGAAGAACTCAGAATTGTTAAATAAGTTATGAGAACTCCTTGATACAGAGCAGGTGATGCATCTATATGTTGAAAATCACTAAACAAATCAATCAAAGTGATATGCACAATCATGGGGAGAAGGTTGTAAATAAAGCCTGCTCTTTCTATTTTTTGTGAAGATACTTTTTCAAAACAGTTGAAAGCTAAGAGTATTATATATAGTGTACTTTGACTTCAGTTTGCAATCACTCTCATGAGTATTGACCTCCCCATGAGTTCCGAAAGAGCCACATCCTTACCAATATAAACAAAATAATACCACTCATCTTTTATTCCTTTTTGGTTCTTGTAATTCTTTAAATCAGCAGCTCAACCCAGTCATCATAAATCACTTGTGAGAATCCTTCCAGAATTCTTGACGCTTACGTACACATATGGATACATAGAAAAAATGATTTTACATGGATGGGGTTATTTCATAGGCAGTATTTTATAACAGTTGCTTCCTTCTTTTTAATGAATCAATTTATCTAACCTTAAAAAAATGTTCACCCATTTCTTGCATCTCCTATCCCCCACCTCTGCCAACCCCCAATCGTTCCTCTGTATCTATGAGTTTGTTTTTGTTGTTGTTTTTTAGATTTCACATATAAGAGAGAAATATAATATTTGCCTTTCTCTGTTTAACTTATTTCACTCAGCATAATGTTCTTGAGGTCCATCCATGTTGTTGTAGATGGTAATATTTCGTTATTTTTATAACTGAATAATATATGTGTATATATATATAATACACACACATATATATACACACACATATATACTTGTATATATATATATATATATATATATATATATATATATATATATATATACAATGTCCTTATTCATTCACTCCTAGGTGGATACTGTTTGTTTTGGTATCTTGGCTATTGTAAATAATTAACAGGGAGGTGCCTATATCTTTTTGAGTTGGTGTTTTTATGTTCTTCAGATAAATACCCAAAGTGGAATTATTGAATCATATGGTTTTTCTATTTTTAATTTTTTGAGGAGACTCCATACTGTTTTTCAGAGGGGTTGCACCAATTTGCATTCCCATCAGACGGGCACAAGGGTTCCCTTATCTCTTAGCCACTCCACCACTTGTTATTTCTTGTCTTTTTGATAAAAGTCATTCTAACAGGTGTGAGATGATATCTCATTGTGGTTTTGATTTGCATTTCCCTGATGATTAGTGATGCTGAGCGTCTTTTCATGTACCTGTTGGCCATCTCTAGGTGGCTTTTAGAAAAATGTTTATTTAGATTGTTGGCCCATTTTTCAATGGGGTTGCTTGTTTGATTTGTATGAGTTTGTTTTTAAATATTTTGGATACTAGCCACCTAAGTATGTAGCTAAATACATAAGACTTGATAAATATATTTTTCTTATTTTGTATCTTAATTATTTCAAATGAATACATTATATAAAGCACAATAATAATGCTATGTTGTTGATTTTTAAAAAAATATATATATATATATAGACATAATACATATGACAATAATAACATAAAGGAAAGTAGAGGAACAGGAAATATAGAAGAGCAAGATTGCTACATTTTACCAGAAATAAGTTAGTATTATTTTAAAGGGGATTGTGACAACTTAAGACATGTACTGGAGTGCTTAGCATATCCACTAAGAAAATAACTAAAAATCATAGTTGAAGAAATCAATACAGAAGTTAAAAAGAGAGACTCAACATATTTAACACAAAGAAATTCACTAAATAAGAAGCTAGGGAACAAAATAAAGATATGAGATAAATAGAAAACAAGCAGCAAAATGGTGGATGTGAATCTATCCATGTCAGCCATTCCATTAAATGTAAACCTACTAGGGACCCCTGGGTGGCTCAGTCAGTTAAGCGTCCCGCTTTGGCTCAGGTCATGATCTCACGGTTTGTGAGTTTGAGCCCCGTGTCAGGCTCTGTGCTGACAGCTCAGAGCCTGGAGTCTGTTTGAGATTCTGTGTCTCCCTCTCTCTCTGCCCCTCCCCTGCTCATGCTGTCTCTCTCTGTCTCAAAAATAAATAAATGTTAAAAAATAAAAAAAATAAATAAATGTAAACTTACTAAGCATTGCAATTAAAAAGAGACAAATATTAAATTTTAAAAATACAGGTTAAAAGTAAAAGGGTGGGCAAATACAAACCATACAAACAGTAACCATAAGAGCACTGAAATGGCGGCATTAACATCAGATTTTTAAAAAACTTAATATGAGATATATTACTAGAGGTGAAGAGGGATATTTTATAATGAGAAACAGCCCAATATGTGGGAATGATTAAAAAATTGTAAGTGCATACAAACATAGTCACAGGACTCCAAAATACACGGGAAAAAAAAGAATTGAAAAGACAATTAAGCAAATTAGTAATAATAAATGGAGATTTATATACCCCAATCTCAGTAATTGGTAGAAGAGCTGGACAGAAAATCAGTAGTTAGAAGACTCAGCACCATCAACTCACTCCATTAACTGACATATGCAGGCTGTTCCCAGCAATGACTGCAGAATACATAGTGTTCCTAAATACACATGGAGCATTTCTTTTGGGCTAGAACAGATGTTACAAATCAACTCTCAATACACTGATATGCAAAGTATCTTCTCTGATCCACAATTAAAGATCCATACCAGAACCAAATCTGGAAAACCACCAAATATCAAAAAATAAATAAATAAATAAAAACCTAAGTAACACAGAATCAAGGAAGAAGTCACAAGGAAATGCAAAAATATGTTTAATGAAATAAATGAAAACCCCATCATATTAAAATTTATGGAACTCAGGTAAGCAGTGCTTTGAAGCACATATAGATCTTTAAACATCTATGTCTGAAAAGAAGATAGTTTTCAAATCAATAAACCAAAGTTTTACCTAAAGAATCTGAAAAAGAACAAGTTAAAAGCCAAAAAAAAAGAAGAAGAAGAAGAAAAGAATTAGTAATGACCAGAGCAAAAATCAGTGAAGTAGAAAACAGAACAATAGAAAAAAATCTACAAAATCAAAAGATCAACAAAATTAACAAACCTTTAGCTAAACTGACCAAGCAAGAATGAGAGAAGTCACAAATTATTAAAATCATAAATGAGATTCTCTTGGATTTTAAGACATCACCAGTGCTTTTTAAAAATTAAAAGTCTAGGGGGGCCTGGGTGGCTCAGTTGGTTGAGCATCCGCCTTCAGCTCAGGTCATGATCTCATGGTTTGTGGGTTCGAGCCCCGCATCGGGCTCTGTGCTGACAGCTCAGAACCTGGAGCTTGCTTCGGATTTTGTGTGTCCCTCTCTCTCTGACCCTCCCCTGCTTGTGCTGTCTCTCTCTGTCTCTCAAAAACAAATTTAAAAAAACAATAAAAATTAAAAGTCAAATGCAGAAATATTATGAACAAATCTGTGACACAAAATTAAATAACTTTGATGACACAAAGAAGTTTCTACAAAGATGCAAATTATGGAAATTGACTTGAGTAAATTTTAAAATTCTAAACAGATTTATACAAGTAAAGAAATTGAATGAACAATTAAAAATTTTCCCACAATAAAAGCCCAGGGCCACATGACCTCACTGGTGATTTCTATCAAATAATCAAAGAAGAACAAGTACTAACCTTTCACAAACATTTACTAGATAATAGAACAACTCATTCTATGATAACAGTATTATCCTGATACCAAAGCATAAAGATATAACAAAAAAGTACAGATCAATATCCTTCATATAGATTCAAAACAAGTATAAACAAAATTTTAGCAAACCAAATTCAGCAACATGTGAAAATGATTAAAACCATAGCCTAGTGTGTTTTATCCTAAAAATACAATGTTGATTTAACAACTGAAACTCTATTGACTAATATACCATAATAATAGAACAAAAGAAAAAAAAACCATTACAAACACATCATCTCAAGAGATGCAGAAAATTATTTGAAAAAATTGTGTATTCATTCATCATAGAATTCCTCATCAAAGTAGGAATAGAAGAGAACACTCAAGCCAATATGGATACATGAAAAACTTACAACTAATATCGTACTTAATGGTGTGAGTTTAAGTGCTTTCCCTTTAGTTACAGAAACAAGGAAAGATGTTCACACAAACTACTTCCATTCAACATGGTGCAATAAATCAATAACAACAACAAAAAGAAATTAAAGGCATCCAGCTCATAAAGGAAGGAGGAGAATTCTCTTTGTTCAAAGATGACATTATTCTACAAGCAGAAAATCCTAAGGAATTTGCAGAAAAGCTCGGGGAATAAGTAAATGAGTTCGGCAAAGTTACAGAATACAGGATCAAGATACACGCACAAAAAAATCAGTTGTATTTCTGTACATCAGCAATGCACAATCCAAACATTAAACTAAGTAAAAAATTCCATTTACCATGAAACCAAAACAATTATTTAGGTATAGGTTTAACAGCGTAAGTACAAGGGGCGCCTGGATGGCTCAGTGGGTTGAGCGTCTGACTTCAGCGCAGGTCATGATCTCATGGTTCATGAATTTGAGCCCCCATAACGGGCTCGCTGCTATCAGCCCCGATCCCATTTTGGATCCTCTGTCCCCCTCATTCTTTGCCTCTCCCTCGCTCATACTGTCTCTCAAAAATAAATAAGCATTAAAAAAAAAAACCAGACGTGCAAGACATGTAAACCAGAAACCCAAAATATTGATCAGGACAATGAAAGATCTGGATAAAGGGAGAGGCAGTTCATGTTTATAGACTAGAAGACTCGTAAGGTGGCAATTCTCTCCAAATTGATCTATTTAATGTAATCTCTATACAAATCCCAGAAGGCATTTTTATAGAAATGTATATTGTGGGGAGCGGCAAAGATCTCAGCTGCGTGGCCATTTGCTAGCCAGATTTGTCACTCCCTGAGGGGAGTTGCAAAATAGGCAGGGGAGCACCACTCCCTGTCAGAGGAGAAGCCAAAAGACCAAAGATCAACCGCCTGCAGGCAGGGTGGTATCGGCCCCTCAGGCGCTGTGCTAAAACACTAGTCTGGTTCCCCTTTTACTCCAGTCTTAATCCCTTGACCCTGTTTCCTAGCAACCGACCTAGGTCAGCTGTCTTGTTTTCCCGCCTTGAAACCTTTATAAGAGACAGTTTTCTGAATAAAGCTCTCTCTTTCTTGCCTGATCGGAAACCGTGAGTTGTGTCTTTACTCTCTGTGCGTCCCTTTTCCTGCGCTTTCTCTCCCTCCCTCAGGAAAAGAACCCACGAGGACTCTCCACCCTGCCGGTCAGGGTGGACGAGACAGGTACCGCTGAACACCGGGGAGGAGCACGTCGGGACCTGGTTTTCAGTTAAGACAGTATATAGTCATCCTGAAATTCATCGTCAATTCCTTTTTCCTTTGGACACGTCTGCAGTATTCTTCTGTAGCTTTCCAATGTTACAAGATGTCCCCAGGCTCCAATGACACAATTACTGAGCCAATCCTGGACTTGGTCATTTCTCCACATATCCCTGGTTGCTTTTGTTGGCTAAAAGTGTTTAAAAACCAGAAACCCTTTCTTCTTTCTCGACTCCCTGGTACATTCAGTTAGAACTCTAAAGAAGGCTGAGTCTATAACGAATATTTCCAGTAAGTGCTAATAAGATTAAATCTCACCACCATTATCTGGGGACACTCGGAAGCCCTGTGGTAAATGTGTTCATGGACCAGAAGCAACAAGGGAGAGGACTCTGGCTCTAGCAGGCATTGTCCCTCCATTGGGTGGCTTTTGTGAGTCAACTACATGGTCAGATTCGCTCTCTCCAGCTGTGAAAATAATTACCTGCTTCCTGAGAGTTCTGGGAAAATTAATTTGCTAAAGCCTTTAAAGAGGTTTGAAGATCATAAGTTCTATGTATATGCTAATTTTATTATCTGAAATGGCTCTCTCTCCTGAGTAAATCTTCGATGGCCAAGTCTCAGCATCACTATGAAACCATATGCGAATCACAATCATTTTTAATGCCCAAGGTGTACAAATGGGAAGGGAGACACTGAGCAGGAATGTGCAAGGGGCAAGATAGCATGAGAGGCTTCCCAGTTCTCAAAATCCCAGTGTGCATTTAGTTGAAACCAATATTCATTGGCTCTCCACCATGCCTATCTACTATGTGGAAAGTGTTGGGCTCGGCCCCCATTGACTCTATTTCTCTATTATGATTTAAGTTTATAATGTTTTATTTATTTTTGATACAGAGAGAGACAAAGCATGAGAGGGGGGGCAGAGAGAGAGGGAGACACAGAATCCAAAACAGGGTCCAGGCTCTGAGCTGTCAGCACAGAGCCCGATGCAGGGCTCAAACCCACGAACTTGAGATCATGACCTGAGCCGAAGTCGGAGGCTTAACCATCTGAGCCCCCAGGCACCCCTCTATTATAAATTTTGAACTTGGAAAAAAATCACTCTCTGGGGGCAAATGAAAGTGTGCAAAAGAGATAATGTCATGTTGAAGAGATGCTGTTGAGGCAATGGAGAGACCTACTAATGATGAGACCTGACCCTGGGTGAAGCAAGATATCTCTCTGTGACTCTGGTCACCAGCCCGGCTGAGCTGTGGCAATGCAGGGGCTCTGGATGCATATGTATTGGTGATGCACGAAGAACTTCAGAAATCATAGCAATGATCAAGTGCAGGGAGAGGGAGGTGGGAATGTGTGCATTTGGAGGAGCCATGCTTGCAGCCCTCTGTGGGTCGATCTTTAGTTTTCAACCACCTATAGAACCGTGAGAATTGGTAGGAATTGAAAAGTTGGGATGCCGATGTCTTGGAGATGGTTTACCAAGGCGGAGGCAATAATTTTGCCCATCTTTTGTGCGCATCCCTTCTGCAAAGACGCTTCCTCTTTTCATGAATCTGTGCTCACTCTGGGACTTGCTTGTGACCAAGAGAATGCATTTCAGGAGATATTGTGTGAAGCCTAAGCCTCTGGTGTTCGAGGCCTTTGCAGCTTTCACTCTCACGTGTCAGTCTGTGAGACAACGGTGGTAGGAAAAAATCCAGGAGGAAAGAGCACATGCCAGAGGCACTGTCATTTCGACCAGCCTTGCAAGGCCTGGGGGTGGAGCCCCGCCCTATGAATGAAACTTGGATTGACCAACAGAGGAACCACCAGGCCAGCCCACAGTCTCGTGAGAAAAGACAAGTGCTTGTTAAGTGCTGGAGTGGTGGGCGTGGAAAATCAGGCCCAGGGGTTTCTACCAGAAATATTTATTAAGCACTTAGTACAGATCAGGTACCTGTCCAAGCCCCTTCGGTGTAAAAACCCAGAGATTCCTCTTAACAACCCTTTTGGTTACGTACTGTTTTCCTTCTATTTTACATATAGGAAACTGAGTCAGACAACGCTTAACAAGGTGCCCGAGCCTGTGTGTATACTAAGTGGTGCAGCCAGGAATCAATCCCATATAGTTTTGGCTCCCACAGTTCATGTCTTAATCCCTACACAATGCTCTATATTGTGGACATTTTCCCAGAGGTCTGTAGGATCCCTCTGGTTTCTGAATTTTTACAGGTGGAATTAGGCTTGTGTAGCAATCACGTTTCTGAAAGCTGTGCAGCACGTCTCATGTTAAAAAAAAACGCCATTAAGTCTCCTTTCAGAAGGCTGTGGGTGTGTTTTTTAGAACGCTGAAAAACCATTATCCAGCCTGATTCTCGAGGTACACCTCAGTATGGAAAAGTAGTCAATCAGTAGGTTCCAGAAATGTGTTTGAAACTCTGGAGCATGCCACCTTACAGCTGGGAAAGCTGGAAACAGCCCTACTTTTTTGTTTTGTTTTGTTTTTCAATGTACAGACCGAAGAGGAACTCGTGGCTGTAATGTGATCACATCCGACAACAGTACCCATGAGTGGCAAAAGCAATCACCTGCTGTACACAGGCAGATAAACAATCATCTTTCCTCAGCGTCAGATCCAGGCAATCTAAAAAAGAAGATACTGAAAGAGATATGGTCCTAAAGTGTCAAATCTGGACAAGTTTCTTTCTTCAAAAAATAACAAAGCTCTTGATAAAGAATGAAATTAACATTGTGTTGGGGATCATTGTAATTAGTAGTGTTTTCCTCTCCTTTGAAATATCCATGAACATCATCTTATACAGAGTAGAAAATATAATTATAAAATTAATATGGATTGGAAATGTGAAGAAGCTAAAGACTGGCTTATTTGGATGAAATTTCATCAGTTATTGATGGGAATGCATAATCCTGAGGTGTTTTTGTGTTCTCTGCAATATCTCTTATTTTAAAATAACAGAGGAACGTTCATTGAATGTAATCTGAACTCCTCAAGAAATTTCCCTGGTTATGTATTTTTAAATGCACACCATTGAGGGGTTTACTATAGAGGCTGAAAACACTTCCAAAGTTATCAAAGAAATCAAAGAATTGAGGGAAAAATAGATGCATTAGCCAGAATATTTCGAGCCTGCTATACACATTGTAATTCTGCATAGTAATCGGTAGGGAACATTCTGGATTCTCTGTGTGAATATGACTATGTGGAAAAATAACTCTAGCTCGGGAAGGATTCTATGTGGCAGTAACTACAGATATTCCTTGAGAATCTTTGAAAATACAAGCGACAAGGAGAACACTAAGAGAAGTGAATAAAAATAACAGCAGCCAGAAGAGTTTATTTACTCTAGTGTGAGCAAAATGAATAATATCTTACAGCTCTGAGGATGATTTAATTAGGTAGGCACATTTTGCACTTTAGGAAAAAAAAAGAGGCATGAAGAGAAGGAAGTTCTAAAAGTTCAGAGCTTTGATTTCAAAGTCCTGCTTTCTTTTTTAAAAAATATTTTTAACGTTTTTATTTATTTATTATTGAGAGAGAGAAACAGAGCAGGATCAGGGGAGGGGCAGAGAGACAGGGAGACACAGAATCCGAGGCAGACTCCAGCCCCTGAGCTGTCAGCACAGAGCCTGATGCGCGGCTCAAGCTCATAAACCATGAGATCATGACCGGAGCCAAAGTCGGACGCTTAACCGTCTGAGCCACCCAGATTCCCCTACATTCTTAAGATATGTGTAGAAAACCTGGATTCTTTGGCCCCATCCCAAATCAACACTCCAGATTTAGCTCCAGATATCCTTATAGCTATCATTATATTTGTCTCTTTTTTTGGCCTGTTTTGTCTTGAAGCCACTTTTTAAGAAGGATAAGAAATAAGGGTAAACTTTATTCACTGTCTTGAGAGATGTGGAACTATTTTCATTTCCATTTACTAAGGAACTGACATGTTACTTACATCTATTTTTTTAACCATTTTCATAATTCATTTAACATTTCTTTCAAACACCGTGTGCAAAGTGAGATGATATGCATCAGAGAACCAACAGACAGGGTATAAATGACTCTTGCTGTAGAGTCACAGAAACAAATATGGAACTGTAAATGTGTATTACATCCTGCCAGGAGAGGTTTGTGATGCTATTGGACCACATTGTCCAAGATGGTAGCTACTAGCCGCTACAGCTATTTGAATTTCAATTATTAAGATTTCATAAAATAAAAAATTATTAGTCACACTAACTATAGCTTGTAAGTGCTCCATTGTTACCTGTGATTATTGGCTACTGTCTTAGAAAGTGCAGTTTTAAGATTGCAGAAGATTCTATTGGGCTGCTCTGCTATAATCCGTTACTTTGATCTTTTCATCATAAAATGTGTAACAGCTCTTCAGTTTACTTAGATTTCCGTGTCTGTTTGTTGTGTATCTGTCTATTCCATTGGAATGTAAACCCAATGAAGGCCAAGGTTTGCTCTCTGTGTTTTTCCCTCAATGCCTAGCACACCGTAGGCATTCAATGAATTTATTGAATAAATGAACCAAGGAACTAATCTGGAAGACGTCTGTGAGTTCAGTTCTGAATTACCTAGAAGAAGATGTGAGGGAGAAAGAACATTCTAGAAGGATCGATGAGGCTCACTGAAGAACCTGATACCACCTTAAGGAAGAAAAGGTTATCTCCTGTGATGAGTGCTTCACAGTGAGCACGGAGATGAGGGAACCCATTGGGTAGGATGAGCTAGTGAGGTGGTTGGACCTGATCACGTAGGATCTTGTAGGAAGACCCTTCTCTTGAGAGACATAGTTGCTGTCCTTCCCTTTCTGCTTTGTGGAACAGTCTGTGCAGTGTGGCCCTGGACCATATAGTTCCCATGGCTGCAGTTTTAATTGTTTTTCATTTTTCCAAAGGTTTACTCTAAACCCAGGCTTGGCGAGAGCCTGACACCCTATCTCTCTCCTGCCAGATGTTTTCTATAACGCGTGCTGTAAAGTTGCTTTGTCCAGTGTCGTAAGCACTAGCCAGCTGTGGGGACTTAAATAAATTAAAATAAAACAAGACGGAGAATTATTTTGTGTATCAATTCTGCACACCGATGTAGGTCCTGCATGGCGTTTGATGGAGCAGAGCTCCTTTGTTGCCAAAATCTTCACCACTGTGGGCCTACCATTTTTTGTTATTACCAACCACTGACCAAACTATAGTCAGGCTTGCTGCTTTTGGTTTGTTCATTGGATTAGCTTCGCTCCCCATGAAAGTCATCCAGAACTTTCTCTCGCTGGTGGTCACCTTTTACTTTCCCATCTCTTTCCTGTTTCCTGGCAGTCAGTTTTGCCCAAGTACCAGCATGCCTCGCCCTTGAGCATATCTGGCTTAGGATATTCCTGCTTGTTCACTTCCCAGGGCTTCCCAGTGGCACAGTGAGGACCCACAGAGAGTTCTTATTATGGAAATACAGAAACTGAACCTTTCCTTCTAAGCTCTGTTCATCAGTTTAGAAACAAATTAGTTGTCTCTGCTCTGAGAAGCCCAAAGGAGAAAGCGGAGAATTGAAATCAATAGGATTCTTATAAAGATTCTCTAAGAAGTAGTCCCTAGTGCTTAAAGCATGTGGGCTTGGGGCACCTGGGTGGCTCAGTTGTTTAAGGGCCTGACTTCAGCTCAGGTTATGATCTCATGGTTCGAGCCCCGCATCAGGCTCTGTGCTGACAGCTGAGAGCCTACAGCCTGCTTCAGATGCTGTGTCTCCCTCTCTCTCTGTCCCTCTCCCATTCATGCTCTGTCTCTCTCTCTCTGTCTCTCAAAACTGAATAAACATTAAAAAAAATAGTGTTGGTTTTAGCTGAAAGGGGTTATGTTATCTTAACTACCTCACATTTTTAATAATTCAGACATTTGACTTAAGACCTTAGGAAAACAATTTAGAAATACCAAAAAATGGGGCACCTGGGTGGTTCAGTTGGTTAAGCATCTGACTTCTGCTCAGGTCATGATCTTATGGTTTGTGGGTCTGAGCCCCACGTCAGGCTCCATGTTGACAACTCAGAGCCTGGAGCCTCCTCTGGATTCTGTGTCTCCCTGTCTCTCTCTGCCCCTCCCCCTCTCAAAAATGGATAAACATTAAAAAAAAAGAAATACCAAAAACTAGCAGTAAAGATATAATGGCAGCCACAGACACATGTATATAGGTATGCATGCGTGTGTGTGTGTGTGTGTGTGTGTGTGTGTAGACAGAGAAATAACAGTATTGATAAATAGATCACGAATGTTCCTCTCCTTCTTTCCCAACCCTAAGGATACTGTTTTGGCCACTCAATCTCCCCTACTTTGCCTCTTTCCAGATAGCTTTCGGCAGGTCAGCTCCGGGCTCCTATTAGATTCAGACAAGGTAAGAGCTGGATTTAGAAAGATCCACGAGTCATTGGAGAAGGTTAGTTGTTGACAAAAGCTTCTGTGGAAGGAATTAGTTGGGAAATAGAAGGCAGATTGGAGTAGGTTGAAGAGAGAGCCTCTGTGGGGGGGCAAGTAGGCGTGTGTAGAGACGGGGGACATGTGTGGCTGATAATACTAGAAAGTGGAGACACTCATGTACGTGGCCACTGAGTCGGAAAGAGATCAAGTAAATTAATGGTTCCCAACTGGCTCGACACATCACCAACACGACTTAATCTTTGTTGAACTCCTAGTATGTGCCATTTTCCTCGGCACCTCGCACGTAATAACACATTCAGTTTTCACATGAACCTACAAGGTAGATGCTTACTGCCGTTTTCCGGATGGGGATATTGAGGCAGGAAGGAGTGAAGCAATTCGATCTAGGTCACAAAGTTAAAGAGTTGCAGACCCGCCATTTCAAACCCAGGCAGTCTTATTTCAGAGGCAGTGCTGAATATGAAAAATTCACATATGAATATGAAAAATTCAGCACATATGAAAAAGCAGGAACAAAATTTTCTGGGAGGTTATAATCACAGATAGTCCCAAATACAGGTGGGTATGAGTAAAGACTGGGAAAGAATCATGTGGTGGTGGTAAGATTATTATGGCTGATCTAGTAGATTGTTTTGTGGGTTTTTAAAAAATTTGATGGACATGGAGGAGGGCACTTGTGGGGAAGAGCACTGGGTGTTGAACTTGACAATAAACTATTAAGAAAATTAAAAAATAAGATGTATTTATTTACTTTTGAGAGAGAGAGTGAGAGAGCAAGTGAGGGAAAGGCAGAGAGACAAGGAGAGAGAGAGAATCCCAAGCAGGGATACACTGTCAGCACAGAGTCTGACGCAGGGCTTGATCCCATGAACCATGAGATCATGACCTGAGCCAAAATCAAGACTCGGATGCTTAACTGACTGAGCCACCCAGCAGCCTCTTTACTTGATTATTTTGAACTGTCAGAATCTTATCATGTGATTTCTACAAACAAAAGCACACAATAAGGTAATTAACAAATGCTAATTTAAAAGCCTATTCCAACTATTTGCATTTCCTCCATATGCTTAATTTTATATATTTATTTGACCATGTCTTTCCTTGCTACCTTACATCTTTTAAAAATTTGTCACTTTCATCTTCTCCAGCAGGATTTTTAAAGACGGTAATTAAATCCACATATAAACATATGGTTATGTCAAGTTACACAATTAATGTTAATATATAGCATGTAATCATCATCTAATTTGAATTATATAGCATGTGGTGACATAATTATAACACGTAATGATGGAAGGATCCTTATTTAAGCCGAGTGAAATGAAGCCAGTTGGAATTGGACGATTCTTCAATTACAATTTCCCAGTTGCTTCAAGGGCCCCTTGGGGACAGGGACAGGCTGAGCTCTGCCTATTGTTACAAGGCAAAAAGAAAACAATTTAAATACATCAGAAAACGAGCACTGGGTGTTATATGGAAACCAACTTGACAATAAACTATAAAAGAAAAAAAAAAAAGAAAACAAGGTGATGTGAAAGGGGAAGTTTCTTGTTTTACCCTGCCAGGGAAGAAACAGATTATTAGCCAAAGGTTACTTCAAAACGGTTTGTTATATAAAAATGACTTTCAAGCTGAGACGGAAAAATAGGGGACTCCAGGCTGCCCCTGAAGTTTGGGCTCCTGGGTCCACGGATGGGTCCACATCCATCCATCCTACCCCGGGGGGCGGGGCGAGGATGAAGGTCCTACCTCCCCTGTCTTCAACTCCACCCTCTTGTCGCCCCTTCACTGCGATCCCGCACAGTGAAGCCAGCAATCTTGTTCCAAATATCTCCTCCTCTGCAGAGAGATCTGCTTCTGGAAAGGGCAAAGCTGACATCCCAAGGCACAGCCGTAATTGAAAGGAGGGGTCGTAACTCCACGCCTCTCCGGGGAAAGTGGTGAAGGTTTCCCGGGCGCTGGCTAATGACAGGAAGCGCATAAGTGGACTGGGTATCAGGTATCTAGAAAGGAGCCTGGGAGTAATAAAACAAATTGGGGAAGGGGAAAAATGTAAGCTAAACACGGAAGCGTCCCCTTGCGCCGACCTGTATTAAGTTGTGGGGAGACAGCCTGCCAAGTTGAACTCTGCGAGCCTCCCACGTTCCTAATTGAAAACCCCGCAGGTTTCGACCCATGGAGAAGCGAGCCAGCACGGCCTGCCTAATAAGTGACCCTTGGATCTGGAAGCTGTGGAGTACTTTTGTTTTGCTTTGATTCCTTAAAACCTCAAACTGCCTCAGCATTGGGGCTCCAGGGCTTGGAAGGAGTGTCCTTTGTTTTTAAGTTAGTTTTGGTGTGTTTTTCTTTCTTACTTTACATGAACTGCCAGGGACTTCTTGGGGAAACCTGTGGTGCTCACAGAGACCCATTCGGGAGCCCCAGCTGAGGCCTTAGGGTTCCATCCCCAGAGTCTGTGTGGTGAGGAGGACCCTGTGTTTCCTGCGCTGTTGGAACCCAACCCTCTGTCTCCGACCCTCTCTGTTATGGTGGATCAGTCCCTTCATCCCTCTAGAGTCTTGTCCATCACGTGTTAGATGAAGGTGTGAACCAGGCCAGCTCAAAGCCACCTGAAAGTGACCATAGACCCTACCTGTTTGAAGCCAGCAGAAGTGTCATGGCCCTTGTCATATGGCGGCCTCCTTAGCAGCCCGGGGAGTCCAGCCTCTGACCACGTTCAGCTCCTCACATTAGCGTTCGTTCAGTTAACACACGTCGGCCAAACCAGATCCAGCACAGCATCTGAAGGAAAAAGTGGAATGTGACCCAGGGCCCTGCTGATGTAGGAACTGTGATGATGTCAGATCCCTGAGAGTTGGGGGGAGGGTGGTTCTTGTGGATCCAAACTTTCTCAGGACCAAACCAACTTGAAGGGGTGCAATGATTAGTCATCTTCAAATGGGCGGCTCAAAGTGTGGCCCCTGAGGTTCTCCCTGGAGGCTTTAGAGTTAGAAGAGCCATCCTGAGCCTCAGCTGGGCCCTTCTGTTGAGTGGCCAGAGAAGGGGGAAGGGGCCATCTGACTGGTTCTTTGAGGTGCAAGGATAGAGGAAGCAGGGACTCTGGGCATTCCTGGTGGGCTGCTGTCCCCTGCTCTATCTGCCATGAAGCTCATCGGCTCCAGTGGGTAGGGCTGAGAAGGTAAGAGAAGGGTGGGGAATGGGTGAGGTCTGCCCCTTGGGTACATGGGCATCCTGGTATTGCCAGTCCGAGTGTAGTGGTGTCCTGGTCAGTATCCTCCATCGGGGGGTGAGTGCTGGAGGCCCCCAATTCCTCCCAGCTTATTCGGGGAGCCTCTAGGTCTTTCACAAGCTCTAGGAAAGCCATTTGTCTGGCAATCATGCCCCTTTCATGATCTTATCACCAGCTTCTTTTGGGAAGACCCTAGCTTATAGTCCAGAGGCCGACCTGTCTGCCTGTCTGCTCATGGGTTAACAGTCTGTTCCCAATGCTGTTCCGCCCTTCAGATATATGAGAAATTCTGACTCTTTGTGGTTGAAGATTTCCAAAAGTGCAATAAACATCATGCGTCATGTAACAGATACCAGAACAAAGGAGGGTACACATTCGGTCCTTGACACAGATGGTAGTGACATTATTATCTACTGGATCTGTCCTGTATCCAGTGATCACAAACCTTCCTGGCCAGCCAACCATGTATGGAAATTAGGGGCCAAGGTTGGAAAACGATCGAAGACTCCCATGGTTTCTGCTGGGCCCAAAGTACCACTACTCTGGTATTTGAATGCATGGTCTTTGGAACAGCTCTGTGCATGGCCCCTCGGGCTTGACGGCATCTCCTGGAGTGCTCTATAGCTTCTCCAGGTCCCATCAAGAAACCCTGAACGTTTCAGCAGGAACTGGATTTAGGGTAGCTTCCAGGTCTCCGAGCGTCACACAAATGACGAAATTCTCCCCTTGTGTGGTCCTTACTTATGTGATGTTAAATTCGTGTTTTAACCAGGCACCATGATAGAAGGGACACCGGGTGGGGACACCTATTTCAAGTTGCAGGCTAAAATGCAAACGTTCAAAATAAGAGAACTGGAACTAGTTTCATAAGTCTTGGGCCTGTTAAAGAGTCCTCTTGTCCCGTCTCAGGCTAAACAAGCTTTGAAGAAACCAAAGAGAGGAATTTTGAGAATGGATTTTTGGAGAAAGTTGTGGGATCCCATCAGTGCCTTATCCCACCCCACTTCCGGGCCAAATCAAGGATGGGTTGAGGTTACCATCTCCTTAACTAAATCCTAGTAGTGAAAAAGTCAACAGGCCCCTTGGAGAGGGATGTGTGCTCTAGCTGTGGATGAATGAGGAGTTAAGGAAGAAAGAGAAGTAGGTACAGAAAGAGATTTCATATTAAATCAATCTTAAGGCCATTTAAAAAAAATTCATGGGGAAGAGCACTGCATGTTGTATGGAAAACAACTTGACAATAAAATATTGAAAAAAAATCACACCAGTACAATGATGAAACAAAAAAAATTTTTTTTACATGTATTTATTTTTGAGAGACAGAGAGATACAGAGCGTGAACTGGGAAGGACAGAGAGAGAAGGAGACCCAGAATCCAAAGCAGGCTCCAGGCTACAACCAAGCTGTCAGCACAGAGCCCAACATGGGGCTTGAACCCACGAATCACGAGATCATGACCTGACCTGAAGTTGGATGCTCAACTGACTGAGTCACCCAGGTGCCCCTTTTAAGGCTATTTTTTATGACAGTTTTAGGTTCATAGCAAAAGTGAAGAAAAAGCATAGAGATTTCCCACATCTTGCCCCCACATGTACATAGGCTCCCCATTATCAATATCACCCACAAAATGCTGCATCTATCATAACTGATGAATCTATATGAACATATCTTAACCAGCCCAAGTCCATAGTTTATATTAGGATTCATTCTTGATATTGTTCATTCTATGGGTTTAGACAAACATATAATGACACATCTCCATCGTTATAGAATCGTATAGCATTTGCACTGCCCTAAAATTCCTTTCTACCTATTCATCTCCACCTCTCCACCCCCACCACCTGGCAAACACTATCTTTCAACTGTCTCCATGGTCTTGCCTCTCTCCCAGAATGCCATATCACTGGGATTGTATATAGTATGTAACCTTTAAGATTGTCTTCTTTCAAATATCAATGTGCATTTAGTCTCCTCTGTGTCTTTTTATGGCTTGACAGCTCATTTCTTTTTAGTGCTGAACAACAGTCCATTGTCTGGCTATTCCAGAGCCCACTTATCCATTCACCTACTGAGGGACATCTTGGTGGCTTCCAAGTTTGGGCAATTAGGAATATAACTGCCACAAACATCTGTGTGCAGGTTTTTGTGTGAACATAAGTTTTCAGCTCCTGTGGATGAATATCAAAGAGCATAATTGCTGGATTGCATGATAAGAATAGGCTTTGTTTTATAAAAAAAAAAAAACAAAACAAAACCCACCAGGCTGTCTTCCAAAGTGGCTGTAGTCTGTTATTAAATCCAGTTTTGATAGTCCAGTTTCTGAATAAAAACCCTATCCGTTGCTTGAAGTGACCCGCTCATCTTCCTCTTACTGAAAAACAGAGCAAGCCAAAGGATGTGCCAAGGCAGCAGGAGATGGTAACTAAGTCGCTAGACAAAATAAGCTTGTCCTGCACCTGCTTGTAAGACAATTACATTGTAAAGTGGATAGCATCCGCGAGAAACCATGTTCTCCATGACATGGCAAGTTCATGGTGGAGGGGGGGAGCAGACTGGGGCTTGTATTCTGCTTCTGTTGCCATCCTTAGAAAATATGTCTTATCTTTCTAAGCCTCAATCTATCCATCTGTGATCCAGAAACTACACTAGCTGCTTTGTAGGCTTATCATGAAGACTAAATGAATCAAGCCGGCAAGGTGCAATCACATCACGCGATGTCTTGGGCATGGCTAGGCAGTCCACACATGCCAGGGCTTTCTCTTTCACCCTAAAAGATGGGGGAAAGGCATTTTAGCACAAAAGCTGAACCATAGGAAAGTTTTAGGAGCAAACACTCTGTCGGAGAGTAGCGCTGAGTCTAGTTCCTTGGAGTAGATAAAGCTCAGGAACCATCCGATTGTTTCAGACAGAACGGACCTATGACTGACAGCACAAACCAGATGCAAATCAAAAAAGCCCAGCTTTGTGGGAAGAGATGCAAGTCTCCGTAAGGTTTCCCAGTTAGGAAAGAAGGTGGTCTCAGGAATTCTATTTAAATTTTGATAATGATAGGGGCACCTGGGTCACTTAGTCTGTTAAGCATCCGACTTCGGCTCAGGTCTTGATCTCACAGTTTGTGAGTTCAAGCCTCTCATGGAGCTCAGCACTGACAGTGCAGATTGGAATTCTCTCTCTCTCTGCCCCTCCCCTCCCCTCTCTCCCTCAAAAATAAATTAAGAAATAAAAAACAATAGATGCTGATAAGATCGCTGAGGCTCATTGAGCACTTACTGTATGCTTGATCGTGTTCTAAACACTTTATTTGCAGGCGTCATTATTCCCTCCACCTTCACAGATAAAAAGAGTCCAAAGCAAAGCAGCCCAGTCATTTGCCCAAAGGCGGTTACTCTGTGGCAGAAGCAGGTTGTGCATGGAGATAAGGCCGTGCTCTCATCTGCTGTGGTGCAGACCTGCCTTTTGAGACATATCAGGCGGGGCCTCGCTCTTCTTAAAGTGCCAAATGAGCAAGGCCTTGGGAAATTGCTTTGCGGTGACAGTCACGTCTCAGGGATGGCCGCTGAATAGAAATAGGGACAGTCAGACAGCTGCTTCCTGATCTGATGCCCCCCCTGCCCCCCTTCTAAGGGCTGCCTTCCGCATCCATTACGTGGATCAAATCCGAAAGCAGGGCTATGTTTCTTCTGGATCCAGGCAGCTACCTTGAATACTGAAAACACCCGGCTATTTATTGCCGTTATAAATGACTTGTGGGGTGTGCAGTGAGAGCCCAGGATGCCGCCAAGGGGGAGCCTGTCAATAGAGTCAAAAGGCTCCTCCCTCCTGCCAGCCCCAGGGTGTGCATTAGTTCTATAAAACCAGTCCAAGGTAAAAGTTCAAGCAAAACTTTCAGAGGAAGCACAATGCTACTCGCTAAAGAGATGGATGTGCATGTGTTTAATGTATTAATTTCTAGTCGAAAGCCAGAGACTGTGTCTCCAATCATAGAGGAATTTGTCCCCAGAAGAAAACGCTGATACACAGTCCTCCCTTTCCATGGAAGAACAGCATCTACCATGTGACGGCTTCATACGTCATTTAGGCCGTTTGTGTAACAAATAATCCAGTATTTTAAAACTAACCGGAAACAGTTCATTTAATAGTTTCATAACAGTATTAAAATCTAGCATCTGTGAGTTATATGCCTTATTGCAAAAGGCTAGATCCATGAAAATGACAACACTGGCCTGATAGAAATAAATTATCTGATAGATATAGAAGATACAAATTAGATATCAGAGCGACATAGAAGATGCTTACAATATATTATACAGAATAGGATAAACCTTCTTTTACTATACTCTATTTACCACAGTATCACCCACACATCCGGGGACTGAAAAATAATATGTAAATTGAAACTAGGATAGGGGTGCCTAGGTGGCTCAGTCGGTTAAACATCTGGCTTCAGCTCAGGTCGTGATCTCACGTTTTTGAGTTCGAGCCCCACGTGGTGCTCTGCACTGACAGCTCAGAGACTGGGGCCTGCTTTGGATTCTGTGTCTCCTTCTCGCTCTATCCCTTCCCTCTTGTGCTCTCTCTCTCTCAAAAATAAATAAACATTAAAAAAACATTTAAATTGAAACTAGTTGGGGCATCTGGGTGGCTCAGTCAGTTGAGCGTCCAACTTCGGCTCAGGTCATGATCTCACAGTCCATGTGTTCGAGCCACGCCTCAGGCTCTATGCTGACAGCTCAGAGCCTGGAGCCTGCTTCGGATCTGTGTCTCCTTCTCTCTCTGTCCCTCCCCTGTTCACACGGTGTCTCTCTGTCTCTCAAAAATAAATAAATGTTAAAAAATTAAAAAATAAATAAATTTAAACTAGTTTAAACATTCAATATGCTGAGACTATGGGGGAATATATTCTTCCATGTTCTGATAAAAACTATATACTTAGTAAATATTTACCATGAGTATGAAACTGGGTTATGGATATTATGTATGATATTTAATGTATAGTATGTATGTATATATATCTACATGTAGATACACAATATGTGTAATACATATTATACACGCATGCATATTTCACACATGTTATACATTTAATCCTCTGGCATAGGATGTAGCCAATAAACAGCCAAAGCTGACATTTGATAAAACATAAAAATTTAAACAATATGTATAGGGTTTCCTTATTGGCTGGCAGTTTAAGGACAGTCTTTTTTGTGCAGAAATGCTTGCTTTCAGTGGTTGATCAGGATTTTATGTTTAACCTTATACCAAGGTAAGCTTTTCATCCTGATTAGTACATTTCCATTAACACTGAATATCATAATCATTCACTAATATATCTTCCATTTATTGTGATAATGCTAAAAACTTGAATAAATAAAAATGCTTTTCAAAAACAAGACTTCCCTATGCTGTGGTAAGGTTGTTGTTTTTTTTTTTTCCCTGTGTAATTTTGACTGCAACACACACATATAATTAATGATGTTTGTGGATTCACTCATGGTTCCATGCGGGAAACATGGTACTTATTTAACTAGAAATATATGCCAGGAATTATGTTAGCTACAGGGGACAAAATGATGAGCAAAATAGACATGCTCCTTTTTTAAAAAAAATCATTTTTAATGTTTATTCTTTTTTTTTTTTGAAAGACAGAGACAGAGTGCAGCAGGGAGGGGCAGAGAGAGAGAGAGGGAGACACAGAATCCAAAGCAAGCTCCAGGCTCTGAACTGTCAGCACAGCACCCGATGTGGGGCTTGAACCCACAAACATGAGATCATGACCTGAGCTGAAGCCGGACGCTTAACCGATGAGCTGCCCAGATGCCCTGACATGCTCCCTTTTTAGATGAGACGGCAAACTGCGTAAAGGGCAGGCTGTGTAGGCTTCGCGGGCTGCCCAGTCCCTGTGGCAGCTGCTTAGCTCTGCTGCTGCTGTGTGCAGGCAGCCACGGACGGCACTTACATGAATAAGCACGTCTGTGTTCCAGTACAACTTTGTTTACGAAAACAGGCAATGGACTGGATTTGGCCCTTGAGCTGCGGTTTTCCAACCCCTGATCTAGAGGGGAAGATAAATATTTATCAAGGAACCAGACAGATTATTTGCGATGCTAAGTTAGTAAACTGTAAAACTGCTCTTAGGGCCATGGAGAAGAACTCCATTTGACTAGATGCATGAAGACTAAACCAGTTCGATGTGGAAAGATGGTCCGAGAAGCCTTTTCTGGGAGACGGACAACTGAGCTAACATTGGAATGATGGACTGGAAGTTGTCTGATGAAGAGGCGGCAGAGGGAAGAGCATTCCAAACAGAGGGAACAGTCTATGCAAAAGCCTTGTAACGCAAAGGTATTTAAGAAAGCCGTAGCGGCTTGAAAGAGTTGAACACAAGGATGTGAAATACAGGGCTGGAGGCAAGGCTTTTCGTGTGACTGGATGCAGAGTGATGCCCAAACCAGGGGGCTTTGCAAGTTCCTCCCGCTGTGAACTTCTACCTGCACCTCTGGACCAGGACCCAGAAGTGGTAGTCCTTGCCCCGGGACCCAGAGAAAGCTTTGTGCTTCTGTCCTATGTTTCCTGAGAATGTAACCCCAGCTTAAATGACCCCCACTGCTGGGAACAAAGTGAGGGTGGACTCAGGGCTAGAGGAATTCAGGGAGAGAGGAGAGGTGTTGGGGGGAGAACCCCAAACACAGCTGGAGTCTCAGCTCCTGCCAATGTCATCTCCAAGGAATCAGGAGTATTTGCAATGTAAGCAAAGTGAGAGACCACCTACCTCTGGGCTTTCATGTGGCTTTTTTTTTTTATAAGTTTATCTATTTACTTAGAGAGAGAGTGAGTGAGCTGAGGAGGGGCAGAGAGAGAAAGAGAATCCCAAACAGGCTCCACACTGCCAGCATGGAGCTCAATACTGGACTTGAACTCACGAATCAAGAGATCATGACCTGAGCTAAAATCAAGAGTCAGATGTTCAGCTGACTGAGCCCCCCCAGGTACCCCTTGTGTGACATTTTGAGAAGCTCCAGAGCCCCACAGAGGTTCCTTGGAGACCCTGCATAGCTGGGGAGGACACGTGGACTTCCAGGGCTTTGAGCTCATCTGCTCCCCTCTGATCTACGAAAAGGGAATTGAATCCTGGATAAGATTACACCATAATAAAGGTATCTGAAAGGAGAAAAAGAATTGAAATCTGTTGACCCATCGACACTTCTTGGGTGGGGAACCCAGAAGCCCGGGAAGATTAGACCATTTGGTCATTGAGAACTGACCCTTTGGCTGCTCTTCTCCCATCTCTATGTGACTTTAAATGACTATCATAAGACATGTAGCCAGGGGGTTGAGATGCAGGGCAGCAGGATCTTTTCACCTGCAAGAGCTAGCACAGAAGCAAGATGGACTGAGAGGGATGTTACTTAGGTGTCTTGAGGGCTTCAGTGTCTCACCAAATCCCGGGACGGTGCAGTACACAGGACCAGAGCTGCCTTGAAGGACCAGAGCTGCCTTGAAGCCACAGAGACTGCAAAGGAAATCAGAGCTGAGGTGCAGGGCAAGGTAAGAGGCAATAGGAAAATGGGTGGAATAGACCTTCCTAGGCAAATAGAGCAGAGACCGGGGAAGATTTCCTCAGCCACCCTTTGGCTGCTGGGGCCTCTCTTGGAAAACCTTGAGGCTCCTCCCAGTGGACTTCTGCAGACAGGTGCCGCCTAGCGCCCTGAGTCTGTCCATCCTTCCTTCTTGCTCACAGGGCTGCAATCCCACCCAAGGAGCCAGCGGGGTGCAGGCAGCAACTCTGTGACCTCGGGACTGCAAGCTATAATTGCAGGGCGAAAAATGAGAATGTCCTGGTGAGCTGCACTCACCTATTCTTTCAGGGGTGGCTCTCGGTTTCAAGGTTCAAACTGAAAAAATTGCATCAGGGTAAAGTGGGATGAATTCTGCTGAAATCGATAGGGTTCCGTCCTTATCTGACTCCTCACTGCATTGGTTTCTCGCCATCACACGTTACAAGTGGCACTCATCATGATTCGGCTCATGCTTCCCTTGGATTTAGTTCATTGCGTCCAGGTTCCTGCCTTTTGCTGCACGGATCCGCAAAGCCTTGTCTCTACTTGTTAACGCCAGCATCAGGCCAGCGCTGGTGAATAAGGGGCTAAGTTCTCACTCCTGAGGTTGGGCTCAGCTGTGCTCAACCTGGTTCGTTTCACTTTGGAAACGAACAAAATCTAATGGGATTTCCCTCTCTCCTCTCCTTTTGACCTCTATTGGAGAGCACCCCACTGAACAAACAGCAAACAGCTCTGACTTTTCCAAGCCCTTTTGGCCAGAAATGGTGACTGCCAAAGGACACAGGTGGCCCAGTGATTTCAGCCTCTTGACACATTGAATTTCTACAGCATTAGTAGCCGTTCCTTCAACAGAGCATATGGGAGACAGACAGAAGATGCCCTAATAGCCTCTGTCATTAAAATCTGTCTTTGTGAACTCACAAAGCCCCTTGTCTCTGTTTCAGGATGGTATTCTGCATTTCAGTTGTGTCTCTGGCAGCCAGAGTCATGTCTTCGCAGCTGGTGCTCAAATGTGCTCTGTTCCCTCCCCCCCCACCCCAAGTCAGGGTATTGGACCGGATCCTCATGATAAAGAGCATCTGCTATTCTGACCCCTGCAAGACAATTTTATAAAATATCTGCTTGTCAAATTTCATATGGGTTGATTTTATATTTATCCATTAATCCTCCGCTGCCCTCAAAAAATAGGGGGTAAAAAATAAAATAAGCCTATTTGACTGAGTTTTCAAATATTCATCCATGTGGGTATCCTTATTAAATTTATGAGACTCATTTCGAATACTAAAGCGTTAAAGTAAGGAGAGTGAAGACCTAGTTTGAGCAAAAAAAAAAAAAAAGAAAGAAAGAAAGAAAGAAAGAAAGAAAGAGATGCACTCTGGAAGAATTTTTAAAACTGCAGTTCATGGCAAGGGGGGATAAAAGCACATTTTTGAGACTGATTTATAAAGAGAGAACTTCTAATGGCTGTAGAAGGGTGTATTCCAGAGGCCAGAGAGGTGGATTTACTTACTCACTGTGTAATAATCTATCATTTTCTATCAGCATCAAACAGGAATGTGATGGTTAGGCATTCATATTCTTTTTTTTTTAATGTTTATATTTTTGAGAGAGAGCTAGTGGAGGAGGAGCAGAGAGAGGGGGAGACACAGAATCTGAAGCAGCTAACATTCATAGTCTATCATAGCAGGAGAGGTTTTAGTATGTAGTTTCTGATGAAACAAGGTGTTGCACTATAGAGAGAGAAATTCACAAGGGGTACGTTAATGTTTCCTAGGCAAGGTACAACATGGAGCAGAGCAAGGAGCCCTGAATTAACAACAGGCTCAGTCCGTGAAGCAATCGGCTTCGGCTCAGGTCATGATCTCACAAATCGTGGGTTCGAGCCCCACATCGAGCTCCGTGCTAATCGCTCAGAGCCTGGAGCCTGCTTCGGTTTCTGTGTCTCCCTCTCTCTCTATTCCTCCCCCACTTACACCCTGTCTCTCTCTCTCTCAAAAATAAATAAACGTTAAAAATAATTTTTAAATGATATTTACAAAGTAGATACGGAGTACCAAGTACTTTGCACGCATTTCCCAAAGGCTTATAACATACAGTCATTCTTTTTACATAGAAAGAACTACTGAGGATCGATGTCATATTGAGGCCAACTTTCACTACCTCATGTTGGTAGATTTTTAATTTTCAGGTATGTGGCAAGTTAGTGTTAAGCACAGCAAAGTTTTTTAAAAGAGACTATAAGCTTACTATTAAATGAGTGATGATAAAAGCCAATACTCAACATTCATAAATTTCTCTCTTACTATGTTTTACTGATATTTATGCTCTTCAGATTATTTATAGCAATTCTAACTGTGTGTTATAAAGACTAGAGATCAGAGTGATAATGTTAATCTCTTCCTACCTCTGCAATCAGTAGGGTGGGTCATCTTGTTGCTTGAAATAGATCACTGTGGAAATATTTACACTGCAAAAGATCAGCAAAGGCTCCGCAACAATGTAACTTACTGTTTTGTTGCTTGTCTAAACCTAAGAAATTTATGGAGAAAATAATGGCTCTGGTTACATTTAAAAGACTATTGTATTCATATCCATCAGGCTGTAAATAGTACACAAATTAAGAAACTATTGTTTCAGTACTTAAAAGCTATCACTACCTGATTCTGTAATAATGTCACTTCTGTCACTGGTGAAAGAGAGAAGTTCTGGCACGTGCCTTTGCTGTTTCACTTCCCTCTTACTGGGAAATGTAAACTTGTTAAGGACCAGCCTTCATTTCAGAGCTATGCTCGTTCATCAATTGCAACCATAGGTTGATTAGGGGTATAAGAATTGGGGCAAAAATCCATGAAAGTGCTCTGTGATCAATAACTGGCTATAGGAAATTTGTAATAAGGAGTATTGTACATATATTTTTTAAAAAATGCATGCTGCACATCTTTTTATATCGGTAAGTTTTTTAGTAAACCTGTATATGTTTATACATGCATACTTTTTAAACATTTACCAGCACACAGCAGAGAGACTAACTCAGAGAGAATAAGCTCATCCAAGGTCACAGGGTGAAACAATGCTATTGGACCAGGTGGGGATAAGGAACAGCACCTATCAGAAGAGGTTCCGGTCCACTCTCATTG
>NC_043708.1:128185901-128252836 GCF_006229205.1 Suricata suricatta
TGGTTTTGGAAAGGGAGAGAGAGTGCACATGAGTTGGGGAGGGGCAGAGGGAGAGAGAGAGGGAGAATGTTTTTTTAGGTTTATTTATTTATTTTTGAGAGTCAGAACACTAGAGAGAGCAGGGGAGGAGAGAGAGAGGGAGAGAGAGAGAGGGAGAGAGAGAGAGGGAGAGAGAATAGGCAGGCTCTGTAATGTCAGCACAAAGACCAATGCAAGGCTAGAATTCACAAACCCCAAGATCGAGATCTGAGCCAAAATCAAGAGTCAGATGCTTAACTGACTGAGCCGCCCTTGTGGCCTGGAAGAGAAGGAATCTTAAGCAGATTCCACACTCAGTGTGGAGCCTCATGAGGGGCTCAATCTCATCTCTGTGAGATCATGACCTGAGCAGAAATCAAGAGTCAGACTCTTAACCGACTCAGCCACCCAGCTGTCCCAAATATAGGTTTTGGTAGCAGCTCTGTGACTTAGAAACTATGAGAATTTGGGCAAATCAATGAGCTTTGCTGACTTTTCATCTAGAAAGTGAAGTATATTTTTATTGTACTTATCCGATAGAGTGCGTGGCGATTAGCCGTGATTGCATGGTGAATCCGGCCATACTCCAGTCAAATCCTCCTTTTGGAGTGAAGGAGCTGTTTATCTAAGTGTTGAGAATTCTGACAGCAGAAAGCTCTTAGCCATCTGCCCCTACAGGCATACCCTTATTAAGACCACCCCCTTTTTTCCAGAAAGTCTCTTATGCAGTGACTGATCTTTGTGAGGGTGCAAAGGCTTGGGCCCACGAACAGAATTGGGACCACTCTGAGGACCATTCCATCCCTAGAACTTCCCACTGGTCTGAGGTCTTCATTAAAGCAACCTCCATTTCTTGCTCTCTGTAATCCTGCTGGCTTTCATCCCTTCTTGCAGATGGTACTCTCAGGAGTCGTCCCAAATACACCCCCCCTATATGTTTGTCTATCTCTATCTCTGCTTTCTAAGGCACTAACTGGAGACAGGTAGGTTTATAAAAACACAGGGATTCCAAAATGCTATCCACATTTCCATCGTCCAATCATTATAGCACATTATTAATAACCAAACATTCCTTACCAAATACTTTGAGCCCCTAATACTTTTACTGGGGACACTAGAGCAAGAAGTAAATAGCAACATGATCCGGCACGACATGGAGAACGAGAAGGAATAAAGAATCTGAGTTTCAAGTTCTTGCTTTCCAATCCTGGGCAGAGCAACCTTGAACAGGCCCATCCTCACTCCCTGCTTAATATATAAAATAAGGGATATTTACTTCTCAAATTACTGTCAGCTCTAATGTATTGACGGAGCTACACAGGATGCATCTAGCTTTGAAGAAATGAATTTAGCTTCAAAGAGGGCCACTGCTTTGACTTTAAAGTCATTCCTTGGTGAAGGGGCCCACTCTAGAGGTGAATGGGGCTGAGATCCACCCTGGGGGACCTGGGACAAGGTGTGTCTGAGCAGAGGAAGGGACTCCTTTGGTAATTAGTCTACCTAGACAGGTCTCTTTTGGCAAGGTTCAATTTCATCCATAACTTCAAATTCAGTAGAAAAGGCAATACCATGAAACATGATTTCCAGTGATTACACCAAAATTTCTTTGATAAAAAAATTCCTTTGAAATGGGTCATGGATACACACTATTAGTGTCAGGGGGTATAGATATGGTGTGAGGTTTATCATGGAAAAACTTAGAGGTAGAGATTCGACAAGGGACATACAATCCCCCCAGTCCCCCTAATTCCATAGAAAGCTACTGTCAGGCTAGGGACAGTTAAAATAAAATAGCACTTTGGCCAATGTTCTGGTAGAGAAGACTACCCCCAGCCCTAGGTGCTCTGTATATTTGTAAGGTCAGGTGTAACAATGGAAAGATAATGTTGTTAGAGAGAGAAATTATCTGGACCTCAACAGCCATTAACAATTCTTTTCTTTCAGGTCAGGCCTGCTGAGCTGACTTTCAGCTAAGATACCAAAAGGGGACAAAAAAGAAGATAATCCAGATTTGCCTTTCCTCACCAAGTTCTCAAAGAGGCTAACCAAGTCTCCACCAAAGAGTTTTTCGGGATTACATGATCTTCATAAAGTGTTCTTTTGGTGACGCCAAACATTGACCATCTAAGATTTATAGATGAGTTACCTCATTCAGCCCTCTCAGTAATCTTACAAGGTAGGAATTATCAGGTAAATGGGAAACTAGAAAACAAAAACACTAATTCTAAAAGTTATATGTTCCCCTCTGCTCATTGCAGCATTATTTACAATAGCCAAGGTATGGAAGTCATCTAAATGTCCATCAGTAGCTGAATGGATAAAGAAGATGCTGTATATAAACATATGATGTATCTATGTATAGTGTGTACACAGATAGATATATTGATACATGTGATGGAATATTAGTAAGCCATAAAAAAAGAATGAAATCTTGTCATTTGCAACAAAATGAAACTAGAGAGCATTATGCTAAGTGAAGTAAGTCAGACAGAGAAAAACAGATAATGTATGATTTCACTTACATGCGGAATCGGAAAAACAAAGCAAATAAATAAACATAACAAAGCAGAAACAGATTCATAAACACAGAGACCAAACTAGCCATAGGGAAGGAGGCAGGACAGGGAATGGGCCAATAACTAAAACAGATTAAGAAGTAAAAACTTCTGGTTGTAAAGTAAATAAGTCATGGGCATGGAAAATACAGCATAAGGAATATAGTCAGTAATATTTTAATAACCCCATATCATGACAGATGGTAATTAGAACTTACCATGGTGTCATTTCATAATGTATATAAATTTTGCATCATTATGTTGTACATCTGAAACTAATGTAATATTGTAAGTCAACTATACTTCGATAAAAAAGAAGACTCATATTTTATGACCATTGGCATAAAGTATCAGCCAACAAAAGTGCCCAATAAAATTGTTCCTTCCTTTTTCAAAAAAAAAAAAGAATAGAAAGAAAAGAAAAGAAAATGAAGTCAAGCATCTTTCCCAAAGCCCAGAGCTGGTGAACTAGCATCAGTGCCAAGCAGAAAACATAGTTTTAACTACCCTACTCCATGAGTTACTTTCCAATGATTTACATCAGAAATAAATTACAGAGTCTTATTATGTCACATATATCATTTATATTATTTCATCATAATGATATATATCAGTAATAGAATGTCATTAGGATACATTATAATACTTTAGCAGACAAAATTGGATTATATTTGAGATAACGCAGCACTAATTAATTGATGTAAAACCTTTTTGAAAAAATCTGCCTCATCAAATTGGTGGTGTTTCAACTTTTATGTGCATAGGAACCTCATGAAAATGCAAATTGCAGGGTCCGAGAATCAAGGAGGTCTCAGATATGCCTAGAAATACACATTTCAGCAAGATTCTCAAGTGATTCTTGTCTTATTCTATCTTCTGGGGATGCATCTCAACCTATGCTCTCAGAGAGCCCTGGCCGAGCCTTGAGGTATAATATTTGCAACATACTGCCACTTAAATGTAATTCTTGCTGTCCTCCTATTACAAATAAAATTGAGCATTCAATACATAACCATGATTATTACCTTGTCTCTGAGAATTTTAGATTTAATCTACATTGTTTTTATTTATAGCAACTTGATTTTTTAAAATATTTTTATGTGTATTTATTATTGAGACAGAGAGAAACAGAGCATGAGTAGGGGAGGAGCAGAGAGAGAGGGAGACACAGAATCTAAAGCAGGCTCCAGGCTCTGAGCTGGCAGCACAGAGCCTGACACGGTGCTCGAACCCAAAAACCGTGATATCATGACCTGAGCCAAAGTCCGACGCTTAACCGACTGAGCCACCCAGGCGCCCCTATTTATAGAAACTTTAGTGCCAATAGGTCAGAGATGATTACATACACTCAACATAATGATATAGGTCAATAATACAGTGTCTGTTATGTGCAAGGCACTTTCACATGTTATATATAACCTTCACATCATGGTTCCTATAAATTAGGAAAATGAGATTACAAAAGGTTAAGAAATTGCCCCATATCATATAGCTCATAAAAGCCCAGACTGAGATTTAGATACTAATCCAGCTAACTGAGAAGCCAAATATTGCTTCCACTGAATCACACCTTTCCCCCATCACAGTACTCAGAGCTATTGAGTTGCTCTATGACTTCTAACAGATAACACAAGTTTAAAGTCGAATTGGAAAGTAAAAATATTGGGATCACATTGCCGTAAGTCTACTTCCAACAAAACATGCATTTGGCTTCTCTTCATTTTAGCAAGAGGAAATCCTCCCATTGTGTTTGTGTAGAAGAAAGGGGCTGAGCAATCCTGTGACAATTTCAGACCATCTCAAACTATATTACCAACCGCTACTGCCACACCAATACAGGAAAGGAAAGAGAAGAAAGAGGGGCCCCTGGGTGGCTCAGTCAGTTAAAATGTCTGACTCTCGATTTCAGCTCAAGTCATGATCTCATGGTTCATGGGTTCAAGCTCCATGTCAAGCTCTGTGCTGTGTCAATGGGGAGCCTGCTTTGAAGTCTCTCTCCGTCTCTCTGTGCCTTTTACCCCACTCATGCTCTCTGCCTCTCTCAAATAAATAAAAATAATTTTTAAAAAATAAAAATAAATTTTAAAAAAAAGAAGAAAGAGATGGAGAAGCAGAAGGAGAAGGAGAGAGAGAGAGAACCATAAGGTTTTTATTTAGATTAGTGAATCAAAATGTGTCTTCAGAGATGCCTGCTGGCTCATTCAGAAGAGCTTGGGACTTGATCTCAAGGTTGTGAGTTTGAGCCACACTGGGTATAAAGATTACTTAGATAAATATATAAATCTAAAAATAAATGTGCCATCAGAATCTAGCACTTCAGTTTTGTTCTGTTTTGTTTGTTTTTTTACTTTTTTAGTGAATGGTGGGGAGGAATGTGCTCCACTTAGCTAAATATATCTTATAAAATATCTGGTGTAGGCACAATCTCAGTCTCCCCCATTCTTGGTCATTTTCCTTCCCATCCCCGCGGGGGTGGTTTTCTGAGAATCACTAATTTATTGAGGATGCTCAAGACAACAGGACCTATGCCAATGACTAACACTTTTTTCAAATGCAGTCAAGGGTGGAGGAGAGCGCTTCTTTGGTCGCATCCCACTTCCTACAACCTCCTACTCTCCGCAAACTCTTTGTAGAAGCAGGCAGTGCTCCCGGAGAGACAGACCTCATCCGAGGATTGGGAACGGCCCCAGAAGAGCTGCTTCACCCCGTCTCTGACTCAGATACTTCCTGCCCTGGCTGGAATCAGACGTTGCCAAGACAGCTGTGAAAAAAAATAAAGAAAAACCCAACTTTTCAAAAGTAAACTTCTACTATTTAAATGAGAGTTAATCAAGTAGTTGAGTTTGGACAGAGATTGAGGTTTCTGCAGCAGAAGCCAGAGAATTGCTCAATACCACCAGCAAGCTGGTTCCCAGAGCCCCTGGGGGCGTAAACCACTGGCCTGGCCGGCTGGGTCTGCAGATCGGGCTCCGGGCTTAGTTACATCCGGACCCCGTAGATGCTCCTAGGGGCTCACCTGGCAGAGGCAGCCAGGACGAGGGGGAGTGAAATCTAAAATGCACTCTATTTCCTTTCGTATTTTTAAACCAGTAAATAGCCAATTTTGACACTGTTTATTATTTGGGCTGATTGTAGAGGCACGGCATGAATAGAATAAAAAAGTGGAAAATTTAATAAATAGCCTTAATGGAAAAAAGCATCCAGAGTCTTACCATCCAGGAATAACTACTATAAAAAAATTAAGGTACTCTAATGCAGATGAGGCAACCTACTTTTGTCCCCAGCATGTCTGTGTGTGTACATATGTGTGTCCCTCTGTTATTTATGTATGATATAAGTGACCACTTATCACTTTTTTATCTTCCAATTTATATTAGGTTATTAACTTTTTATCAAAAACTATTTTTTAAAGTTCTGGTTTCTTTCATTTCCCCTCACGCTATTTTCTGGTCTAATAATAACTAACACTTGCCAAGTGCTCACAAAAAGTGCTCTCTATGTGTGCACTACGTTAATACGGCAAGTATTAATTTGCATATGGAGAACCTGAGACACAGAGAGGTAATGTGACTTGTCTAATGTCACAGAGCTAGGAAGACATAGTCTCCTGCATTATGCTAGATCTTGTGCTAGTTATTGGGGAAATATAAAGTTAAAGGTGACACAGTTCTGACTCACTCATTCCCTTATTAAAGAACTACTTACTTAGTGCCAAACATGGGAATTGTTCTAGATGCTAGAGATACCACAGAACAAAATGGAAGAAATCCCTATGTCATGGGTTTATGTGCTCATTGGACAGACAACAAAAGCTAAGCAAACCAAACTACAGCAGTCCCCTCCCCTTATCCACAGGAATATGTTCCAAGATCCCCCAGTGATGCATGAAACCACAAACAGTACCAAACCCTGTAGATACTATGTTTTTCCTATACATCCATCCCTATGATAAAGTTTAGCTCATGAACTAGGCACAGTAAGGGATGCCTGGGTGGCTCAATGAGTTGAGCAGCCAGCTTCAGCTCGGGTCATGATCTCGCAGTTTGTGGGTTCAAGCCCCACACTGGGTTCTGTGCTGACAGCTCAGAGCCTGGAGACTGCTTCAGATTCTGTGTCTCCTTCTCTCTCTGCCCTTCCCCTGCTCATGCTCTGTCACTCTGTCTCTCAAAAATAAAAATAAACATTTAAAAAATTTAAAAAAGACTTAAAAAAATTAGGCACAGCTAGAGATTAACAATAATAGTAAAATAGAATAATGATAACTACATACTGTAATAAAGTTACATTAATGTGGTCTCTCTCAAAATATGCTGTACACATTCTTCTTTTTTTTTTTAATGTTTATTTATTTATTTTTAAAAGAGAGAGAGAGAGAGAGAGCATGGAGGAGGCACACAGAGAGGGAAAGAGAACCCCAAGCAGGTTCCACACTGTCAGTGCAGAACCTGATGTGCAGCTCGATCTCTGTGACCTGAGCCAAAATCAAGGGTCATTTGCTAAACTCACTGGGCCACCCAGGTGCCCCATACTGTAGTCACTCTTCTTGGGATGGAAGTTAGATGATAAAGTGCCTACGTGAGGTGAGGAAGGGAGGTGAGTGACATGGGCATGTGACATAGCCTTAGGCTACTAGTGGCCTTCCGACAACACACAGAAGGAGGATCATCTGTTTCCAGGACCCCAGTTGACCATGGATAACTGAAACCATGGAAAATGAAACCAGAGATATGGGGGGACTAAGATACATGGTGATGTCAGGGAGTGACTAGCGCTATGGAGAAACAGCAGGGGGCGGGGAAGTCCCTGCGCATGAGTGGCATTTGAACAGAGAGGTGGCAGAAGTGAGGGAGCAAAGCATGCAGGTATCTAGAAAAGAGCATTATGTAAGTATGTTACAGTCTAGAGAGAGGGATACAGATGCAGACATCCAGAAATCCTGCACATGAGAGAAAGGGTAAGAGCAAGGACGTGGAGGCAGGAACACAACCATGATATGGGCTAGGAAAAGCAAGCCGTCAAATGGGGCCAGGAGGAAGGCTAGGGTATGGGTATGATGAAGGCTACGTGGCTGGAAAGTCCATGGGAATCACGTGATGATGAACTTCAATGTCAGACATTGTCTTAGTGCAGTGAGAAGCTGACCTAGAGTCTTCTTCCTTCTCTAGAATTCTGTGATCAGCTTGTTCTCTAAGTGTTCTGACCGATCACACTTAGAAACTTTACAAATAAGAATTCTTGATTACCAGGAATCCATAAACAGAAGGCTTTGACTTTGACGGTCAACATCCTGAAGAGACACAAAGTAACAGAAGTCTTTTCCTGGGCTGGTAAAGGAGCCGCCTCTGTGGCTTAGAGTCTCCCGGCTGCCTCTTGCTTCACGACAATGACTCCCCCAAGGTCATGGAGCTTCTCCCTCACACCTGCCTGTTGTCCGCCCCTCTTTCATGTCTGATCTCATTTAAAGTGGCTGTGTTCTTATCTCGGGGATGCCTCACCTTGGAAAGCATCACCTTCTTTTGCTATGTACTTTTCAAGAGGAGATATTCTTGCCAAAAAGATTTTTGTTTCTTTTCCCCTGAGCAGGGGAAATGATTCTCTGCTGGGTTTGCACATTTGTAGACCCTTCTCACAGCTCTGTCTGAAACATCTAGCCTCTAAGGTGCCTTGTCCTTGAGATTGCAAATTTAATATCTCAGTAGCCACTCCATTTTCCCTCCCACTTTCAGTGGAAATTAAAAGGACCAGATAACTCCATTTTTATCATCCCCGTCATCATACCCGGCCACCAAGGTGAATGTGCGTTCTCTCTTTGCTTTATTCTAAGACTGCTGAGACTGTACCTTAGGTGATGGGAGACTCTGAAATATCATCCAAACAATCCCTCTTAACTATGGCCAGATTTGTCACACTCTTGCCTTTGAAACAAATGAAGACGATTATTATTATGCTTTAAAATGTACTAAGGGGAGGGGCGTCTGGGTGGCTCAGTAGGTTTGGCGTCCGGCTTCGGCTCAGGTCACGATCTCATGGTTTGTGGGTTCGAGCCCCGTGTTGGGCTCTATGCTGACAGCTAGCTCAGAGCCTGGAGCCTGCTTCGGATTCTGTGTCTCCCTTTCTCTCTGACCCTCCCCTGCTCTCACTGTCTCTCTCTGTCTCTCAAAAATAAATAAAAAACATTAAAAAAATTTTTTTAATGTACTAAGGGGAGCCTGGTTGGCTTACTCGGTGGGGTGCAACTCACAATCTCAGGGTTGCGGGGTCGAGCCCCATGTGGAGTGTAGAGATTATTTAAAAATAAAATCTTAAAAACAAACAAATAAACAGTGCACTATAGATGTCCTGTGCATAAGCAGAGATGGACCACACTGCAAAATTCTCGTTCAACCTCCCCCCTCGCAACTTACAGCAGCTCCTACCGTCGCTCCTTCTCTGTCCATTGCCACCTTGCTCCTTCTTTTCCAATTAAGCTCTGAATTAGTTCCACCCTTTCCAAAATCCCATGTCCCTGACAGGCCTCCTTAGAGCTCGAAGGTCACTTGGAAAGCATCTGGCAAGAGATGGCTTCCCAAGGAAGAAACATCTTCTGCATGAGAGCCAGGATAACACTAGTGTCAACATTTTGGGGAAAAAAAGAACAAAAATGCAAAAATTGTAGTTATATTTAATCATGGTAAATAAATTGAATAAACTCAAAGTTAAAATCACAGTTTAATCCCCCAATTTTTTATTTTAAAATAATTTTTAATGGTTTTTTTTCAGAGAGAGACAGAGCACGAGCAGGGGAGGGACAGAGAGAGAGGGAGACACAGAATCAGAAGCAGGTTCCAGGATCTGAGCTGTCAGCACAGAGCCCGACGCAGGGCTTGAACTCGTGAACGGCAAGATCATGACCTAAGGCAAAGTTGGACACAACGAACTGAGCCATCCAGGCACCCTTTAATTCCACAATTTTTAAAGGCAAAACACAAGAAAAATTCCAAAGTGTACAGGAAATGATAAAGTATGCAATGGCCATTCTCTTGCCCAGAACCAACCCTCCCCTGGAGGTTTAAGGACTTGCTCTTACTCCAAATCCCTTGAATTGTCTTGGGCTCCCGCCACTGTTGTTGGGGCTTCTCCCTCAATTAAATTTTTCTGTTTCTAAACCTACAATAATTTATTAGGCTTTTTTATGATTATAAAAGAAATAAAGGCTCATTGTGAAAAGTTGAAAATACATAGAACTCTAAGGAAGTAATAAAAAGTACTATCATTACCAAGAAATGACAAGTGTTAACATTTTGGTATATTCCTTTCAAGACAATGTGTGTGTGCGTGCATGTTTGTGTGTGTGCGTGTGTGAATATAGAGCTACTTTATTGTTAACTTAGACATCTTTTCATGTTAATAATATGTATCAACATTATCATTTTTACTTTTATTTTCTCTTTAAGTTTTTTTCTATAATAGAATTTCTTTAAAAATTAAAAATTTTTAGGGGCACCTGGGTGGCTCAGTCGGTTAAGCATCTGACTTCGGCTCAGGTCACCATCTCACAGTCTGTAGGTTCAAGCCCCCCACCAGGCTCTGTGCTGACAGCTCAGAGCCTGGAGCCTGCTTTGGGATTCTGTGTCTCCCCCTCTCTCTGCCCCTCTCCTGCTCATGCTCTATCTCTCTCTGTCTCTCAATAATAAATAAGCATTTATAAAAATTAAAAAATTTTATATGCATATCAAAATACATTCGATAATCCAGAGATACGAAAAACTTTATTTTTTATTTTACAGAGAGAGTCCACGCAATCAGGAGAAAGAGGCAGAGGGAGGGAGTAAGACTCCCAAGCAGCCTCCATGCTCGGTGCACAGCCTATACGGGACTCCATCCCATGACTCTGGGATCATGACCTGAGCCAAAATCAAGAGACGAACACTCAACAAACTGAGATACCCAGGTGCCCCCGAAGATGTGAAAATCTAAAAAAATAATAATCTCCTCTATTCTCTTGTCTTCTGAACCAAGTACACCTCAATGGCTCTTGTGCAGGTCTCAGAAAATACAGAGCTACAGGGATGGAGGTGCTTCTAGCACAACTGGTTAACCCCACACCCCAACCCCAGAAGAAGGAAAGATGACTCTCCCAAGGTCTGCTGAGAGGCTGATGGGCCTTCTGGGCCTGGCGTTGGCATGGGAGAGGGTCGGCAGCACCCAGTGTACCCTTCTGTCCTTGAACATGGTAACCACCAGCACCAAACACCCATGGATTATCGGGCAAGCACTGTTTGAAGCAGCATGTGTGTGTTACCATATTGAATCCCTGCAACAAGTCTATCAAATAGGTACTCTTAGCTTTGCTTTACAGGTGAGCAAATTTAGGCACAGAGTTAAGATGTCCAGCCAGAGTCACACTGAATGGAGGAGATAGGATCCAAGTGGAGACTTTCTGATTTCTGAGCCAATCCTTTTATCCATCATTACCACACCACTCAGTGAATATTTGTGAATGACTAAATGAATGGACGAGGCTTGGAATGGCCAAAGACAGAATGAAAAGGCTCTTCTTTCACATTTGGAAAAATGCAAATCCAAACCAGGATTGATACTATTTTAATTAACAAGATCTGGGGTGCCTAGGTGGCCCAGTCATTTAAGTGTCTGGTTTCTGCTCAGGTCATGACCTCACAGTTCATGGGTTTGAGCCCCGCATCAGGCTCTGCACTGACAGCTAGCTCAGAGCCTGGAGCCTGTCTTCGGATTCTGTATCTCCCTCTCTCTCTGACCCTCCCCTGCTCGCACTGCCTCTCTCTGTCTCTCAAAAATAAAATTTTTAAAAAATTTAATTGACAAGATCTTACTAACCAAAAACATCTGATGCTCTTGCGAATAGAAGTCCACTGGGGATTGTCATGTATTACTTATAAGAATATAATTTGCCACTATTATTTTTGATACATAATCCCTATCAAATTAAAAATTTATGTAGGTCAAAAGATAACGTACAATGTCAAAACTCAAGAGCAAGACTAAGAAACAGTATCTGCCACACTGTTATATAATAATCTAAACTTCACTAATTTGTAGTATTTCTGAAAAGCATTAAAAGCCAGGAGTGTGATGTGTGTGGGTGCTGGTCTCCCACCAGCTGGGAGACTGCCAGAAGGAAGAAGGAAGATTCATTTGATTTGCTCAGCTATATTCTGCCAATTTCACTGCATATGTTTTAATGTTTGGGTAATTGAGTATGTTTACAACTTCCTTTGTGAGTCCCGGTTTTCCATCTTCCTTAACAAAATCGTTCTCACCCAATTTTTACGTATCTTACTTAAATTTCCCCCTCCTGGAATATCACTTTTCCTTCAGAGAACCTGTTTCTCAGACCTTCACACTTGACCTGGAATCTACACCATTTGCTCTTGAAGTCGGGAGACTCCCAACCACACCACCGATGTTCCTGGGTCTCTAGCGTGTAGACAGCAGATCACAGGACTCTATTTCCTGTTGGTGCTATTTCTCTGAGGAACACAATAGTTTCACAAGAACTTTCCAAGTTTCCAGGAATCCATCACAGCTTTTCAAAGTCCCCTGTGGACATCTCATTTCTCATTATTTCTTTTTCAGGTTTTGGTCAGATTCTCATTAGCTTTTAACCAGTAAGTCTGTCTCCTGCAGCTGCAGTAGATCATTGCCATTGGTTATTTTCAACCAAAGAGTCGCAAATAAGGGTCTTCACACAGAGCAGCTGAGTTCGGTCAATTAAAGAGAAGCTCTATAGGGGCGTCTGGGTAGCTCAGTCAGTTAAGGGTCCAGCTTTGGCTCAGGTCATGATCTCACAGTTCTTGGGTTCAAGCCCCGCATAGGGCTCTGTGCTGACAGCTCAGAGCCTAGCCTGTCTTTGGATTCTGTGTCTCCCTCTCTCTCTGACCCTCTCCTGCTCATGCTCTCTCTCTCTCTCTCTCAAAAATAAATAAAAACATTAAAAAAAAATAAAGAGAAGTCCTACAAATGAAGCTTTTTAACAAGTTGCCCAACCAGTCAAATAGTGATGATTACCTGGGTGTGGGGTATTTGGGGACATTCCAAACCCATTCAACCCCTTGAGTGTCTTCTAATTAATGGTTTTCAAATCTACCATGAGGCTGGGGAGAGAGACATGGAATTTAGGTCACATTGTAATGCCACATGGCTCATTCTTCTTATCAAAATGTAGCCATTGTTCTTAAAAAAAAGCATTTCTCAAATTGTGGCAAGACTTTACTTCATTTCCAGAATTCTGAAAAGGCGACTTTGACAGTTTTTCACAGTATTCTCATTGCTTTTATGGAGGACAAGATTTTTGAAGATCTTTACTCTGCCATCCTAGTAGTGGAGACTCAGTAATTTTTTTTTATTTATTTAAGACTTGTTTAAATACAGTCTGGCTGTGCCTCAAATATTTGAGTATACAGTGCTTTTCTATCTGTTACTTCAAAGGATTTGCTGGTTTCAATTTTATTATTGAAACAGGGCTAAATGTTGGGAATTGTTTCAGAATATCTATGTATATATTCTCTTGGCCTTTTTTTTTTTTTTACTGTATTAAGGAAAACCTATGACCTTGTCAGCCTTTACTTGTGTGTGTTTATTAAGGTTTCCTGTGCAGAGACTTTCAGGAAAAAATTTTGTAGATGTCTCTGGAAATACAATTGTATGTTTTGGTTTATAAATACAATGTGAGCATACTATTCAGACTATATATTGTTGAATATATTACCTGGACACTTCTCATTTACTTCATATTTTAAAGATTTATTTATCTTTTAGGAGATCATTCTTTATGGTCAGTATATAAATATCTTTAAATTTATTTGCTTGAGACATTTTCTTTCATATTTCCCATTTTTATGCTTCCTGCCCTTGAAAATTCTCCTGCATCTAATATACACCTAATTTTACTATTCCCACTCTTGCTTTACTTAATTGTATGGCTAGGTATATCTTTGCCAACCTTTTATTCCTAATCTTTTTCTTGTTTATGCTTTTCCCTTGCCACCTTTTAAATCTATTTTGCTGAAAGACTTGTAGTTCTTCACTTACCTTTTGTTTTCAATAATGTCATCAGAGATGCATGTTCGATAAAAAACAACATAATTTAGGTACTCATAAAGCACTCCAAAAATAGAAAGGAAAAACAAAAGAAACTCTATTTCTAATTGTTTAACAAAAGTTTTCATATTTATTTACGTTTGAGATAGAAAAATAGAGTTGAGAGAGTGAGCATGAGTGGGAGAGGCTTAGAGAGAGGGAGACACAGAATCCCAAGTAGGCTCCAGGCTCTGTGATGTGGGGCTCAAACCCACAAACCATGAGATCATGACCTGAGCCAAAGCTGGACACTGGACTGACTCAGCCATCCAGGCGCCCCCCTCTATTGCTAATTTACAGTGATCGTAATTAGGATTAGACAGCATATCCAGGAAGTTAGTGGCCTCCTAAAAACTAGAACAGCTGGAAAGCCTTATATAAATGGACAGAAGATATTGTAAATCCTGGTTTCTTTCTTGGTTTGGTTGGCTTTCTTGAGGTCTGAAAAGTAATTTATTGGAAATACTATGTTTGGCCTCATGCTCATGATTTTACTAAGAGTCTTTCATTAGAAAAGGGAATTTCATGGAAATGATACCATGGGAAATATCTCATGTATTGGTCATATTTTAAACATTCAAAAAATGTTAGTCAGTTGCATTATTAATAATAATAATTAATGAGAAGAGACCCTGCAAAAAAGTTGTTCTCTTTCCCTGTGAAGACGTTAAGTGACTTGACCAAGTTCACTTGGTCAGTAACTGAGGAAGACTTCAAGCTCTGTCCACTTTATTCGAAACCCAGTTTTTTCCCCACTCTTGTTTTGCTATTTAAAAAAGAAATAACAAGGGGTTCCTGGGTAGCTCAGTTGGTTGCATGGTTGAATGTCTACCCAAGATTGTGGGATCAAGCCCTATGTGGGCTCTGTGCTTGGTGTGGAGCCTGCTTACAATCCTCTCTCTTTCTCTTCCTTTGCTCCCTCCTCTAGTTGTTCTCTCTCTCTCAGAAAGAAAGAAAGGGAGAAAGAAAGATAGAAAGAGAAAGGAAAGGAAAGAACAAATGTAAAATGTTGAAAAGTAATTTTTTACTTTTGCAACATAATTACTACAATTGCTAAAGAATCCTCAAATACAAAAAAAAACCATAGTTTTGATTTTTAAAAATTTGTTTAGAATGAGTGTATACATCTCATATCCACTCCTCTAATGCAGACTGTGAATTGACTGATTCCCAGTGGCTATGACGGACCATCTGCACTGTAGGCTGCCTTCTAAGAAACTGCAAGACTCTTGTAAACAGGGCACTCTGCCCAGAGAGAAGAAATATCACTGTGAGAGAAAACACACCCCTTGGGTGGGCAGCTGCATTCCCCCACTTCCAGGAGCCTCCCCGCCCCCACCCCCACCCCCGCTCTTCTAGAACTATCCCAGAAGCTGCTTCTCCAAAAAGTCAACTCACTTACTAATCTTCTATAAGCCGTTCCATGGGAAGTCAAAGTCACACTGACTTTTACCCTTTCTCATCCTCCATAACCTTTCTCATCTGCACAGCCGAGATGGCAGCTGCTCTCCAAGCACTGTGCTATATCCTCTCCAATCCCCCACCCCCAACCTGGTCTAGTTCCCTTCTACCTTCCACAAGGCCTGATTTACTATCCCTTATTCTATGAAACTTCTCTAAACCTTAGGTGTGGACATCAATCTCTTCAGCGTGAACGAGTCATACTATATTTTGGCACGTCATGTTATATTACATTCTTTGGCCCCAAATAGAGTATAATCTTCACAAACAAGACCTGTCATTTAATCACCTCACAGCAATTAATATAGCTCTAGACACGAGTTAGTTACCAAAACTAAGTGTCTTAAGTTACGAAGATAAGTTTGTGGGTTTTTAAGAATTTTATTTACAGAGAGAGAGTGAGAGAGCGAGCGAGCGAGCAGGAGGGGGCAGAGAGAGAGGGAGAGAGAGAATCCCAAGCAGGCTCTGCATTGCCAGCACAGAGCCTGACTCGGGGTTCAAACTCACAAATCAGAAGATCATGACGTGAGCAGAAATGAAGAGTTGGACACTTAACTGACTGAGACACCCAAGTGCCCTGAAAATAAGTTTTAAAAGCACTTGGTAGGGTATAATAGATAAATTTAAATAAGTTCTATAGATTTGGGTAGCTTATTAGTAAATTTATACTTATTAGTATGTTTATTACTAATATTTAGTAGGAAAGTGATATTTATTAGTATACTTATTACTAATCCTTATGAGTAACTTAATGATTAATAAGTTATTCCACAAATAATTTTTGTGTTTTATACTATAATCTGTGTAATTATAAAATGTAATAAAAAGTAACCAAAGGAACAAAATCCACATAGACAATTTTTTAAATTTTTTATGTTTTTTATTTATTTTTGAGAGACAGAGAGACAGCACAAGCAAGGGAGGCTCAGAGAGAGAGGGAGATACAGAATCTGAAGCAGGCTCCAGGCTCTGAGCTAGCTGTCAGCACAGAGCCCGACGTGGGGCTCAAACCCATGAACCGTGAGATCATGACCCAAGCTGAAGCCAGATGCTCAACCGACTGAGCCACCCAGGAGCCCCCACATAAACATTTTTAACCTTAAAGTAATTTCATTTAAGAGTTTAAACATCAGAAAAGGTCAAATCAGACCTTTGGCTTCTCACTGATCAAAGTGAAAAATAGAATTGATACCATTTTCCTCTATTATATCAATACTTCAACCTATTTTTCTACTAATTCTATATTGCTTATAAAAATACAACAAATTATAAAATAAATAAGCATATAATTCTTTGTGTTAGCAGTTATTCTATTTAAGTGGTTGGCCAATTACTTAGATCGAAATGTAAAGAAAGTCAGCTATCTTATTGAATTTATTTTTTTTAAGTTTTTAAGAAAAGTTTATTTATTTATTTTTGAGAGAGAGAGGGAAAGCATGAGAGGGAGTGGCAGAGACTGAAGACAGAATCCCAAGGAGACTCCTTACCATCAGCATGGAGCCCAAAATGGGGCTCGAACCCATGAACTATGAGAGCATGGCCTAAGCTGATGTTGGAAACTTAGTAGACTGAGCCACCCAGGAGCCCCAGAAAGGTAGCTATTTTGATAGAAAGTACATTATTTAATTGCTCCTCAGCCTCTTGGCTAAAATCAGTGTAAAAAATACATCATTTATATACCTTTAAAGTCACTGTGTAACCTAATCCCAGTTTCTTTCTGGAATTGTAATAGGTTTCTAGTTTCTAAGCAACCTTAATCAACTGGCTTAGAGTTCCAAATCTCTCATCAAAAAGCCAGGACTTGAACTCCAGAATTTTGGTTCTTTAAGGAAATATTCTACACTGAACGTTTGGGACCCCCAAGTCCATATGTTGCATCCTAATCTTCAAGATGATGGTATTTGAGAAGTAATTAGGTCATGAGAGTGGGGGCCTCATTAATGGGATTAGCGTCCCTATAAAAGAGACCTCTTGAGCCCATCCAACATGTGAGGACACAGTGGGAAGACAGCTGCATATGAATTAGAAATCTGGTTCTCACCAGACACCAAATCTCTTGGGGTCTTGATCTTGGATGTCCAAGCCTCCAGAACTGTATGAAATAAATTCCTGCTGTTTATAAGTCATCTGGTCATGCCGTTCTGCTGTAGCAGCTCAAACAGGTTGAGACAGGAATCCTGATAGAAAAATCCCGTACATGGAGGCTCCTTGTAGAGGTTGGTGTTTCTTACTATCCTTGTAGAGGTTGGCATTTCTTACTATTCTTATTATTTCTTTGCTTTTAATTGATGTGAAAATGGCTTATTCTGATATCACTTATACTTCCTTTCCTTTGTGTTGCAACAGTAAGACAAAAATACATATTACTGGTTTCCTTTCACCGCCCCCCTTCTCCCTCTCCATATTCCTCTCTGTTTGGCCACATTGTATAACCACATTTGTAGACATCTTCCCTATTTTGACACAACTTTATTCTTTTCATACTTCTTGACTTTCTAAATATACCAAGATCTTTAAACAAGACTCTAAAACGATTTTATGTTAATGATTCTTCCAACCCAATGTTCTTGAAGCATTTGAGAAAACACTCGATCCTGTCGTGCCTCCAGTTTTCCTCATTTAATCTGATACACAAAGAGTTTCTGAACACCTGCTGTGTGCCAATTACTGGTAAGAGACCATTTGTTTCAAATGTGCATGCTTTCACTGGGAAGAGCTTGGCTTGTGCTAGACTCAATGTTTCCAAGGCCTTTGTCACAGAGGAGATAAAACACCATTTGTTCTCAGCCCCCAAAGATGCGGTGAAAATGTCTTAGTCAAAACATAAGAATCAAAAGTGATTGGTTTCCCTAAAAACCCTAGCCTGGAAATCTGAACACCTTACCTTCCAGGTGCTGCTTCTGCTGTTGGGTGGTTGTGGGTGACTTGGCCATCCTTGACTATTCACGTTTCCTTGCCAACATCTGAAGATGCAGTTTTATACATGCTGGAACTGTCCAGTGAGTTAGTAGTTTGATGGGAGGGGGTCTCTCTGAGGGACGGTTCTAGTTCTACAACTATAGGGAATCTTAGCCAAAGAAACAAATCCGTAGGAGTTGTCAGGACCAACAAATGTAAATCTGTGCACAACTTCCCGTTGATGACTGGCCCATGAGCTCCCTTTGTGGGTGCAACTAGGGATGACCAGACCATACATGGCCTCAAGGGGCCTCAAGCTGCCCTCTGTGATCTCAACAATCTGGGATCCATCTGTGATGACAGATGCAGTATTCTTTTGGTTAAAAAGAAGACTTCTCCTTTTGTTCAAATGGCAGCTAGCTGGGATTTATGAGCTTATTACCTCCTCTTCACCCTCAGCATCCTCATAAGAGATAAAGGGATCTCAATCCCATGTGACCTAGTGAGAGGGGAGCTGATCAGATACTAAAAAGAGAACCTAAGGCTTTAACCCCAGATCAGAGATAGTCCTTAAATACTGTGTGAAGATTCCTCAGCTCTTGAAGAGAGTAAATATCTGTTGTGAATGTTTAAAGTCAATATAAGATTGATGGAGAAATCTTATAAAGCATGAAAAACATGATATGTCATAAGGAACAGAAAATTTTAAATGCTAATTAAGTTATAAATGAAGCTATGTTTAGGACTTAGGAGTCATAAATTCATTTTCTTATTTTATTGTATTTTTGATTCATTTTCTTTGAGAGACAGAAGAGAGAGGGAGAAGGAGAGAAAGAAAGGGAGAGAGAGAAAGAGAGAGACAGAGATTGAGAGTAGGGGAGAGGGGCAGAGGTAGAAAGAGAGAGAATCTTAAGCAGTTTCCATGCTCAGCTCAGAGCCTGACATGGGACTCGATCCCATGACCCTGGGGTCATGAGTTGAGCTGAAACCAGAGTCAGATGCTCAAACTACTGAGCCACCAAGGTGCCCCATAAATTTGTTTCCAATAATGGATATTATTGAGGAAAAAAGGAAGGTGGTGTCCTGGAATTGATGGATAGCTGAGACAGTACATATCAGTGAAGAGATCCCCAAACATTCTTCATCATCTTGTTAATTGCATGTCACAATTAGAATATTTTTAGAATATCTTAGGATATTTTAAATACACTTTTTATCACATATGTTTTACTGGCCATATTGAGAAATGCCATGATGTTAATCATAGCTTATATCAAATGAGCACTTTAGAAGTGTCTAGAAAGTCTTCCTAGAGAGTGTACTGAAAGCAAGGAAGCTTCTAAGGCAGTAAGGAAAGCATATTCACCTTAGACAGATGGCCTTTGCCACTCTCCCTTATTTGTCTCTCCAGGATTAATTTTTAAATGGATTTTATGACCTTTCAACAATGTGAATTCTCATCTGTTGTTAATCATCATGGAGCTTAATGTATACTTTGACTTCAGTAGCTATATTACATCTTTGTGAACAGCGGTAGGAGCGAAGAGGGAAAGTGAAGGACAAAGAAAGGAGGAGCTTTGAGTTTTTATGAAGTTAAAAAAAATAAGGCTCCCAATGTGATTTTTGAGTTATCTTGTATCTGGGTTAGAAAAAGTAGGATAAAATTATCAGCTAATGTTCTGAGGTCACATTTATGACAGTCACATACAATTATACAACAAGGGTTATAAGTAAAAATCCTGAGAAATCATGTTATTACTGAATTCTCTTTGTTAATCTCAGTTCTGTAGAAAACCTCTGTAATAAAAATGTGCAATACTTGGTTCAGTTGGTTCATTAAAAACCAGATTAAGGTGAGATATTGTTTAAAACTGGTGTGTACCCGTCTTACAGAATGTGCTTGAAATTAACATGGATTAATGCAAACTCGTTCACACACAATTCGATGTGGACTCGAGCCTGTTTCAGCAGATGTGTGTATGTTTGTTATAGATGGAGTCTGTTAAGTGGATATTTCTGTCATCCTTTTTGCATAAATTCTATAGAAACTTCATTATAGAAAATCTCCAACTCTGCTTTCTTTAAAGGACATTTGGAATTTCAAGACAGTAGCATGGGGCACCTGGGTGACTCAGCGGGCTAAGTGTCCAACTTCTACTCAGGTCATGATTTCAGGGTTGGTGAGTCAAGCCCTACAGTGGGCTCTGTGCTGACAGTGCAGAGCCCACTTCAGATCCTCTGTCTCCCTCTCTTCCTGCCCCTCTTCAGCTAGGGCTCTCTCTCAAAAATAAAGAAACATTAAAAAGATAAATAAAAATAAGTGAATTCTATGGGCATCCAAGAGGGATCAGTGTCTTTCTGGGTGTTGGCTGGGTGAAAGTCACTTAAGAGGGCTTTCTATCCTATTTAACACAATTATATGAAAAGCAAGTAGTTTTCTTTAAAAATTGTTAAATGTTTACTTATTTTTGAGAGAAAGAGAGAGAGACAAAGAGATGGAGAAAAACAGACTGTGGGTGGGAGAGGGGCAGAGAGAGAGAGAAAGAGAGGGACACAGAATTGAAGCAGGCTCTAGGCTCTGAACTGTCAGAGCCCAATGTGGGGTTTAAACCCACAAACTGTGAGATCATGACCTGAGCCAAAGTCAGATGCTTAACAAACTGAGCAACCCAGGCTCCCTGCAAGTTGTATTTTATTTTACTTATTTAGAGAGAGAGAAAGAGGGAGAAGGAGACTGGGGGAGGGGTAGAGAGAGAGGGAGAGAGAGAATCCCAAGCAAGCTGCACTCTGTCAGTGCAGAGTCTGATTGAGGCAAAGCTCAAATTCATGAACCATGAGATCATGACCTGACCTGAAATTAAGAGTCAGACACTTAACCCACTGAGCCACCCAGGCACCCACAAGTAGTTTTAAAATGTAGTCAGTGAAGCAAATTTTGTAAATGAACAATATTTTATCCCCCAACTCAAAGAGAGGAAATTCTTCCCTTCTAAGGTTTTATCTTTACCTTGAAAATGGGATAGTCTCTTCTTAACACACTGCTAATAATATTAAGTGGATAAGATCAAACATTGTTACAAGAAGTATAACAAGGTGACTTAGCATACTAATTTAGGAGATAATTCATCTAAAGTAATCTTGCATGTGTAACAAGAAACTTATTAAATGTCAATTACTTTGTTTTTATAGTATAAAATATAGATTGATCTACCACCAGTGCTTACTTTTCATCAAACCATAAATTCTCATTAAGGGGAAAGTATAGAGAGAGTTTGATATAATTAAACATCGAGAGAAAACATAGAGAGAGCTTGATATAATTTAAAAAAGAAACACTTAAAATGTGAACACCAAGTCTGAGCAGAAAGTGAGGAAAATGGCCAGAGTTATGGAGTGTGAATGGAGCATAAGTTGATAACTCTTCCTCAAGGGAAATCTAGGAATATTCACTTACAAAGTTGAAAATATATACACCCATTTACTCAGCCTTCTAATTCAAAATAATTCTACTAAATAGACAATTGGAAATACTCAAAATTATGTGTTTGTTACAATGTTCTCCACAGCATTGTATATAAAAGAGAAAGAAAAAAGGAAAGAAGAAAAGAAGGAAGGGAAAGAACAATATACTAATCTTACTGTAGAAGAGCTAATGACACGTATCACGAAATTCTGATGCCAACCAGAAACAAAATGGAGTTTGCCGGAAGGATGTTAGCAGTTCAACAATTGTGGAGAAGCGAAGGTGAGCTAAGAAGGCGGGGTTGTGGGAACTACAGAGGGGAACCCAGAGCTGAAATAGTCTGGAGTGATGACCTTACTAGTGGACACAAATGCACCTTAACCCTTCCACTGCCATTGTCATTTGAGGCAAGATTCATATTTGAAGAAGAGAAAATCCAACTCTTCTGGCTCAGATAGTGTTCCAGAAATGTTCTTAAGCTAATGTCCTTTTACTAGACTCTTCCAACCATGAGTAAACTCCACCCTCCCTGGAAGAGTCACAAGGGGCTTCAGGGTTGCTGGTAATAATATGTTTCTTGACCTGGTTGCTGGTTATATCATTTTGTTCAGTTTGTAAAATATTGTCAACCTGTATATGCATACTTTTTTCTGCATATGGAATATCCTTAAAAATAAAATCTACTTCTAAGAGTAGAGGCAATATAATATTTAATCGATTTTTTAAATCTGGGAACAAATCTAAATTCTCTGGGTTGATATCCCCTTTTCCTTTTGTTCTTTCAGAGTGCCACTTAAACACTGTGAAACTTCGGAATAATGCTAATATTAATCATGACAAACTCTATCAATAAAAAATGCTGGTAGAAATATAAGGGAAAGAGGAGATACATTAGATAATATATATCACAATAAACAATCAGGGAAAAAACTTGGTGTGGAGATCCATTCTTTATTTCTACAGCTGGTCCTGCCTGGTATTCATTCTACATTCACCTGATATTCAGCTAGGTTTTCAATCGGTGAGAGTTCTTTGCCAGGTAGAATTACCCAAAGCTCACTTTATGAGGGAAATTAGTTCTCGCTGATTCTTTCCATACAGAAGTGAATTTTCAGAAACTTCACCACTGTCCATAGATCTTAAACAATGCTCTCCACAGGACAGGATTTGATGACATCACATTTGTTATTATTATTATTAGCTTGGATTATAATTTAGAATCCAGTGGAGCCCAGAAGTAAGACATGAGATGGGTCCCACAGAATAGTTACCTACTGCCTGATGACAAAACTTTCTTTCCCAAATGCTAGATATTTCTTCTGTGGTTCACCCAATAGGGCTTACTATAAGCTTTCTAGAACATCTTGAACAACAACCAAAATTCCATTTATTATTATTTTTGCTCAGCCCTCAAGGGTCTATGACTATAATCATATGCACTGAAGCCCTGGACCAGCAAGAGAGGCTTGTCTTTCTTTGATTTTCTTCAAGGGTGGCAGGATTTCAAGTCCCTTGGCAAATTGTATCAGACAACACACCAAATATTCCTGTGCTGCTAACCGAATCCAAAGAGAGAAGCTAAGGGATATGCCTTCTTGATGGTAGAGAAGGCAAAGTGAACTTAAAGTCCTTTACTTTAGAACAAATATGAGGGGCACCTGGGTGGCTCAATCGGTTGAGCATCCGACTTCGGCTCAGGTCATGATCTCACAGTCCGTGGGTTCGAGCCCTGCGTCAGGCTCTGTGCTGACAGCTCAGAGCCTGCCACCTGTTTCCAATTCTGCCTGTCCCCTCTCTCTCTCTGCCCCTCCCCTGCTCATGATGTCTCTCAAAAATAAATAAATGTTTAAAAAAATTAAAAAAAAATAGTATGAATATGAACTCTAGTAGGCTGCAAACTTCAGGACCCTATACCTTTCAGAAGTAGAAGATGTTAGTATTTTCTCATTTTTTCTTGGCTTGCCTATAAATGAAAACCTGTGTTTCAATAGGGTACCTTGTGTTCCTGCTGCAATTTCCTACAGTCTATCAGCATGATTTCACCCACTTAGTGTAAAAGTGTGATGCACTGTGAGATAGTGAGTGTATCTTAGCTTAGATCTCTAAAGACAACTCACACATGACTTGAGAAGGTAAAATATACTGCTGTCCCTGTCACATGTAAGTAAATTTCTTGTGATGATTTTGATGATGATAATGATGATGACTACTACTATTATTATAGAGTGTTGGGGAGGAGCAGTTGCTAAATCAAAAGATATATACCAGGTGCAAGGGGCTTCCTATCTTTTTCTCTTTAGTAAATATTTGATGCTTGAGACTCCTTCTGGAAGCCTTATTCTTTATTCACAGGCTGTTGAACTCAGGCACAGACATGCGATTTGCTTTTACTAATGAAATATGAGCAGAAAGAAATAACATGTGTTACCTCTGAGAAGAAGCCCTAAGAGTCTGCCTGTCGTTTACAATGTTCTCATTCCAGCCCCTCTGGGGTAGCCTGTGTGAGGACCCCCTATCAGCCTGGGTTCCCCCAAAGATGGCATTCCTGCAAATGAGGGAAAGAAGGAAGGAGTGAGGAAAGAAGCAATAGCAAGTTCAGAGGAATCACTTCGTTGACCAAGGAAGACACTACATATATGTGTGGGGTGTTCCAGGGATGCTGGAAGATTTAGGGTACCACCAAAATTGAATACTCAGATTTTTCCGGTTTAATTGTTGAGATCCCACTCTACTGGTTATGAACCAGAGCTTACACAAAAGAGACAGACATGATTTTTAATGCAATAAACTTTGTAACTCAGAAACCCAGAGGCACAGTCTCAGAATGTTTTCTGATGATCTGAAAGCTGGGGCTGTAGGAGTAAAGTGAGGCTTGGGGCATAGTCCAAAAAACAATGATATTTGGCCTGTTTCTTAGCAACAGAATTTAGGAGTGCCTGGGTGGCTCCGTGGGCTAAGCATCTGACTCTTGGTTTCAGCTCAGGTCATGATCTCACAGCTTTGTGAGTTTGAGCCCAGAGTCGGGCTCTGCGCTGGCAGAGAGGAGCCTGCTTGGGATTCTATCTCTCTCCCTCTCTCTCTCTGCTCCACCCCTACTCACACTGTCTCTGTTTCTCTGAAACAAAAATAAATTTTTTAAAAATTAAAAAAAAGAATTTAGATTGTGAGCTTCTTGCTTTTATGTAACCCAGTGCTATCAGAAGCACCCACTCCACCATGCTACTCCCAAAAGTCCACCCAAATTTGATCTTTTTTTCTTTTTTTTTTACATAGCAGGAGTCAACCCATTTCCCAGTGGCTGACCCAAGTAGAAAAACTTCACAGCAATTATAGGAATAGTCTAATTAGCTGTTTGACCAGAGAATGTCTCAGGCTGCTAAACATACTTTCCAGAATGAAGAGAAATTCTATTTTATATCTATTGCCAGTAGTCTATTTTCTGGTATTAATTTATTAGTCAGGTTCTGTGGTAGCAGGTAACAGAAAACTGTGGCTAGTTTACACAAAACAGAGATTATTGGAAACGTATTTGTATCTCAAATGGAAAATCTGGAGAACCAAGACAGCCATTAGAACTCTTGGTTCGGTGTCTTCATAGGAAGCCCCTGGTATGAATGTTATCACTGGTAAACTTGACCATGTACCACTTTGTCAATCTGCTAAAATTCAGTGGAAAAAGAATCCATCCAGCGGTCTTATTTGGTTCTTGGGCTTGTCCGCCTACAAGAAAAGATAAAGGGCCTTGATGGAAGGTTTCACCAGACTGTATACCAAGGGGAAAAGGTGATTTCTCAAGAGGAATTATTGGTACTTTTAGGAATATATGATGGAAAGCTAAATTTTTCTTTTAAACCACCACCCCCCAAAAAGCACACATTAACAAAGTGGCATAATTTTCTTGACATAGTGGTAAGTGTTTATATCACATATAATAATGTGTATATTATATTAGCCACAATTATCATGAGGTAAGAAGATTACTAGAGCTTTTATGTTTTTTCTTTATACTTTTTTGCATTTCATAAATTTTTAATAAAAATATGTACAATTTGTTAGCTGGAATAAAAAAGGAAAACACAGTAAGTGTAAATGTTTTTTAAATGAAGGGAGAAATAGGGGCGCCTGGGTGGCTCAGTCAATTAAGCGTCCAGCTTCCGCTCAGGTCATGGTCTCATGGTTCATGAGTTCAAGCCCTGCATCGGGCTCTGTGCTGACAGCTCAGAGCCTGGAGTCTGCTTCAGATTCTGTGTCTCCCTCTCTCTCTGCCCCTCCCTGCTGTACTCTGTCTGTCTCTCTCTCAAAAATAAAAATATTAAAAAGTAATTAAAAAATGAAGGGAGAATGGCAAGTAACCCTGGATTACTGAAAATCTCATCATATAATAGTTATCCTCATTTCAGGGTATTTATTCCCCCCCCTTTTTTTTTACACTAAACACTAATCTTCCTGTTTCTGAGCATGATTTCAAAACCTGAGAAGTGTAGTAGAAATGAGTAACAATTGACAATAAAAGTATTAGCCAATTTTACCAAGTAATCATTGTGTCCTCAATATTTTGCTAAATGTTGCAGATGATATGGGTGGTAAAATTACCCTATTTTATAGATGCAGAGATTCATCTGTAAGCTCCAGGGATGTTAATTAATTCAACCCAGGTGACCGGAACAAATTAATGAAATGAAATTCAAATGTACTTTTCTAACAAATCTTCAGAATTTTTGATGGAGTAGATAATAAGTGTCTCTGAAATACTGTTTAATCCATGATCCTTCATGTCCACATTTGGAATATTTTTTTAAGACATACAGCAATGGGTCCTGAGCAAAACAAAGATTTTTTAAAGTTCACACGTCAAATATTTAGTGAGTTTTTACTTTGCACCAAAGACCTCTAAGGGCTGTGTTCTTGAAGGCAAACACACTGCTTCCTGAGAAAAAAAATGTATTCTTGGTCCCCTTAATTACTTAAATATGGTAATGTTTTCATTTTAGATGTGGGAAAGCAAATGTCACAAAGCTGTGCTTTCCAGGAGAAATTTGGATTCATTTTTTCTATTTGTCTCATCTAACAATTCAAGATTTTTCCATGAACTTGAAATAAGCAAAGTAAATAAATATATTGCCCCTCATAGGGGATATATTTGGAATATAGGGAAAAGTATATTCAGAAAGCTTTAGGAGATATTTCAGTGATTACACCTTTGCAAGTCCCAATAGTTAAATAGTCACTATACAGTCATAATGGCTCAGCCAGAAGTTTGCTGGATTTTTTGCACATCAATAGCAGCTTACAAAAGTGAACTTTAAATCTGATTTCTCTCAGTCAGATTGCCACTTCCCAAACACTTCGGCACTACTCTACATTTTAGAAGATTCATCCAATTTTCCATGGGAATAAAAATTTCAATGGATTTGTGAGTTGACATTTCCACTCATACCTTGGGATTTCACTTACCCCTGACATTTAGATGTTCCTTTGGTCAGAATATATAAGCAAAGCAATGGCTTAAGGCTTAATCCAGGAAGGAAGGAGAAATACTTCACTGAACGAAATGTCATTACCTTTAAGCCAAAATGCATCACACTGAGCTTAATTCTGAAGGAATCCTGTGGTTTTCAAAAACGGCCTTTCTAGATTTGGGGTATACCACCAAACACACATGGAGACACCTGCCAAGTGCCAGATATCCTGCGAAGTGTTGGCGATGCTCAAGGTCCCACGTGATGCCATTCCAGTCCACCTTTCCGTTCTCTTCTCACAAGACTCACGCTAGGACATTCTCTTGGGCTCCTGGGTAGAGGCTAATTTAGAATGGGGAAAGGCTGGGGCAGAGAAACCAGATAGGAAAGTCCTGCAGTAAACCCGGAGACAAATCATGATGGCTGGCATCAGTGTGGTAATAGCAAACATAAACTGAAGGGAATAGATTCAATAAATGGTCAAGAGGCAGAAATGACAATCACGTGGTGACTGACTGGATTCTTTTTGGGAGTTTGGATTGGCAATGGGAATAAGTCAAAGACAAATCTCAGGTTATTTTTATTATTAAAACTACTTATTAAAATAATAAATAAAATATTAATAACATATTTTATTTAAAATATATTTAGGGTTGTAGGCAGGTTGTAAATGGTGCCATTCCTGTTCATCTTTATGCATGATAAGGTGGAGTTGCCCAAAGGATAGTCAAGTGGAGATGCTTAGACAGCAATTGGATCACAGTTCAGAAGAGAAATTGTGTTGGGAAATACAAATTTGAGAGCTATTAACATGTGATGGAAATGAATGGATTCCCCTTAGGGGGATTTGTGTAGGATATTGAGCAGAACTCAGAAAATACTTCAATGCCTATATAAGTGCTTGGCACATTTGTAGCATGTAGCATGTAACATGTGCATGAAATGCTTAACCAATAAAAGAATGAATAGACATGGAGAAAAAGAGATCTCTTTTTAATGAATGGATAGACGTATAAACCAGTAATGATCATTCTGTGTATTCTAAATAAAATGCAATAGAGATAAAACTGAATGTCTCCAACAATAACCTACTAAACTTTATAATAAATATAGCAGAACAGGTATGGAAGAAGTTATACTTATTTTAATCCCAATACAGTTGAAGCTAAGAAGGGTGTTTTGTCCAAGGCTACAAGGACGCGATTCATAAGGATAGATCAGAACCAGAACTAAAACCAGTTTTTTTTTCATATTGAATGAGGAATTCTTAAAATACAAGCTTTATTTATAACACTGGGATAGGAAGAGAGGATGGAGGGAGAATTTGCCCGTTAGTCTATGATGCAAAATCACAAGGCTGAAGGTAGCTCGACAAATTGAAACCATCTGAAGAAAATGGAATAAGAGCAGAGAACAGTGGATCTTTCTCATGTTCTCAAAGCCAGTGGTACCCTTTTCCTCCCACTCCACAGAGGTCTCAGAATGGACTCCTTTCCAGGGTCTGTCTCCCATCAGTGCTAACACAGCAAGAATTGTATTAATAATCCTATTTCCCAAAATGCACGATGTGAAATTCCTTTCAGATATTCAGGTTGTTGATGGAAATTTTGTTTGGGGTTTAAACTATGTTACAAATGGGGGCTTCCCTTTGCCCTCTTAAATCAGAAAGGCTCTCTAGAGTGGTTGAATTCTGAGTTGCACTAATGAGTGCTTTAACATGGTGGGAAGGCAAATATTTCTAAAGCAATTCATTCCTTCTTTTTCGTCCATCAACTAGCAACTCCTTCCCAAACATTTGTTTTGCTTGGACATGTGTGTGCCTTTCTCCACCTACTAAAAGAATGTGGGATTAGGTAGAATGATCTCTTTCTTAGTCCAATCAATCAATCAATTTGCCCCAGGGACCTCTAAGGGGTTAGGTTACATTGGATTTTAACGCATATTTCTCTTCTGTTTAGAGTGGAAACCAATTTTACAAAGAGTGAAAAGGACCAATGTTTCTATCCCAGTGGCTCATTATCCATGGTAAAATCGTTATGTTTTCAGGAATCCTAAGGGATTCTCCAGGTAATCTCAAGTTAAAAAAAAATCAAAGTAATGATTATTTCAGAATAAAGTACAGCCAAGGGAAAAGAATCAATAAAATGGAGTGCTGTCCTTGACACAGTTCTAGTTGTTCAGGCCAAGGGAGAAGGTGCTCAGATTCAGAGAACAAATCTCAATGATCAGAACTAAATATCATGAGATATTCATTTAGAGAACTTAGCTACGGAGATATTTCTTCAGAACTCCATTTCCCCATTTCCCTCGTTCTTGGTGAGGCAACCAAGATTATTTCATCTCCTGGGTTGGCCAGTAAAGGAGGAGTTTCCTTGAGTCAGTTATTTTAATGGATACATTCTCCAATGTAAGTTAATGTAGACTCCTTTGAATTTTTCATGGCCGTTGTGATCGAATTCATATCAACAAGTTCTGAGCATAATAAAAACAGGATGAAGTGGCAAAATTGAGTTTCTTAGCCAGTAAATCAGTGAGCCAGACTGGGACTTCGGGCCTTTAGCTAGAAATCGTAAAATCGTTACTTACAAAGACTCAGGCAATGGTGGTTTGAGATTTCTGTTCCCTACTTGGCAGAAAGTTATTTAACCTCACAGATTCTGAATGTCTTCATTTAATTAATGGGGACCATATAAGCACTGGCTGAATGCTTTATATAAAGATTATAGGTAATGGCCTGAAACCATAAAACTCCTAAAAGAAAACATAGGGGGTAAGCTCCTTCATATGAGTCTTAGTGATGAGTTTTTGGACTTGACCCCAAAACTAAAGGAAACAAAAGCAAAGATAAGCAAGTTTTCACTTCATCAAAGGGAAAAGCTCAGGCACAGCAAAGGAAACCATCAACAAAATGTAAAGGTAACCTACTGAATGGGAGAAAACACTTGAAAATCATGTAGCTGATAAATGGTTAATATCCAAAATATATAAAGAACTCATACAACTGAATGACAAAAAATCCTCTCAGGTTTTAAATTAAACAGGCAATTAAAAATGAATGGAGAAATTGAACATTTTTCCAAAGAAAATATACAGATGGCCAACAGGTACATGAAAAGATGTTTGACATCACCAGTCCTCAGGGAAATGCAAAAATGAAAGCAGAAACAACCCCAACCCACAATGAGCTATCACATCACACCTGTTAGAATGGTTATTACCAAAAAGACAAGAAATAACAAACATGGCCAAAGTTATGGAGAAATGGGAACATTTGTGCACTATTGATGGGCATTTAAATTGGTACAACTACTATGAAAAACAGTTTGAAAATTCTTCAAAAACTTAAAAAAAAGAACCATCATATAATCCAGCAATTCTACTCCTGGGTATTTACCTAAAGAAAATGAAATCACTGGGGTGCCTGGTGGCCCAGTTGGTTAAGCATCCAACTCTCGATTTCTGCTCAAGTCATGATCACACAGCTCGTGAGTACGGATAGTGCAGAGCCTGCTTGGGATTCTTGCTCTGCCTTCCTTTCTCTCTGTCCCTCCCCTGCTTGTTCTCTTTCTTTCAAAATAAATAAATAAACTTTAAAAAAAGAAAATGAAAACATTAACTTGAAAATATATCTGCAACCCCATGTTCATTGCAGCATTTACAATAGCCAAGATACAGAAACAACCTAAATGTCCATCGCAGAATTAATGGATAAAACAAGATATGATAAAATTATGCATATATATATATACATATATATATATGTAATTCAGCTCTTAAAGAAAAGAAATTCTGCCATTTGCAACAACAGGAATGAATCTTGAAGGGATTATGCTAAGTGAAAAAAGTCAGAGGCAAATACCACATGATGTCATTTATATGTGAAATCCCCCAAAACAAAACAAACAAACAAACAAACTATAGATATAGAAAACAGATTGGTGGTTGTCAGAAGCTGAGGTGGAAGATGAACAAAATGGGTGAAGGAGGCCAAATGCACAAACTTACAGTTATAAAATAAATAAATCAGAGAGATATAAGGTACCCCATAGTGATATAGTTAATGATACTACATTACATATTTGAAAGCTGCTAAGATAGGAGATCTTTTTAAATTTTTTTAACATTTATTTATTGTTAGAGAGAGACAGAGCGTGAGCAGGGGAAGGAAAGAGAGAGGGGGAGTCACAGAATCTGAAGCAGGCTCCAGCAACTCAGCTGTTAGCACAGAGCCTGATGTGGGGCTTGAACCTACAAACCGTGAGATCATGACCTGAGCTGAAGTCAGATGCTCAATTAACTGAGCCACCCAAGCACCCTAAAGATAGTAGATCTTAATGGTTCTTGCTGCATGGAGAAAAATTCTATGACTATGTATGGTATGGGATGTTAACTAGACTTATCAGAGTGATCATTTTGCAACATACACAAACATCAAATCATGTTATATGCCCAAAACTAACGTAATGCTGTATATTATCAAATGTGTCTCAAGAAAAGAAATAGTTTTGTAAAAAAAAATTAGAGATATTATATGTGAACTATCTGACATAGTAAGTACATTAATATTTTAGTTGTCATAGTATTTAATCTATTAAGGAATATCTATGCTCAGAGTTCGGGCTTTCATAGCCAGCTTGTTTTTTCTTTTTTCTTTTAAAGTTTATTTATTTATCTTGAGAGAGAAAGAGAGAGAGAGTGAAAGGAAGGGAGGGACAGAGAGAGAAAATCCCAAGGAGGCTCCACACTGTCAGTACAGAGCCCTCCATGGGGCTTGATCTCACCAACCATGAAATCATGACCTGAGGCAAAATCAAGAGTGGAGTGCTTAACCAACTCAGCCACCCAGGAGTCCCCACAGCCAGCCTTTTTTTGACAACTCTTCGCCTAGAGCCCAAGTGTGACACTGTACCTTCCCCTTTCCTAATGGTGTCAGCCTGGGTCTTAACATCAGCAGCAATGGCCACAGAAACTTAAATCCCAAAATATGGAACTGTTTGTTCATGGCTTCCTAACCCATCTATTGGACAGTCCTTTGGGGATGTTGATATCATTGTATTTCAGCAGAGGAATAAAGTGGTGTGGGAGCACTGTGGGCAGAAAGCAGTACAAGAACAGGGAAGCCATGCTTTCTTCTCCGAATTGTCACTGGTTTCTCAAAGCTGGCCTCGCACAGTCTGGAAGCTAAGGAACTTCAGTTAAGAACAGTTTGGATTGAATAAAATACTTCTTTCTTCGATAAGCATCTCCTGGACCTGGGCTTGAGTAGGTCATTATGTAGTAAGCTGTAGCTCTTTGAAGACTGAAAGTTACTTGCCAAAGACTTAGGCTGAACCAAGCAGGGAGTGTCAGTAGGGGAGGGGGGGAAATGGGGATAGTTTTATGAGCTAATTGTGGACAAGGTGGTTCACTGCCTATTTTATTGTATCCATCCCCCTAGACCGTACAACCAATTTATCAGATGTGTCCATATTCTGGAGACCATTGCTATTAACAAACAAGGTGGGAGTGAAGATTGATTAGCCTTGTAAGTTTTCTTTTAATAGTATTAATTTATCTAACTTTGTTCATGTTCATGCCACCATTTCTATTCCCGTGGTCACTGATTTATTTTAGGCTGTCTTCACCTTGTGCCTGAACCAGAACAATTGCATTGTAACAGATTTTCTTGTTTCTGTCCCAGGCTGCGCTTTGCACTACTTCCAGATTTAGCCTCCCTAGACTAGCAGTTTGCAACGATCCTCTCCTCGGTCACAAAATTAATGGATTCCTTCAAAATGAATTCTCAACTCCCTGGCACTCAAGATCAGCAAATAATTTTCTACCAATGTATCTCTACAATTTTAATCTAGATACATCCTTAAAAATAAGGTTCTGGAGCATGTAGGGGGCTCAGTCCGTTGAACATCCAACTCTTGATTTCAGCTCAAGTCATGCATGATCTCATGGTTTGTGAGATTGGGCTCCAAGTCAGGCTGTGGGCTGATAGTATGGAGCTTGGTTGGGATTCTCTCTCTTCCTCTCTCTGCCCCTCTCTTGCTTGCATTCTCTCTCTCTCTCTCAATAAATAAATAAACTTAAAAAAATAATGCTTAAAGCTGCACTATGACATTTGGGACATTTATATATATATATACAGTATACACAGAAGATGGCAGATGACAAGAAAAAATTAAAATTTATCTTTGAAAGTGTACAAAGTGTTAAGTGACACCAAGGATGTCATATACTATGTCTCATATATATGATATTTGCATATAAGCACAAATATATCTGAATACATTATATATGTATATATATGATTATGTTGACACTATTTTTATATCCATCACCCCTATGGATATATACATATAAGAGGTGTATGTGTATCTGTGTGTCATAGAAATGAATCATAGTTGCTTTTGATTTCATCTGCCTAGTTCTTTTCCCCACTTTCTTGAATGAGAGGCCCTACGTTCTGACCACAAATATATGGGCAAGTAAGTGAGACTAGTGAATTGAAGTCTTTATTTCACGACTTGGCTTTCATTAAACATACTTGGAATAATCATCAGTCTGGGTTGGAGCAATCTGCCATGACAGCTTGGAAAATTAAAAGAGAGGAGCTAGAGACTGGGGCGTTGGTTGTCCTTTGTCTGCAACTCAAGGTCTATGAGCCTCAATGACTGGACTTTCCTCAGTTCCTTGCTTTTGGAATACCTGGCTCTTTTAACTGTTAGTTTAATATGCTAAGCATCTCCACTAATCCTTCAATAAATTCTTTTTTGGCCCCCCCCAAAACAATAAGGTTCTATTGATCAACCTTTAAACATATTTTGCTTTGCCTTTCTACCATTTTCTTCTTTTGAAATAATCCATTTCCTCATCTCTGTACTTTCTCTAGCTATTATAGGTATTCTTTCAATGAAGCTTTCCATATCTCTCAAGCTCTAAATCTATCCCTTCTTCCCCGCCCAAGCCTATTTTTTTTTTGCCAGTTGCACTCATTTGGCATTACACTATGCATTTGTGTATGATTGAACATGTTTGTTTAATGACCATTATCTTTCTTCCCTCAAACAAATGATAAAGCTTTTGTGATTTCTTTCCCTCCTGAGCACCAAACTCAGTGTCCTGTATATTTCATGGGTTTTATAAATACTACTTTGCAGTGCATTTTAATCCGATTATTATTATTAGCTTGTCAATATTGATGCAAATGAGCCCAATTTGTATGTTATAAAAGGAAAACAAAGCCATTCCATAATCCAGCTATGTTGTCTTACAATCAGAGATGGCATTGAAGACAAACAGCAATTTGGACTGAATGGGCACCAGCAATGAGAGTAACACCGCCTGCCATCCAGAGGCTCTGTTGCAAGGGTAACTTCTGGATCCATACAGCTTTTCCTGCCACTCCACTCTGTGGAGCACTTGACATGGGTTGAGCTTGTGTGATTGAACCAAGTACAGCCCCAAGATAACCCAGATTTGGTCTATCATTTTTCTTTTTAACTTGAGAGAGGTGCGAGGCACTAAAGCAGGCTCCAGGCTCGGGACAGAGCCTGATTCAGGGCTTGATCCCACGACCCTGAGATCATGATCTGAGCCCAAATCAACAGCTGAGTTCTCAGCCAACTGAGCCACCCAGGTGCCCTTTGTCCATCAGGTTTTGGTCTGAATATATCCTCAATTCTGAACCAAATCTTAAATTATTTGGGGGGAGAAGATCTATGGAGGGTGTTTTCTGTGGACTTCTATGATAGTTTGTATATTTTTCATGTTTTCTAATTAGAAAATTAATTGAGGCATATTCAGTGCAGAAAATCTGTAACCCAAAATTCTAAGAGACAATCCTTTTATATAATCACTCATCATCCATTGACTAAGAGGAAATGATTGCACAAACATTTTGATGTTTGCCTTTCCAGTTTTACACATATTGGAATAATTCTTGCAGACTATTTGCCTTAATTCGGCAACATGGGAATCTTTTTCTCAAATAAATATGTATTCTTAAATAATGTTGACTTTTAACACAGGTTTGAATGGCACGGGTCCACATACATGTGGATTTTGATAAATACAGTACAGCCCTGTAATGTATTTTATTGTATATATTTTAAATAACATCTTCTTTTCTCTACCCTACTTTACTGTAAGAATATAGTACATAGAACGTACACAACATGAATTAATTGACTGCTTACATTATCGGTAAGGCTTCCAGTTAACAGTAGGCTGTCAAGTTTGGGGTGGGGGGTCAGAAGTCATCCATGAATTTTCGACTGTGTGGGGGAAGGTGTCTAAGCCCCTAACTGCCCAGTTGTTCATTCTAGGGTCAATTATACTTTTGAATGGCTGCAGGGATCATATTTACTTGAGCCTCTATTTGTGGTCATTTAGGGTATATTTAAGCTGCATACCTGTTGAGGATAGAGTAAGAATTGGAGCAAGTGGTAGGGTGAACGAAATTTCCTTGCCTTTTTTAGCTCTCCATTATTGCCAGGGTCTACACAGGCGTATGCACTTAGTGTTTTTCTGTGTCTCACCACGGGATTATAAAACTTTGTAAGGTGAAGAAAATATGCCTTTTCTTCCTGAGGCTCAGGATAAATTACTATAAATTGCTTTGGACAAGTTTAAACAAGTTCCAGGAGCTTTTCTCAATTTTGGGGAGTTCCTAAGTATTTTATTTTTTTTCTTATGCTTTTTAAACTATATAATAGTATCCTCACAACCCTTACTCTTCAGGGCTCTGTTTTTTTATAATTTTTAATGCCTATTTATTTTTGAGAGAGAGAAAGACAGAGAGCGATAGAGTGCGTGTCGGGGAGGGACAGAGAAAGAGGGAGACACAGAGTCCAAACCAGGCTCCAGGCTCTGCGCTGTCAGCACAGAGCCCTACGAGGGGCTCAAACCCATGAGCCATGGAATCATGACCTGAGCCGAAGTCAGATGCTCAACTGACTGAGCCACCTAGGCCCTCATGGGGCTCTGCTTTTATAGAATATATTTTTCCTGTTTCAAATATCAGAAGCTAGAGCATTTAAGGATTATAGCCAGCCAGGGCTCTCCACGTAGGACTCAAAAGACTGGCTTTAAAGTTCTAATATAACTTTGTTAGCTTTCACACACTCTATGAAAATGTATTCTCAAGAGAGAATTCTAAAATCTCTCTAACGTAGAGTCACCAGATAAAATATAAGATGCTCAATTAAATTCAAATTTCAGAAAAATGGCAAGTAATGTTTAGTGCGAATATGGCTCTCATAAGTTGGAACATCCTTATATGAGAATGTCATTTGTTCTTTCTCTGAAAATCAAATTTAACTGAGCATCCTATATTTTTATTTGCTAAATCTGGCAAATCGACCCACATACTTATGATTAAGCAAGTGGAAACTCCAAATGAAGAATATGACCTAATATGTTCCAAGGACTGTGTTAAATACAGTTTGATTTAATCCTTATAACAGTGCTATAAGTATAATCATTCCCATTTAAAGGGAGGGACCTCAGAAAGCTTGAGAATCTTATCCCAAATCTCACGGCTAGTGTGTGGCAGGAGCTGTGAGTTAAAGATAGATCACAAAATCCACTGTCATTTCAATTTAAGGCGATTAAAATGTGTCAGGATCACTCAGTGACCATCTCCGCGCCCTGGTGTGAGCAAATACCTAGAAATCTGACTTCAGGTGAGGTTCATAGAGTAATTATAGTGCTTGGTATTAGAGGTGGATATAAGCATCATTATCCCAACCAAACAACCGTCTTAATTCCCAGGCTCTGATAAGTCTACTATTTCACAGTATATCTGAACACAGGCATTATCATTTCTCCCAGCAACAAGATGAAGTCTCAGGACTAATGGAGGTAGGGCGGGGGGCCGATGCCACCGAGGAATCATTCAAGAAGGTGGACAGCCCACTTATGTGACCCTAGAAAAGTTGTGGAGGCCACTGCACAGTACTTAGTTGCAATGACATCCAGTTTATTGGGTCTTTCCTGGCACTCCTCTCAACCAGAGAGGCAAAGTTTTGTTGTGTTGTGTTGTGTTGTGTTTCATCCCCCGCACCTCATCAATGGGTCTATTTGGAGAGAAGAATCTACTACCTTTTCCAAAGGTTGTCAGATTGGCTCGGATTCAAGTCTGTCTTCTCCCTCTTAGTGGAAAAAACATCCTTCTTTGTTAATCCAAGATCCCAAACTATTTGATCAAAAAGAAGGTACTTGGGTGGCTCAGTAGGTTAAGCAACTGATTTTCACTCAGGTCATGATCTCACAGTTCATGGGTTCAAGTCCCACGGCAGGCTCTGTGCTGATGGCTCAGAGCCTAGAACCTGCTTTGGTTTCTGTCTCTTTCTCTCTCTCTCTGCTTCTCCTTCACTTGTGCTCTGTCTCTCTCTGTCTCTCAAAAACTGAATAAACAAAAAAATTTTAAAAAATAAACATTAAAGAAACCAAAAAGAAGATAATTCAAATATCTGCTAGTTGAACTACCTTCCAGCAGTGTTTTACACATTAAGTGGTACTATGGCTAAAGCAACCCCAAATTGTGTGTCATCTTCACTCCTCACCACCCCTGTCACCACTGTCCCCTGCAGCCACCCTAAGCATGCCACATGGGGGGTATACCAAGGTGACATCAAATGTTATTCATACCAATTAGCCACAAAAATGAGTAAATAAAGTTCCCATTATTTCAGCTCCCTTGTTTGCGGTATTATTTTCATGGCAGCTCAAGGACACCCTACAACCATTGAATGTAATATCAGATTGACCTCAGCATGCAAATGTGTCCTAGTAGTGGGCGCTTCAAGGTATTTGAACTGAGAGTCACTTGAAAAGTATCTCTCAAGAACCTCTGTCACTCTTTAGTTCATGGGAGGTTCCCTGGTATAATGGAAAGGAGACTAGAACCCTTGCCTTGGCCCCAATTACATGGATCTTACTTCTGCACCTGTAAAATAAAGGGACAGATTGCTTGAATCTGATGATCTATAGAAGCAAGGAATTCTATGAGACACAAAGAAATTCTCAGAGCTAAATGTGGATGTATTACCCGGCATTCCCCACAGAACCTGTAGCCAAGGCTTACGTGTGAATTCTCTATTAGGGAGATGGTCAGTGGGTAGCAAAGAGGGCAGCAAAGAGGGGGGCCAAGCTGAGGATGGGGGACATGACAACCAGTAAGTGCTCAGAGAAGCTCTCTAATGGAGTGAGTCTTGAACAGTGTGTCTGGGGGAAGAAAGAGGGAAAATCCATAGACTCACTACTCCTTCTCTTGAGCAAAACTTGACCCTTTGGAGCATTCCACCCTGCCACATCTGAGCTTCAGATGCAGCTAAGCAGAATGGGGTCCCAGGATGCCCCAAACGTTGTGTCAAAGGGGCACCCCCAGCTGAGGGGACTACAGGAACGAGGTAAGCATCAGTCAAGGGGGAATGAGCTTGTGTCTGTGAGAAGTAGGTTGAGGCCCATCAAAGCCGGGAACAAGGGATGGGTGGGACAGCCAAGAATGTTGAACAGGCACAAAGGACATTTCTGATAGTGTGGTTCCTGGTAAACCTAGAGCCTTATGAGAATTCAGTCATAGCTGCTACTATGAAGAAGAATAATTTTAAAAAATCACCACCATCACCATTTATTGATGGTTTACCGTGGACCAGGAACTGTGTCATGTCCTCAAGGACCAATTCTTTTGTTGTTTTTTCCCCCTAATACTTTTATAAACTACATTACACATGAATTCCCAAAAGTAAACTGAAATAAAAAAGTAGACACTCAACATACATGCTCATTGAAAAAAAAAATTATTTGATTCAACCAGTGTAAAACTTTGTGGTCAAATTGTCATGTAAATTTCTGAACACTCTCAATGTTTGTATTCATTTCATCATGGTCTGCTGAGGGGCAGGCTGTAGATTCAATGGGGACGTACCCTGCTCCCTAGGCAATACTTCATTTGATTTCTCATCAACCTTCAGGGCAAAGTGCTGTGAGTATCCCCATTTCACGGGAGAGACAGCTGAGGCTCAGCTCTCACAGCCTGCTGGGGGCGAAGCCGCATCAGTCTGACTCCTAATGTCGCATTTGTGAATCACTTTCTCTAGAGGATGGTTTCTACTTTGGAGATTAAGTTAATTAAGTTCCTTAATCGAAGTTGTTCTATGATTTTTAACTTTTATTATTAGTTAACTAAAGTTTGAACCTGTGTGCATGTATATAAATGTGTGTGTGTATACGATGTATGTATACATATATATAATGTGTATATAATATATATTACATAAAAATAATTTTTATATACATTATTAAATACATCAAATAATTTATTTAAATGAATGTACTTTGAATGTCTACCTTTTATTTCAGTTTATTTTTAGGAATTTATTTTATTGTGGTTTACCAAAGTATTGGGGGAAAAAATAATAGAATTGGTCCTTGATCACAGTTTGTGGTGTGTAGATGTGTATCTCTATCTGTCATCTCTATCTCTATCTCTGTCTATCTGTCTATCTATCTATCTATCTATCTATCTATCTATCTATCTATCATCTATCTATCTATCTATCTATCTCCCCTCTCACATTCATATTTTGTTTGGAATATTAAGAATGCACATTTGGTCCCCTATGGCCCAGCAATAGCACTGCTAGGGATTTACCCAAAGGATACAGAAATGTTGACACATAGGGGCACATGTACCCCAATGTTCATAGCGGCACTTTCTACAATAGCTAAATCACGGAAAGAGCCAAAATGTCCATCACCTGATGAATGGATCAGGAAGATGTGAAATATATATACAATGGTGTATTACATGGCAATGAGAAAGAATGAAATCTGGCCATTTGTAGGAAAGTGTATGGACCTCGAGGGTGTCATGCTAAGCGAAATAAGTCAGGCAGAGGAGGACAGATACCGTTTGTTTGCACTCATAGGTCTAACAGGAGAACAGGAGAAACCTAACAGAGGACCATGGGGAGGGGAAGAAGGAGAGAGAGTTGGGGAGAGAGAGGGACACAAAACCTGAGAGACTACTGAATACTGAAAACGAACCAAGGGTTGAAGGGGGAGGGGGAAGGCGGTGGTGGTAATGGAGGAGGGCACTTGTGGGGAGGAGCACTGGGTGTTATATGGAAACCAATTTGACAATAAACTATTAAAAAAATAAAGGAAAAAAAAAAGAATGCACATTTGGTACTTTGCTCTTTATTTGCCTAATAAATAATACTTTGGAACTCAAGCAATTGTTTCAGCTGCTAAGCATTCTCTCTCATACCAAATGGGAGTTCTGATCCTCCTACATCCTGGGCTGGCCTCCATTTATTTTCACAGGGCATTAGCAACCATTGTCACCACTAATTGCTATTTACTAGGAAATCACACGAGGCCTTGTAATCAGAGATACTTGACAGAGCTTACTCTTCGCTAGAGGCAGGAGGCAGAAACATGAATTAGCTGCTTTTGGTGCTCGTGAAGATGCTCGCAGTCCTTGCCTCCCTCCCAAGAACACTGCCAATGCAGAACGCCCCCAAATCCTAATCTATTAGCTCTAAGTAATATTACAAAGCCAATATGCACACAAATGATAGGGTGCGGTTAATACCTCCTGGCATTGATGTCAAGAGCCTGTGTAGCTGCATGAAAACAAAGGATTAACCACTTCTCATTTGAAAATCTCCTTCCCTCACTCCTGCTAACTTTCACCCGTAGAAAAATGAGGAGATTTGGAATGAGGCTGTATGAGTCCCTGGAGGGAGATCTATACCCTCAAGAAAGCCTGGACACATAAGGTTCCGTCAGTGCTATTGTTCATTTCTGTTTGTTGGTGGGTTTTGTTTTGACCATGGTTCAGGAGGACTCCAAGCCTCTGACCTTTTCAAACTGCACAAGGTTATCTTGCACTTTTGAACATATAAAACACATTTATTGTGGAGTTGTCATCTATTTAGCAGAATCATTTAGTTTTTCCACCCTATTGACGTGTAAGTGACAAGGGCAAGAGAGAATTGTGTGTATTTAGTACGACTTGGGGTTTTGATCTAGGTATACCCTGTGAAGTGATTACCAAGATCCAGCTAATTAACATACCTATCACCTCAGTTCCTTTTTTTCTCCATGTGGTAAGAACGCTTAAGATCTACCCTCTTAGAAATTTCTAGTGTATAATACAGTATGAACTGTAGTCTTATTGCTGTCTATTAGGTCTCCAGACCTCTTTCATCTTGCATAAGTGAAACTTTGTACCCCCCTGACCACTATTCTTCTATTTGCCCACCCCCTGCCCCTGGTAATGCTTCTGTGCAGTCAACTATTTGAGAAACCGTCTATAAACGGGATCATGTGGTCCTTGTCTCTCCGTGTCTGGCTTCATTTCACTTAACAAACCCCCCCCCCTGTCCATTCATGTTTTCACAAAGTTAGGATTTCCTTCTTTTCTGAGGCTAAATAATACTCATCGTGAATATATACCAGATTTTCTTTATGCTTAGTTTTTCTAAACACCTGGATTACTCTTTTGAGGAGTAAAGAAGAGGATCAGACTCAATATAGGGAAATAAAGATTTTGGAATCAAATGCAAAAGGCATCTTTCTGGCTGTTTGTCAGGGCTGTGAGGTCACTCATAAGAGCATGCATGAGGCACATTCAGGTAAACATCTACAACCTCTGTCTTCCATGACAATCCTCATGGCAACCTAAGCTGACAGAGGACGTGTATGGTCATGCACATGCGAAGGGCTTTGCATGAATTATCACCCCTGAGACCATACATGGGCTCTGAGACGCCTCTGAAACATAACCAGGGATGTAATAACCAAGCCCATTTCTGGCTGAGCAGGTTATACGTAATATAAGCATTAGGAAATTGGAAAAATGTCTTTATTTAGTTCCAGGGGAAGTGTAAAATGAGCAGGATTATGGTCTCTGGAGCCAGACTACATGGGATTCAATCCCAGCTCTGGTAATTACTAACTGAGTGACCTGTGAACTTGGGCAAGTTATTTAAAGTGTGCCTTCCTTTCCACGTCTATAAAATGGAGAAGTGAATGACTTCGAGGATAAAATGAGTTAAGAGATGTAAAGGGCTTAGAACAATGCTTAGCTCATTGTCATTATAGAATACACGTTAGCTACTAGCCACCAGTCAGTTTTAGCAGTGAACCCTAGACCAGATAGGGACTCTTGAGTTCATGTTACATTCTCCTTATGTTGCTGCAATAATCGCTACTTGGTCATTATTATTTTATTTCAAACTTTGTAATGATTATTTATTTGAGAGAGAGAGAGAGAGAGAGAATGAGCAGGGGAGAGGCAGAATGAGCAGGGGAGAGGCAGAATGAGCAGGGGAGAGGCAGAGAGAGAGAGAGGGAGACACAGAATCTGAAGGAGGCTCCAGGCTCTGAGCTGTCAGCACAGAGCCCGACGCGGGGCTCAAACTCACGAACCACAAGATCATGACCTGAGCTAAAGTTGAATGCTTAACTAACTGAGCCATCCAGGTGTCCTGATCACTATTATTTTCAAATAACTGCTGTAATCCATTTGTTAATATTTATGTTAATAACAAAGTATGCTCATTTTATATATTTTCTTTATTGGTGGTATTTTAGGATATGATTTGTGATTTGCATCAGAAAGATTGGGTCTGTAGTTTTCTTAGTGTGTGAGTTTACTCTTTCTGGCTGTGTTTGTAAAAATGAAATTTCATTTCATAGAAGTGTTTGGAAATTTTCTTCCTCACCAATACCTATAGAATAGTTTAAATAACATTGTAATTATTGGTTGTTTAAAGGTCGGTATAATTTTCCTGGTGATTTTTTCCCCCAAAATGGTTCTTCAGCAACTTTTTCTGTGTCTCCTTTGGAAACTGAAATACTTATGCTTTACTAATTTTACTAAAAGTTTTCCATATCGTGATGATTTTCAAATCTACTTGCATAAAGTTTAGTTGCATCACTTCTCTGATTCTCTTAATTTCTCCTCCTCCTTTTGTTACTTACCCTGATTTTGCTTTTATCCAGTGTACTTCCATTTTCTTTCTTTTTGTCCTTGTTCATTAGTGGATCATTAACTAAAGTCAGCTCGTGGATTACTAGTTTTATTTATTTTTAAAACTGAATTCTAACAATTTCCATTGGTCCTTTCTGCTTTCCTGAAGTTCATTTTGTTGTCTTTTCTAGCTTCTTGCTTCAGACGTTGTCTTTCATATTTAGTGATAAAATAGCAAAGTATATGCATTTTCTCTGAGCATTAGTTGTCTCTCACATGTTCTTTGATTTTTATGTTTTGGATAGGCTGAGATTCAGCACTGTACATTTTCTTGGTACCAAGAATTCATTAAGGTATCACTTAAAAATTTCCAAGATGGCAGAGCATTCATTTCCTGATTGTATTTAATGGCTTTATTGACATTGTAATGACATAATGCTATCTGCATATATGTTACTTGGAATTATCATGGTTTATGTAAGGTTTGATAGATGGAGGCAGAGGCGAGAAGTAAGAAAGAGACCAAGTTATGGAGCCAAGAAGGCCTTTATTGGAGTCTGCAGTTCCCAGGAGAGGTTCTGTGACTCTGGAGCGTGGAGTCAGGGAAGTCGTGCCTGGTATGGGAGAGCAAGGTGTTTTATGGGTGCAGGAGTTCCGGGTTTGAGCTCAGGTGTGCCGATAGCCAAGTAGGGGCATCTTTGGACGGTGGCAGGATTCAATTGGCTGTTCACTTCGGTGGGGAGGGGGATGCTGGAATTCCATGGTGAGGCATTCCAGTTTGCGACAGTTCAGATCAGAGAGTGGGGGTCGTCAGTCCCTGGCGGTGCCTGGAACTATTATCTGACCTGCAATAAAATGGCCGCTGGTGCTTTCCAAATGGCTCGGGTCATCCCAGGTTTGCAGGTGGGGGTTGTCACTGCAGCCAGCTCTCCACAGCAAAGTGGCCGCTCAGTTGCCTTCCCATGGCAACTCTTCCAGTTTACTTGGTAACTTTATATGTAGCCAAATTTTTTGTATGGCTGTCAGCAATATGTAGTCTGTCTTATTATACAAAATCTGATAAATATTTTTAGAATCCAGTTATGTAAATATTCTATACTTTTGTTTATTTTTGTCTACCTTGACTATTGCAGAACCACAGATACATGCAATTATCTACTATTAGTTACTTGCTGTGAGCAATAATAAATGCTAATAAACTCTCTTTCTCTTACGTGTTCTAGAAGATTTCGATAAAATGGTTTGTAGCCCAGCTATTATTTATGAACTATGGGTATTTATTTATTGTGCCTCTCACCTTCCCTTCCTTCCCTGTTTGCATTGTCAGATCATGTCCATGAGCAGGACACAAAGACACGCATTCTGTTCTTATATTCTCATATGCACCTGCTTTAATCCTCTGTTCCACTCAAATACACTGAAACATGTGGTTGCTTCCAATGTTCACTCCCCACCACCTCCCCAGTCTTTTCTTGGGTCATTACAGTTTCATTCTATTAACTTTTGTCAAGAAGGGCTCATGGGTAGGCTACCTGGGTGGCTCAGTCACTTAAGCGTCTGACTTCGGCTCAGGTCATGATCTCAATTCATGGTTTAGGTCTCCCCGCACCCCATGTTGGGCTCTGTGCTGACAACTCAGAGCCTGGAGCCTGCTTTGGATTCCATCTCCCTCTCTCTCTGCCTCATCCCTGTTCACACTCTGTATCTCTCAATTATAAATAAACATTAAAAAATTAAAAAAAGAAGGGCTCATGGGTAAATATTTTCTGAGATTTCCCATGTTGAAAATTGCTCGTAAATTAGGTAAATAAAGAATGCCTGATAGGGTATAAAATCCTGGCCTTACACTTTCATTTCTTAAGGATATCGTATGTGTTGTTCCACTGTTAGCTGTCATTGAATATTGCTTGGGTAAATCTGAAGTCAGTTTGATTTCTTTTTCTCTCGTAAATGACTCATTCAATCTTTTTGCCTTGTTTTCTGAAGGCATCATTACATTTATTGAGAAGACCGATGGTGTCCTTGGAGCATGTCACAGTACTAACTATTCTATTAGTATTAGCTCTTCACTCTTTTTTTTAAACTTTTTAAAAATGTTTTTTACTTATTTTTGAGAGACAGAGAGAGACAGTGCTAGCAGGGGAGGGTCAGAAAGAGGGAGACACAGAATCTGAGAACAGGTTTCAGGCTCTGAGCTGTCAGCACAGAGCCTGACAAGGGGCTCGAACCCACGAACCATGAGATCATGACCTGAGCCAAAGTCGGATGCTTAACTGACTGAGCCACCCAGGTGCCCCATAGCTCTTCACTCTTTTCTGGTATATTGTGAGTCTTTTCAATACTGTAGGTTCATAGCCTTAATGTGTCAGAAAGATTTTTTTGAATTATATACTTATATATCTGTTTCCTTCATGACTGGGCTTTTTTCTTCCAGGGCTCAAATGATATGCATGTTAGATATCCTATGTCTGTATTGTATAGTCTGTTATTCTTTTTCTAAACATTTATTCTGCTTTTTTATGTTTGATTTCTCATTTCTATCTTCTTCATCCTTACTGTGACTTCTTCTGCATTTCAGCTATTTTGTATGCCTTTCTATTTGTCCTGATTTCTGTAATGGTTTCATTTTCCATTTATTTTTTTTCTGATATTTTTTAGTCTAAGTTGCATATCCTTCGGTTACATGTTAATCATTTGTACTCTGAATTCTTTGATTTTGGCTTCATGGCTCTTCATAGAAAGATTGTAATTCTTTTTTTCTTTTTAGTTTTTTTTTTAAGTTTATTTATTGGGGTGCCTGAGTGGCTCAGCTGGTTAAGCATCTGACTTTGATTCAGGTCATGATCTCACAGTTCATGGGTTTGAGCCCCACACTGGGCTCTGTGCTGACAGATCAGAGCCTGGAGCCTGCTTCAGATTCTGTGTCTCCCTCTTTCATTCTGTCCCTTCCTTGCTCATGTTCTGTCTCTCTCTCAAAAATAAAATAAAAACATTTTAAAATTTTGTTTAAAGTCTATTTAGTTTAAGAGAGACAGACAGAGAGAGAGAGAGAGAGAGAGAGAGAGAGAGAGAGAGAACCAAGCAGGCTCTACACTGACGGCATGGAGCCTGATGTGGGTTTCCAAACCTATGGACCATGAGATCATGACCTGAACTGAAACCAAGAGTCAGACACTTAACCAGACACTTAACTGACTGAACCATCCAGGCACACAAAAGGATGTAATTCTTGAAGATGTAAAACTCAAATGTATTTGATTATAATTGGTATCTATTCTGTGACATATTTGTGGGTGTGTGCACATGCACACATGAACCTGTGGTTTTAGTCTCTCATTATGGTTTCTCTTTCTCTTCTTTTGATTTCCATTTACATCTTTGTATCAGTGTTGTGTTAGCTCCTTGGATTATTCATCACGGAATACATTGTATTTTGTGGGCAAGATAATTGTAAGGTTTCCTTATAGGAAGGAACAAAGATACTGTTCTGGTGTAGTTGGTTTTCATAATCCAAAGACTCTCTTTTTTGAATTATGAACTTCTAGAAAGTTCGACTAATCTACTTTTCTGAGTCCATCACTCCATTGCTTCGGCTTCTTTTGGACCAAATGGAGCCCACAAAAGATTTTTCACCAGTCCACCCAGGTCTTACCCATAATATTGCAAACAAACGATCCAGGTTCTGTGCTTCTTTTAGGAGGCATGTTTGTGCTGCTACTTTCTGAGAGCAATCAATACCAAAGATTCTTAGTGCTGAAATCTCTCCCATTACTTTGTTATTCTGCTATTCTGGTATGTCTTCTGCTCAATGCCAGCTGCTTTTCACAATCCCTAGAAATATTTTGAAGTCTAGGAATTATATTTGTTTCCAGTTCTACTGAACACAGTGTGCAAGAGTTTTGTTTGTTTTTCTTGAGGGAGGCTGTCTTTCAGATGATTTCCAGGAGGAGAAGGAAAAGTTCTCACTAGAAAGGAAGTCCATAATTCTAGTTTCTTGTGCTCCAGATTTGAACAATATTCAAACTGTTGACGAGTTAATAGTTGACATTCCATAAATGTTTGGGGAGTAGCTGAATATGGATGAATAGGTTAGTGTAAGCCAAAGAATCACTAAATTAGACAATGTTTGTAATGTCTGTAATTTATGAAGTTTTCCTAATTATTATAAATATAAACATTTCTTGAAAGTATATTTGAATATAAAATGTATCGAATCCTGGGGCACCTGGGTGACTCAGTCAGTTAAGCATCTGACTTCAGCTCAGGCCATGATTTCACAAAGCCCAGCATCGAGCTCTGTGCTGACAGGTCGGAGCCTGGAGCCTGCTGCGGATTCTGTGTCTCCCTCTCTCTCTGCCCCTCCCTTGTTTGTGCTCTATCTCTCTCTCAAAAATAAATATTTAAAAAATTTTTAAGAATTATTGAATTCTCAGTGACACTACATTTTAAAAATCCCTTCCTGAGGCTTTTGAGTGGCTCAGTCAGGTAAGCATCTAACTTCAGCTCAGGTCATGATCTCAGGTTTTATGAGTTTGAGCCCTGCATCAGACTTTGTGCTGACAGCTTGGAGCCTGGAGCCTGCTTCGGATTCTGTGTCTTCCTCTCTCTCTGCCCCTCCCCCACTCACACTCTGTCTCTCTCTCTCAAAAATAAATAAACATTTTTAAAAATCCCTTCTTGAATTTCTTAGAAGTGCATAAATAAGGTCTTTTCTAGATAGTATCATATGTATGTTTTTCATATTCTAGTATTGTTGAAACAAAATGAAGGATCTTAATTTCAACCAAAATAATCCAAAATTTTATTAGCTCAGCAATTAGTCACTGAAATACAAAGCCAGGAAAATAGGGCTACTTTGTGAGTTCTGAATGTGTATATGATTTAATGGTTGTTTTCTTGCCATCACATTTTTTTCTATAAAAAATGTGTTGGAAGATTAAGTGCAAATAGTTTATTGCTCAATGCTAACTTTAACATGTTGTTAATTAGCACAAATAGTCCAAGAAGTGAGATCAGGACGACCTCTTCATTGTATCTGAAAGGTTCTTTGAGATAGAGACAAAGCCCAGGTGTCTATCCTGGTAACTACCACCCAGGTATCTATCTTAGTAACAACAAAATACTTTGGATAAAATTCCAAGAAGACTAAAGAACCACTTCCTTCTTACTACTTTTTTTTAACGTTTATTTATTTTTTGAGAGAGAGACAGACAGAGACTGAGCATGAGCTGGAGATGGGCAGAGGGAGAGGGAGACACAGAATCTGAAGCAGGCTCCAGGCTCTGAGCTGTCGGCACAGAGCCCCCATGGAGGGCTGGAACTCATGAACTGTGAGATCATGGCCTGAGCCAAAGTCAGATGCTTAACTGACTGAGCCACCCAGGTGCCCCCCTTCTTACTACTTTTAATAACATCCACAATAATAGTTTAGGAATTAAGTTAGTTATCTACCGCAACATAACAAAAAAATTACTTCAAAACATAGCAGCTTATGGTCACACATACTTATTGTCTTGTATGGTTTCTGGATGGAAAATCTAGGAGCAACTGAGCAGTATTGTTCTGGTTCTCCATCCCTGGGTCTTATGAAGCTTTCATCAAGCTTCCCCTTGAGGCAGCAGGCACTTCAATGCTAGGCTGAGTTTGAAGTGAATAGAAAGCTCACTCTAGTGACTGTTGGTGGGAAGCCTCGATTCCTTCCGCTGTGAGCCCCTCTATAAGGACTGCTCACAATATGACAAGATGGTTTCTACTAGCTGAGTGAAGAGAGAGACACAGAAAGACTGAGGATATAAGCTGCAGGTTCTTTTACCACCCATTCTCAGAAGTGTAATATCATGACTTCTGCCATATTCTAATGGTCATACAGTCCACTTCTGGTAGAAGCTAGAAAGGGACAACTCAGAGTGTGAACACTAAGAGATGGAGACCATTGGGGTATCTCTTGGAAGCCTGTAACCAGAGGCATTAAACATTTTCTAAGGAGTACACCAAACATAGGGATGCATATATTATAGAACCATTTATTTAGTCCTTCAGTGAATCAGTTTTGTGATCAATAGAACATGAATTCAGCACCTACCGTGTACCCGGCTCTGTGCTACATACAAGGGATTATAAAGTAGACATGACCTTATACTTCCCTTCTGGCCATAGAGACAAGTATGGAGGACTGTAGGACATAAATGATGATATTCCAATTTACGATAAAAGAGGGTTGAGCGAAATACCACAGGGGTATTGTGGAGAGAGTGATTGGTTTTGTTTACAGAATGTGCAGCAAAGTTGAGCAACTGACATACGAGTTCACCTTGAAAGACAAGCAGGATTTGAATACAATAGAAGGAGTGATTAGGATTTCAAGAGGAGGAAACAGCATTAAGTGTGGAAGATGTTTCTTTTCCAAAGATGGGCACGAACGATGTCCCATTCCATGTGCTCTTCTGTGATGTCACCTTGACGTGTCCCCATTAAGAGTCTACTTTTGCACCTCCTTAAATCTGGGAGACCTTGGGACCGCTTTCACCAATAGATCATGATAGAAGCGTTGCCACACCACTTTCTGTCACAGTCCTTAAATAGATGGGCACTTTCTACCACCTTGCTCTTGGAATCCAGCCCCTATGTGAAAAGGGCACAGAATCCAAAGTATAAAATCCAAAGTATAAAATCTTCGGTGTTCCTTGATAAGTGCTGTTTAAGGAAAAGGTGGACACTCTCAACTCTTCTGAAGGCAGAGTGACATAATTGGACTTGTGTCTTCTTCACAGTGAAGAAAATATAAAAGGTGAGCCATAGAGAGGAGGTCTTGGAGGAAGGCAGAACTGTTTCAAGAACAACCGGTCCTACAACAGCGATGAATGCAGAAGTATGAAGAGTCACATCATGGAGAGAGCAGATGCCGTCAGGAATGTTTAATGATTAGAAATCCATCCCTTTTCCTGGAAAGATGACATTAGATAACAGTAGTAACAGATAACTGGAGAATGCCTAGCCATTATCTGAGACAGCAAATGTAAGAGGAGCAGTAGGTATGCTGGGATCAGGGTTGGTTGATGACTTTGGTTTTAGTTGTGTTGAATTTGGGTGCCTCTGGGACTTTTCATGATTGTAGTCAAGTCCTGGAAAAGCAAGTGTGCTGGTTTTTTCCCTTCCATGATTTCACCTTTCTCTCACGCTTCTTAATTACATTTAACAGGGGCACAATCCAAGAGATGTCGGTTGCTCCTGAGTCATCGCTAATAGCTCCCTACAGATTCTTACGTTATAACAGTCCTAACATCCCACCAACCCACTTTTCCCATTTGGTATTTTTATGATCTCTAATTATACACATAAGATCCAGGTAATGACTGGGTTACATTTTCTGCCAGACAAATTATGTACATAATTATAGGCACATGTTCACTGAAATATTGAAGCATCTGATGCCTCTACAGGGAAGATAATTGTCAACCTTTGCACTGTAATTAAGTCTAAATGGGAATCCTAATCATTTTCCAAATGAGCAAACAGTAAACCAGTCTTGATTGGCTGTGTCATGGCAGCAAATGGAATGGATTTGCCACACAGGTTAATTAGTCATCCATGAATGTCACAGCCCTCAGAAAAACCCACTTTAGAGCTAAGCATTAGAGCTAATTAGTAGTCTATTGTTGGAACTCTATATGATTTTTACCTGGTTTGTCTGTGGAATTCTAACTTTTTATGGTCTTTTTCCCTTTCCTTGAATATTTCTTCTCATGATGATTCATACCAAGTCATTTAAATTTCTACCCATTAATTCTAATACAGAGTGGAAGGAGAAAAGATTTGGAATGAGACAGAGCTGGGTTCAAATCTCACATGATGTCATTCTGATAATGAAAATCCGACTATTTTACTGTCAACCTCTTGGTTTCAGTAGATTGTCTATGAGCTATATGTTATTCATCTTACATTTTTATTAAAAATTTTTATCTTTTTTTTAAATTTATTTTTTGAGAGAGAGAGAGCCAGTGCGAGCAGGAGTGGGTCAGAGAGAGAGGGAGATACAGAATCTTTCTTTTTTTTAAAATAGTTTTTATTTATTTTTGAGAGACAGAGAGAAATAGCATGAGCAGGGAAGGGTCAGAGAGAGAAGGACACACAGAATCCGAAGCAGGCTCCAGGCTCTGAGCTAGCTGTCAACACAGAGCCCGACATGGGGCTTGAACCCACGAACCACAAGATCATGACCTGAGCCGGAGCTGGACAATTAACTGACTAAGCCACCCAGGCGCCCCTCATCTTACCTTTGATGCCTTCCCAAGTAGACATTAAATCCTTCCTCTAAGTTTTATAGCCTACATATCTACAGTTCAATATTTGTTTACAGCTGTTTGGGGACATGAAATTTATGTATAAGAATTGCACAAATCTTGACGGCATGTTTGCTGACTGTTGAAAATACGTATACTCGTGGGACCCAAACCCTGTCAAGACAGAACATAAAGAACACTCTAGAACATTTCCCCATGCTCCCATCAGTCAAACGTCACCCTGCCTCTCCAGAGGCAATAAGCCTTTTGATAATTCTCCCGTTAGTTCTCCCTGTCCAGAACATTCATCCAAATCCAATAATGGAGTCTATAAGTCCTTCATGTAATGCTTTCTTTTTTCTACTAAGTGGAATGTTTTTGAACTCTACCTGTGTTGCCATATCAGCACATCCTTCCTACTACAACCACCAATAAGCTGTGACATTCTGTCACTTAATATCATAGAAATCTATTTTGCATTCCTGTCAGAGTGCACATTGTATTCCTGTTTCAAAGTCGGCTTTCCTGGATGTGGGGAACTTGGTGACTTTGGGATCCTCTCATCTGGCTTTCACCTTTTCCTTTTTTTTTTTTTTTTGTTTCTTTATTTTTTTTAATGTTTGTTTAAGTGAGAGACAGGGTGAGAGTAGGGGACGGGCAGAAAGAGAGGGGGACACAGAATCCAAAGCAGGCTCCAGGGACGCATGGGTGGCTCAGAAGGTTAAGCATCTGGCTACTGGCTTCAGCTCAGGTCATGACCTCGAGGTTGGTGGGTTTGAGCCCCGCGTCAGGCTCTGTGTTGACAGCTAGCTCAGAGCCTGGAGCCTGCTTCGGATTCTGTGTCTCCCTCTCTCTCTGACCCTCCCCTGCTCGCACTGTCTCTCTCTGTCTCTCAAAAATAAAAACATTAAAAAAAAAAAAAGACAAAGCAGGCTCCAAGCTCCCAGCTGTCAGCACAGAGCCCGATGCGGGGCTCAAACCCACAAACCATGAGATCATGACCTGAGCTGAACTCAGATGCTTAATGGGCTGAACCACCCAGGCATCCCAAGCTTTCACCTTTTCTTAAGGCTTTAGTACATCTGCATCTGGCTGGTGCACAGAAAGAGAAGGCAGAAGGTGACCTTTACTGCTTAAGAACCCAGTGCCACACACCAGGTCTATGCATACGCCGTGGGTGAGGGCAAATCACAGGGCCATACGTGTATACAGAAGTGCGAAGCTCAAGTGCAGGCCCTGGGTGGGCAGCTTTGGTCTCGCACTCACTCACTCACTCTCCACCTTGGAAGGAGTGTGCATTTTTGAGAGAAAGCTAGTTATTTCTGCCACAATGTCTGACCTCAGATCCACGACCCTCCCCTCACACTGGGCTCTTTACCAGGTACCTTTCGAAGGACATCAGAAGCACAAACCCTGCACACTAGTGAGATGGTGTCCACAGAGGCTGCATCCCACACGTCCTGAGCTCAGTGTCACTCATCCTATTGCAGTGATCTTACACACTTGCCTCGCCGTGCTTCCAAGGGCTACCGGGCCACCGCAAGGGCTGTTTTATACCTTGACTTCTCCTCTTTATTCAGATCCCATCTCTGCTCATCTCTTCAAATGCCAGCTCTGAGAAATCATTCACTTAGGTTGAGGCTTTACCTGGTACCCAGAAGCTATTTTCAAGACAATTTTTTTTTTCCAAATCATTGTTAGCAAGGTTCCCACACACGTGTTGAGATTCACTATGTGTCCAGCTCTTTGCTGGAGATTTTCACCCATAGCATCAAAAGGAAAGATCAGAGTACATGAGAAGACATGCATCATTGTTGTTATTCCAGAATTAAGGTCAGGGCATTAAGTAGTGCTGTCCTGAGATGTAGAATTAAAGAGTTGACCGGAGATGTGAATCCAGAAATGTGCAGTAGTAAGATCAGAAGAGATTTTTACAGATTTTCTGCTAAATTCCTTCTTTTTACAGACCCGGAAATAGATGTGTAGAGCACTCAGGTGATCTGTCCTGGGTCTGAGAGCTGCCAAGGGGCCAGGCCAGGCCAAGTCTGAGACATCTAGATATCTATCCCCATATCACTCTATTTTTGTAAACAGTGAAATGTTGCTCTGCACACCACTGGCCCTTCACTGCGCCTCGATGGGCTCCCCGTTGGCAGTCCCTAGTCTGACAGCCTCCTGTTCGCTATCATCCATCAAGATCCTCCCGGCTTCTATGCAAACACTGGTGTCAAGCAGCCATCTCCCCGAAATGATCAAACCTGCTTAGCCTCTGCCAGAAGCCAAAGTCTCCCCAAAACCTGTTTAGCAGAGGCAACAAAAGCCTTTGACACTCTTGTTCCCAGTTCGAAATTATTCGCTGTGTCTGATAACGACCTGGGGTCATTGAAGAGGGAGGGAGGCAAATCATGAGAGACTCTTGAATATGGAAAACAAACTGAGGGCTGAAGAGGGAGGGGGAAGGGGTAGGGGGGGTGATGGTCATGGAGGAGGGCACTTGTAGGGAGGAACACTGGGTGTTATATAGAAACCAACTTGGTAATAAACTATTTAATTTAAAAAAATAATGATTCCCGCCCCCCCCCAAAAAAAGAATCAGCCTCTCCTGTTTCTTGCTTAACTTTACTTTTATTGTCACATCCATTGTGAACATGAATGTGAACATGTAAATATGAACACATCCATGTGGCCCAGCCCCGGCCACGGTGTCATATTTAACTGCTGTGAATATTTTGCCATCAAAATGTATAACGGTGATAAGCCAGTGTAAGTTAGGTGTCCCCTGTGTACTGAAAATGAAATGGAAAGATATCTCCATTGAGAAAATAAAATGTCTCTTCAAGTCAACAGGTGACATTGCTTTTGTACGTCCCTAGTTGAGGGCTTTGTGAAGACCCCAGCAGGGGGCCCTGGGGTGCACACCTGAGATACATATCCAGGTGGGAGAGAGAGAGGGAAGAGAGAGCTATCTGACTGCTGCACAACAAGGCAGTGCAATCCCTGATACAGGCAACAAAGCACTTTCGGGAGATTATACTTGCTGGACTGATATGTAATTTGTGGGAAGCCACTAATTGCAAGTTACATAACATGGCCTTAAATCCTTCCAGAAAAGTACCCTGTTTATTCAAAATGAGGCACTTAAAAGCTTCCAAACTTCCAGAAGCTCTTGCCTGGGGTGACTGGCATTCTCCTGTCCTTCTGGGAAGAGAGTCGCTTTCACTGCCTATATCGACAATTAGACTTAAGTGTTCGTGAGCGTAGTGGATACACTGGCCTATATAAAATGTAAAATAGTAAAAGCAAGAAAGTTGCTGTTTGCCAGAGAACAATCTGATCTCAGGCCACAAATGTCCATTTATGGATTACACTCACAGAGGGAAGTCTCTGCTAAAGGTCTTACAGAAAAAAATAAAAAGGTTAAAAACATCAGTTCTAATAGGAACACTGCCTACTTCTCAGAAGCCAATTAGTACATGTTTTTTGAATGATATAGTTACTATTTATTGAGAACGTACCACATATCCAGCACTTACTCATGACTCCTCATCTGGCCCCTGAGACCTTCTACATTCAGGCCAAGGCTAACCCTCACTTTTTTCTGTAGAGTCTTGCTGGGTTTGTTTGAGTTTTTCAGATTTTTATTCATGCTTCATGTCTTCCCCTCACCATCCTCCCCAGAACCTTGTCTGTCTAGCTATCTGTCCTGCATTTTCCAGCACTCAGCCAAAATCAAGGAACAGGTGAATCAAGGATTTCCTATCTTTGGAGTTGGACATTTCCCCTGACTTAGTATATTGTGACAATTTCCTTTCATGATCCAGACAATGTGGATGTCACACTATGGATTCCTGAAGCACACTCACTTTTTCTTCCATAATTCTTAGCACAATCATAATTGCTTATGGAAGCCTGCGGTAAGAGACCCAGAAGGAGTGGAAGGGCATTCTTGTCTTGCTCATGGCTACATCCTCCTCTCTTGGTTCCATGCCTGTAGATGTTTAAAAAAATATTTGTAGAATGAATATATCCTTAGTGAACTCTCACATCAGTTCATCAGGGTAGAAATTGTCCTCGATATCCACATGAGAACACTGAAGCCTAGAGAAGAAACTTTGCTAAGATCCTTAATGTAATACATGACAGAGCTGGCTTTCAACGCATGTCTACCTTACTGCAAAACCCATGCCCACAAGTCCTATACAACATTTTCTTATGTTTTGAAGGAACTAATTCTACATTCATTTAAGATCGAAATGTGAAAATAGTACAAACAAGCACAAAAGAAATTAAGCAAAATGTACTTATGTAACTTACAGCTGGTAGGCAGCAGAAATTTTGGGGTGTGCCTCCCCTGCGTTTTCTGCTTTGGAACATTATGAGCATGAGTTCAAGGACCAGCAGGTGTGGAAGACACCTCACATCTGTCTAAATGAAAACTGGGAGACAGGGAATGAAGTAAGGCCACGCTGTGTCTTCCTATCCAACCTCAGAGTTTGAAATCTACAGGAAGATACCTCACCAGTCAAGTCAGGACTGAACCAAACCACAAAAGGAGAAGGGTGTGTCACTCTGATGGGGACAGACTGTCACCGTAATCTGCCTGTAGTCTCTGTTTGATTTGGGCTATGGCAATTTCAACCAGATGTAATAAAATTAATCCATGTGGAACCACTTTGAGAGATGACCTCCTTTGACAGATGTACTACGGGTGATTTCATCAACATAGGACATCTGGTTAACTTTTATAAACGTTGAGACCAACTGAAAACCTGTGCAAAAATGTGGTAATGGCAGACATTGTAAACTCTCTGTATAGAATTCTTGTGAGCATATCAAAGGCTACATGGATTATGTGAGAGAGGCTCATCGTTTCAACTGGGTGACAGCCCCTCTGAGAGTTAAAAGTGACAAAAATCACTGAATCATCGTCTGACATCCCGCTGTGTTGTGGTTCTCATTAAAAAGAATAAATAATCTTCTATCTGGAGCCAAAGGACAAGCACGTTTGTAAGTAGGGAAGAGTGTGGCTGCTCAAGAAGTCAACTTTTCAGATTTCTAGATCAGACATGGGGCCAAAAGAAGTACAAATTCCCTTAAGTGTAACATTGCCAACTTTGATGCAATCAATTTCAAACCTCCAAATACAGTGTTACCCCAAGATATGAAAGGTTCCACCCAGCAGTAGCTTGAGAAACCAGTTGTGCAAAGAGTGGGCTCCAAGGGCATTTGTTGGACCAAAGATGAGAAGGATAGAAAAGGAAATGGGCAAAGTTGGAAGGTTGGGATACATTTATGGGCAGAGCATAAGCCATGGCCCAGAGACTAATTTATTCCCTTTTTAAGCAAACACACAAGGCACGTTTTTATAAGCCAGTTATAGGAACAGTGCTAAAACCCAGGGATGTGAAAAAAAGAATTATATAAGGGAATTAATGTATTGGTTCTCTCAATGACAATCTCTTTAGAGATTTAGAGAAAGATCTGGTTATGTAAGGAGACATTTACATTAGCATAGAGGCATTTGCATGATGCCATTGGGGCACAGTGCAGAGAGCACTACAAACCCCCAAACTGGAGAATTTCTAAAAAGAATTATGCAATAAAAGTGACACTTGAGGACTGTTATTCTGAATGCTACTTATGTAATACATTGGAATAGGCCAGTGCTGAAGGAAGGAAAATATCCAGAATGTTCTTATAGTAATCCAGGTTCCAGTTGGGTAACCTTTGAAGAAATAATATTTGGTGGCACAAAAACAGACACATAGACCAATGGAATAGAATAGAGAACCCAGAACTGGACCCACAAATGTACAGCCAACTAATTTTTGACAAAGCAGGAAAGAGTACCCAATGGAACAAAGACTGCCTTTTTAGGAGGTGGTGCTGGGAGAACTGGACAGCAACATGCAGAAGAATGAAACTAGACCACTTTCTTACACCATACACAAAAATAAACTCATAATGGGTGAAGAACCTGAGTGTGAGACAGGAAACCATCAAAACTCTTGAGGAGAAAGCAGGAAACAACCTCCTTGACCTCAACTGCAGCAATTTCCTACTCAACACATCCCCAAAGGCAAGGGAAATGAAAGGGAAAATGAACTATTGAGACCTCGTCAAGATAAAAAGCTTCTGCACTGCAAAGGAAACAATCAAGAAAACTAATAGGCAACCAAAGGAATGGGAAAAGATAGTTGCAAATGACATATCAGATAAAAGGCTAGTATCCAAAATCTACAGAACTCAACAAACTCCACACCCACAAAACAAAGAACCCAGTGAAGAAATGGGCAGAAGACATAAACAGACACTTCTCCCAAGAGGACATCCAGATGGCCTACAGGAACATGAAACAATGCTCAGTGTCACTCATCATCAGGGAAACACAAATCAAAACCACAGTGAGATATACCACCTCATGCCAGTCAGAGTGGCTAAAATGAACAAATCAAGAGAATATAGATGCTGGCAAGGGTGTGGAGAGACGGGCACCTTCCTACACTGTTGGTGGGAATGTAAACTTGTGTAGCCGCTCTGGAAAAAAGTGTGGAGGTTCCTCAAACAACTATCCATAGAACTCCCCTATGACCTAGCAATAGCATCGCTAAGGGTTTACCCAAAGGATACAGAAGTGCTGATGCATAGGAGCACATGTACCCCAATGTTCATAGCAGCACTGTCAACAATAGCCAAATCATGGAAAGAGCCTAAATGTCCATCACCTGATGAATGAATCAAGAAGGTGTGGTATATATACACAATGAAGTATTACATGGCAATGAGAAAGAATGAAATCTGGCCATTTGTAGCAAAGTGGATGGACCTCAAGGGTGTGATGCTAAGCGAAATAAGTCAGGCAGAGAAAGACAGATACCATATGTTTGCACTCATTGGTCTAACAGGAGAACAGGAGAAACCTAATGGAGGACCATGGGGAGGGGCATGGGGAAAGAGAGTTGGGGAGAGAGAGGGACGTGAAACTTGAGAGACTATTGAATACTGAAAACGAACCCGAGGGTTGAAGGGGGAGGGAGGAAAAGAGATGGTGGTGATGGAGGAGGGCACTTGTGGGGAAGTGCACTGGGTGTTATATGAAAACCAATTTGACAATAAACTATTTAAAAAAATAAAAAATAAATAAAACACATACCAGGTGAAAAAAAAAAGAAAGAAAGAATATTTGGCATTAGAAAAAGACTTTATGAGTGTTCAAGTAGAAATTTTCTTTCCAATTCATTCCTTTTCAAGGTTTACCCTCATAAGTGGTCTGTAATCATCTGGACCACAAAATACCCAGAGATATAGAGCTATAGTACTAGTTCTAGCCTTTCACTGAAGAAACGTGTGTGTGTGTGTGTGTGTGTGTGTGTGTGTGTGTGTGTGTATACAATGGAAACTGGGATATATGTATATATGTATATGTACATATATATACACACACACAATGTATGTGCATTTTTCCATATATGTGCATATGTTTTTTAAATATAATTTATTGTCGATTGGTTCCCATATAACATCCAGTGCTCATCCAACAAGTGCCCTCCTCAGTGCCCACCACCCACCCTCCTCCCCTCTCCCCCAGCCCACATCCACCCTCAGCTTTTTCTCAGCACTCAAGAACCTCTTATGGTTTGGCTCCCTCCCTCTCTGTAGCTTTTTTCCCCTTCCCCTCCCCCACGGTCTTCTGCTAAGTTTAACCTAAATTGACCAAAGCGTAATAGTATCTAATCTTTTCTACTGTGGCACTGCTTTGGGACATAACATGATAAGGGGAAGAGAGCATGGCCTAGCTACACAATGGGTCTCAATGTTGAGTGTGTATCAGCCCAATCTGGGAAAAAAAGGGTTGAAAGAAGGATTATTGGACCATACCCCCAAAGTTTCTGATTCAGCAAGTCTGGGAAGAGCCCAAGAACTTCAATTCTAATGCAAAGTTTTTTAAGAGGTGTTGATGCTTCTGGTCCAGAGTCCATACATGGAGAACCTCTGGAGACAGACTCATTCCCTATTTCTTCTTTCCTATTCTACTTCAAAGAAGCTGTCCTTCCTTGTCAGCACTTGTAACACCAAAGGTTGAGCTTTATATGGTCTAGCCCTCTGCTTAATATGTGGATTTTACTCCTTATAGGACTGAATTAGAGTTCCTTGACTTTATTTCTTGCTGAGGGGTAAATATTCGGTTGCCTGCCTTTATTGATCATTTGCCAGATGATAGCTTTGCATTCTGACAACCTAGAGGAATGAGACAGTCTTTATCCAAGATTTGTGTCTCAAAGGCTCAAAAAGAAACTTCCAGTGTTTAAAGTGCAAAAATCTTAGCACAATAGAAAATGTACTCATTATGGAAGAAAATGAAATTCAAATCTCTAGTTCACCTACATTCTCACTAAAAAGAAAGTCCTATCTGCCATCTACCTTAGAATAACCACTAAGGACTCACATAAATTTCTACATGCCCTTAATGAGGTGACCCATTTGCCAGGACCAAAGGAGCAGCCTCCCATAGGCAGGCAGTAAACTCACATAGTTGGAGAAAGCATAAGGAGACACTCACCATATTAGTTTCCGTGTATCTGCATATGAAGATCAAAATCCTAATGTGTAAATTAAAAGAAAGAAAGGAATGAGGACAATTTCCTGCATGATTAGTCGCTTAGAAAATATCAATTGAGGCTCATTTTAAGTGTGCATGGGTGTTCTCCCTCAGCACAGGTCTGCCTATATCTAGCAGACCTCATCCTGCTCACATATGGAGAAAATCAATCACTATTTCAACATATGTCTGAGGACCCCTTTGCTGCATGTGCACAGACGCAAAGCACTATGGGCATCAGGCGTATCACATCTGGCCAAGCTCTGAGGAAACAGGGAAAACACTGGGAGGACTTTGCATGAGCAAGGTCTTCACTTAGAAGAATGAGAACACAGGATGCCTGAATTATCTATTTCCAATCCAGTACTTGGCACATGTAGGAGACCATAAGTCCTTTTGAACGTGGAATTTAGTAAAGAAATAAGGAGCCAAGATTCATTGGGTTTTACTCATGAACCTATAACTCATTTTGCCTTCAAAACGTTCCCCAATTAAAAAAAAAAAAAAAGAAAAAAAGAAACAAAGGCTATGGTCTTGGCAACGTATGCATATTTCTTTTAATTTTCCAAGATAAGTCCTTAGCAAGTGTTAAGTTGTAGAAAGGTGAACACTGTGATGTCCTGTGGAGGAAATATCTTCAATAAGAGGTCATTTTCCAAGATGCTTAGTGACTCTAAACGTCTTTAGGACTAATTGTAAAACCTTGCTTTTCCAGATGGTGAATGGATGTGAACATTTTTACAAGCACTTCTTTTCCAAACATTGAAACATGTTACTTTTTTCTTGTTATACAATGTTGATGTTCCAGCCATTGAAAATAGTGCAATATGAAAATTTGCTGATCTGCGTTTTGTCAAGAGAAGAAAACAGCTTGTTTGGCACAAGTCGTTGATTTTCCAGCAATATGAGCAATAAAAGGACTAAGTTCTTTACAGAAGTTCCAAATTCAACCCCACCTGCCTGGTGCATCCAGAAAATCTTGCATACTCAGCTCAGAGTCTGGAAACATTTATAATTTGAAGTTCATAATGAACTGATGGGAAGGTGAAAATAAGATGTTGATAATTTCCACATTTTATAAGCTATAGTATAGTTACCAACTCCTAAATTACTATGAACAAAATATTTAAACTCTTGGCCTCAGTCTACCCAATTATAAAGTAGGTGAACCAAACTACCTGCTTCTTTAAATATTTTAATGGGAAGTAGTAAGGGTGATTACAATAGCTCCTCTCTGAATATTGGTGTTTTCTACACGTTAGGAATTATGCCAAGACCTCACTTGAATGAGCTTATTTTGCTCTTATTACAAGCCTAAAATATGTTCTATAATCTCTACAGATAAAGAAAATCAAGGCTTCTAAAGGATAAACAACTTTCCCAAGTCAATAAAAACAGTCATAAGGTCAAAATATGTTTAACTCTAAAACTAGTGTTCTTAAACATTTTCGTAAATGATAGACTCTCAAATTTAAAATTATTCTCCTTTATACAGGGCCAGTTATAGGACCACATGACAAACAATAAAGTAGATAGATAAAGTGAAAGTAAGAGAGAATGATAGTGCATACATACACTTCTTTATTTTGAACCCCCAAAGTCCAACCTGTTCTTTCCATGACCCAGAATAGATTCCTCCTGTGACTTTGAATAGACAGATCAATTTAATAGATTGAAGGGAAAAGAAGAAAAAGAAACTTGGTCTCTTCTAGACATAAAATGACTTCTTTTTGCAATTAATATGTCCAGTGAAATAACAGAAATTCAAACATATTTCACAGTGAAAACTTTTCCTTCCTTGAGCCAGGAACAAATCTAAGTTTTGGGTCCCAAAGTATATACATGTTGGATGGATTAGGGTCTACTTACAAAAACAGATACACAATTTCAAATATGAAATTAAGTACAAAAGTTAATAATTGATGTGACAACATGATTGCAACTACTATGCTCTAGGTCTTCCTTCCTCCAAGGAAACATCAAATAAACAACTGATAACTAATTAAAATCGCTTTATGGAACTCTGGAAACCATCAGAAATATACAACAACCAAACGAGACACCAAAACAAGTAAGAGCTATATTCAAAATAATAAGAAATCTTGTGTTATTTTTACTTTTCCTTGCCCACCTCTTGCTTCCACCTCATGGTTGAAAGAAAGTGGCCCAAATTGTACTTTTTCCCCTGTGGCTGAAAAGACAAAATAGACCTTGTCTAAAAAGTTATCATTCATCCGTGTAATGCCTGAGGGACTGGTTTTTGCCTTACCTGACTCAGAGCTCAGAAGATAATTTGGGGGCACCTGGGTGGCTCAGTCAGTTAAGTGTCTGACTTTGACTCGGGTCATGATTTCACAGTTCATGGGTTTGAGTCCTGCATCGGGCTCTGTGCTGACAGCTCAGAGCCTGGAGCTTGCTTCATATTGTGTATGTGTGTGTCTCTCTCTCTGTCCCTCCTCTGCTCACAATATGTCTCTCTCTGTCTCTCAAAAATGAATAAACCTTAGGGTGCCGGAGTGGCTCAGTTGGTTAAGCACCTAACTTCAGCTCAGGTCATGGTTTCGTGGTTTTGGGGTTCGAACCCTCTGTTGGGTTCTGTGCTGACACCTAGAAGCCTAGAGTCTGCTTTGGATTCTGTGTTTGCCCCTCTCTCTCTGCTCCTTCTTTGCTCATACTCTGTCTCTCTCAAAAATAAATATAATATGTCTCTCTCTCTCAAAAATAAAAATAAACATTAAAAAATGAATAAATGTTAAATATTTTAAATAAAAAGAAGATCGCTTGGATGTCAGACTGAAGCTGTAGAAGGCAGTACTGGGCAGTGTGGCATGTAAAAACTGCAGGAAGACTGTAGACTCAAGGATATTACTAGAAGAAAACAAAATAGAGCAGGAAGACTGTAGACTCAAGGATATTACTAGAAGAAAACAAAATAGAACACTCAAAGCCCTGAAGAAAAGCAGCAGTAAGACTCTTAGGAAACTTAAAGGAATATGGTATATGGGAAAATTGGTTATTTTAAAAAAGCAGACAAACAGACTTGTGGAAGATGCATCCTCAAAAAAGCACTAAAAAGACCATAAGTCTTCATGTCTACAATAATTGGGAGAAGTATCATTCTTCCAATGCCCAGTTTCAACAAATGATCACAAGGCATACAAAGAAATAGGGCAACATCACCCTCTTAAAGGAACAAAACAAATCTCCAGAACCCAAACCTATGAAACACCAGCTTTGGACTCACAAGACAAAGACTTTAAACAAATGTCTTAAATATGCTCAAAGAACTAGAGAAACACATAGGTTCAAAGAGGCAGAAGAAATGGTCAGCAAGCACAAAGATATGTAATTTGAAATTTTTGGATCCAAGAAGCAAAAAGAAAAAAATAATGAGGAAAAAGTGAACAGAGATTAAGGAATTTACAGAATATTACCAAATGGACCAATAAATGCATTACAGGAGTCTCAGAAAGGGCAGAGAGAGATAAAAGGGCAGAGAGTTTATCTGAAGAAATAATAGCCAAAAAACTACCAAATTTGAGGGGACATATGGATATACAAATATAAGAATCTCAAACAAATTTTAAGCAGGATAAATTCAAAGACTTTCAATAAGACATCCTACAATCAAATGTTGAAGGAAAGAGAGAATCTTGAAAGCACAAGAAAAAGCAGTATGTCATGTAAGAGTATCCTAAATAAGATTGTCAGTGAATTTCTCAGCTGAAAACATAAAGACCAAAAGTCAGTGGAATGATAGAGTTACAGTGCTGAAGGACAAAAACAAAAAGAAATTGTCAACCAAGAATCCCATATCTGGCAAGACTTTTCGTCAAAAATGAGGGCAAGATAAAGACAGTTCCAGATATATAAAAACCAAGGTGGTCCATTCCATTAGATCTGCCCTACAAGAAACGCTACAGAAAGTTCCTTAAGCTGAAAGAAAAGGATCATAGACGGTAACTCAAAGTGATATAAAGATATAAAGTACATGAACAGATACTCTGACAAATATAAAAACTCTTACTATAATTTGGGCTATAACTTCAATATTTATTTTCTACAGGATTTAAAAGACAAATGTGTAAAAATAATTATAAAACTATGTTAATGAATAAAATAAAATTTGTGATGTTTGTAGCATAAAGTGGATGGGGCAGAACTGTAAGAAAGTAGGGTTCTGGGGGCGCCTGGGTGGCTCAGTCGGTTAAGTGTCCAGCTTCAGCTCAGGTCATAATCTCACGGTTGGTGGGTTCGAGCCCCATGTAGGGCTCTGTGCCCCATGACAGCTCAGAGCCTGGAGCTGCCTCAGATTCTGTGTCTCCCTCTCTCTCTGACCCTCCTCTGCTCACACTATCTCTCTCTGTCTCTCAAAAATAAATAAAAAACATTTAAAAAATTAAAAAAAACAAAAAGACATTTAAAAAGGAGAAATTATCATTTAAAAAAAGTAGCGTTCTGTATGTAATTGAAGTTGGTGGTATCGATTTAAGATAGGTTGTCATAATTTTAGGACTTTCTATGTAATCTCCATTATAATCACAAAGAAAGTATTTGTAGAATACAAACGAAAAGAAATGAGAAAAGAATCAAAACATGTCACTACCAAAAAAAATTTACTGAACACAAAAGTCAAAAAGGGAAGAAATGAGGGATGAAAAATCTATGACATGTATACAAACTGCAAAGAACAAAATGGTGAAACAAAGTGCTTCCTTGCTAGTAATTACATGTTAACAGATTTAACTTCTCAATCAACGGATATATACTAGCAGAATGGGTTTCTAAAAACAATATCCAACTTTAAGCAGAGACTCATTTTAGATCTAAGGGCACACATAATGTGTGCTTCACATGATTGTGAAATGACCGAAAAAGATATTCCATGAAAATGGTAATCAAGAAAGAACAAAGGTGGATATAATAATATCAGACAAAACAGACTAAGTAAAAATTGCTACAAGAGACAGAGATTGAATTATATAATAATATATGGGCCATTTCACCAAGAAGTCATAATCATTATGAGCATAAATGAGCTCTGTGATATATGAAGCAAATATTGACAGAACTGAAGGAAGAAATCAAAAGCTCTATAATAATAGTAGGAAACACCAATGTTTCACTTTGGAGGACCTGGACAACACTACAGACCAATTAGACCTAGCAGACATATACAGAACATTCCACCCAATGACACAGGATACACATTTTTCTCAAGAGCACATGTTCTCAAGAACATTCTCAAGAATAGGTTCTTTGCTAAGACACACACACACACACACACACACACACTCACACACACAAAGTCTTAATAAATTTTATAAGACTGAAATCATACAAAGTATCTTTTCCAACCACAAAGGAATAAAACTAGAAATCAATATCAGAAGGAACGATGGATTAATCACAAATGTACGGAAATTAAACAATAAACTCTAAAGAAATGAAAAAAGAAGAAATCACAAAAAATTAGATAATTTCTTGAGACAAATGAAAATGAAAAGACAACATTCCAAAATGTATTAGATGCAGAGAAGACAGTGCTCAGAGGGAAATTTCAAGCCATAGACACATTTAAAAAGAAGGTCTCAAATCAACAACCTAATTTTACACTTTAAAAAACTAGAATAAGTAGATCAAACTAAATACAACATTAACAGAAGGAAGAGAATAAAGGGATTAGAGTAGATATAAATAGAATAAGTAAAAGAAAAACAATGAAGAAAATCAATGAGACAAGAGTTGATTCTTTGAAAAAATTTACAAAAGAAGGAAATAAAATTGACAAAATATATCTAGATTAACTAGGTTAGGAAAAGGTGATTCAAATAACTAAAATTAAAAATGAAACTGGGACCTTACTATTATACTACATAAATTAAAAAGTTGTAAGAGAGCATAATAAACCATTATAAACCAACACATGGGATAACCTAGATGAAAGAAGAAATTTCTATAAATCATAAAGCAATAGAAACCTGAACATTTCTAAAACCAGTAAAGAAATTAAGTCAGTAATCAAAGTCCTCCCAGCAAAGAAAAGCCCAAAACCAAATGGCTTCATTGATGAATTCTACCAAACATTTCTAGATGAAATAACAGCAATCCTTCTCAGACTTTTCCAAAAAATTAGAGAAGGGAACATTTCCTGGCTTCTATGAGGTCAGCATTACCCTGATACCAAAGCTAGACAAAGACCTTACAAGGAAAGGAAAATACAGACCAAAATCTTTGATGAATATGGATACAAAAATCCTCAACAAAATACCAGAAAATCAAATTTAACAACACATTAAAAGGATCATACACAACTGTCAAGTGGAATTTATTCCTGCGATACAAAGATTATTTAGCTATGAAAAACAAACACTATGTTACATCACATTAACAGAATGAAGAAACAAAGCCATGTGATCATCTTGCCTAAAAAAAGAAGAAAAGGAAAGTTTTTGGCAAAACTCAATACTCTTCTCTGATTAAAAAAAAAAAAGACTCAAAAAATTAAAAATACAAGGAAGCTGTTTGAATATTATAAAGGTAATATATGAAAAGCCCACAGCTAACATCATAGTAAAAAATGAAAACTGAAAGCTTTTTCCCTAAGATGAGGAATAAGACAAACCTATTCATTTTTTTTAAATAGAAAGCACATCTGAAATTTTAATGCAGGTGTGAAGATAGGCAGTATGATGTAGTAGAAAGAACAAGCCTCCAGAGTGAGACTGTGAAATTAGATTCCTTTGTGCAGATGCATGAACTTTGTTAAGTAAAGTAACTGCTGGGCCCATTTCCCCTACTTTCTTTTTTTTTTTATTAGTTTGTCTTTTTTTTTTAATAATAGTTTATTGTCAAATTACTTTCCATATAACACCCAATGCTTCTCCATACAAGTGCCCCCCCCACCATGACCATCACCCCCTCCCCTCTCTCCCTCTCCTTTCAGTCCATGGATCTTCTCCAGTATTCAGTAGTCTCCCTTGATCTGTGTCCCTCACTCTTCCCCGCTCTCTTTCCCCCTTCCTCTCCCCATGGTCCCCTGCCAGGTCTCTCCTGTTAGACCTATGAATGCAAACATATGGTATCTATCCTTCTCTGCCTGACTTATTTCGCTTAGCATGACACCCTCA